>NC_064820.1:98387500-98720000 GCF_024166365.1 Elephas maximus indicus | reverse complement strand
TTATTATAGACCTTTGTATATTATTATATCAATACATTCTTATTAAAACGAAGCATGAATCTTTTCATATATATAGGGCAGTGTAAATTGAAAATGTTCACTCATATTAAATACACATGTTTAATATAATATTGATGTATTTAACTGTTACCTACTTGTGAACTTTCATCTTTTGAAACATTTTCCATGATGATCAAATAAAAAAAAAAAAAACAGCTACCCCACCTGAATATACTGATAAGTTAAAAAATCAGAAGGAAGTTATTTACTGGCTTTCTAAGTACAGGTAAATATTTTCTTCTCAAAAGGTTTAGATATACCTGATGGTTTCTTTAATCCATGTAAAGAAAATTTAGGTGTATGAATGGATTTCAAAACTCTGTATCTGAATAATGTCTCTACTGTAGATCCTAACAATGCATTACGAATGATGGTATTTGTGAATTTCTCACCTGCAAAATAATCTCAACAGAATATGCAACCAAAACATTGGCAGAAGCAGCACTCTGCCGCCTTCCTTTCATCCAGCTAGACTTCTAGGGATATGTTGCATCATTTTTGATTATGTTAAACAAGAAAGCTCACAGTACAGCACAGCATACGGTTTGTCAGACAATAAAAACTGCAGCAAGTCATTATAAAAATGGCTGGCAGACATATTCATTATGCTGAGCTAACATCTTTTCTGCTTCACATATCTCTACAATCTGACCAATAATCCATGCAAGAGATTTCTAAACAGATCTCACCCACTCAATACTATATTTCACAGGAAGGTCTATCTGTACATTTATACATGTTAATACACACTCATACATGGGTAAACACTAAATCTTTAGGTAATTAAACATCCAAAGTTCATTTTAATTGATGGCGAGAATGAGTCTATCAAAATGCATAACAGATGAAAGTTCTAAAGATGTTGACATTGATAATACAGCTTTCAAATACTTAAGAGTTATGTATATGAAAGAAATATTACAGAAATAATGTTTAAGATATCCTGTGTTATATATAAAGGAAATATTTTAGATAATGTTGGTGTAAATAGACCAAAAAATATAAAGAGGAATGGCATCTAGATGCCAAGATAATCTCCAAGAGTGACTCCCAGGTTTTCTTCCATGAACAAACCTATGACATCTGATAGAATTTCAAACTCCTTTTACTCTGTGTGTATGTGTGTGTTTATACTATTACTTGCCTTTGTATATTGTTTCTGAAGAATGTGTAGGATATTTACTTCTGGGCAACTTTGCGTTTCAAATGTTACATTATGTAAATGGACCTAAACAACAATATGAAGGAATGTGAGTGTTATTTACAAAAACTCGAAGAAACTAAAATTATTGTAAAAAATCTAGATCTTGAATATAAACCAAAATTTTAAAAACTTCGATTTGTTAATTTAATCTTCGTAGTTGATATGTTGATCTATTAAGAAATTTCCCTTTTTTCAACATTCAAGTTTTCAGATAGTATATTTCAGCTTATCTAAGTAATACCATATTCATAAGACAATATAAAGTTGTTTTGGATGCTTAACTAATAATGTTCACAGAAATTCAGTCACTTTACAGTGGCTAACTTTTATAAGCCTTTCAAAGCTTAACAAAAATTGTCTTTAAAAAATGGGGGAATTTTTTTTCAGCTCTCTAAGAAAAAATGGCAAAATCTAAAATGTTTCTTGAAAATTCTCCATTATTTAGTTGGATTTTGAAAGAATTCAACAGCACTTTTGCAGCAAGGGAAGTCTGCTTCTTCATGGGGAAACCAAAGCTCAGTAGATGGAACTATCATATTGTTTCTACGAGGTGAAAATTAATAAGTCCATGGAGATCAGAGAACATGGTTATCAATTCCTTTAAGAAAAATTGAGAGTTTTAAAATGTTTTGTTGATATAATAAATCTGGCAACTGATGCTAGAGAATTACAGTACACATACATTTCCAACCCATTCCCTTCAGGTCAATTCCAACTTATAGCTACCCTAAAGGACAGAGTAGAACTGCCCCATGGTGTTTCCAAGGAGTGCCTGATGTATTCCTACTGCCGACCCTTTGGTTAGCATCCGGAGCTCTTAACTGCTATGCCACCAGGGTTACCAGACATTTTCAAGGAAGACTGAATTCTGAAAGAGCTACAGGAATTTTTATATTATTGGTCCTACTTTAATGTTACTACTTTTGAGTGAGGATTTTGTATATCAAATATGGTTTTGAAATATATTATATTTGATTAAAAATATAAATAAAACACATTTACAAAAGCCAAAGGCCAAAAAGGCTATTTATCTGTTCCAATTATTAAATAGTCTCTTATTAAAATATAATTCTAAACAATAAAATAGTGTCCTGATAAGAAATTTTATTTGTAGCAATAAGCATCAGAAAATAATTTCAGAACTAAGAATATGCTCAATCTTACCTTCAGATCCTATTTGCAAGGATAGTTTTGAAATCACTGCAGTATTATCTATAGCAGTTCTATTTTATCAGTGAATACATTTAATGGCTAGGATTTTCACCTACTATGATTGACAGAAAAATGAAGTAGCTTTAAGTAAAATAGCAGTGAAAATGTTTAAAAAATAAAATCTATACAGAAAATTTAGCATCTTAGAACCTCTGAGGCATCTCCCCACCTAAAAGCCACTTGTATTTCTAATCTAGTTCACACTAGAATGGGTCACCATTATCTGAATAAAAATATTTCACTGAACTCCAAAAAACACATTCAGAGATGGAAAACCTAAAAACATGAAACAGAGAATATACTTTAAGGCTTTATCATTTTTTATCAAAACACGTGAATCTCTATTGTGATTGTTTAACATTAGCAAAGATAGATTGGAAATTAGTTGTCTTGAATGAACACTTACATTGTTCATTATGTTGTTTGCTGTTAGGTGCCATCGAGTGGATTCTGACTCACAGCAACCCTATGTACAACAGAACGAAATGTCGCCCGGATGTCGCCCAGTCCTTTGCCATCTTCACAATCTTCGCTAAGTTTGAGCCCGTTGTTGCAGCCAGTGTGTCAATACATCTCGTTGGTGTTTATTTTTCATCATAGGTGCTTGCAATAAATTAGGATTATATGGTATTTAAATATAAAAAGTGACAGGCTTAGGGTCAACAACATCACAAATTCAAAAATTATGGAATACATTCATACCTCCAATAGATCCATACATAGGCATTTGTTGAATTAAAAAAGAAAAAAGTAGTTAGAAGATAAAATTTCTTTACAGCATACCTGTGTCTCTTTATCTGTGTGCAAATTTTACTAGTTTCAAAAGCACACTAATATCCTCTGTGACTTCAGCGAAAGTAAACAGAAATAATTAGAAAGATGACAGATGAATTATTAAACATTTACCTAGCAAGAACAGCAAAATCTAAGTACAAAAGGTTCTATTCCTAGTGATTTCCCAGAAAATTAATAAGGTTACAATGTTTGTTTCTTCTTCTTCTTCTAACCTTCATGGGAATAGCTTACCTACCAAAGTGTTATTGAAAACACAGAGGAACGTTAAGTTAAAATGAAATTACACCCATTTGCAGAATCTTACTTTGCTCTTCAGGTTTTGTACAACAGTAAAAAATTCTCCAATATATATAAAAGAATTTTAGTCATGATATTATGTTTTCCCTTGAATTCAAAAACTGAACTCTGAAATTGTCTTTGCTTCCTTAGGTTTTGAGTGATTTTCATGCTTCACAATCACAAGACATATCTAAGCACAAAATATATATAAAGGGGAGTAAAATTTATATCTACTCCACTCACCTCTCACCAAACTTTGTCTTCTTTCATTGTTTCATAATTCTGTTCAAATATTACTTCATTCTTGAAACCTTTACAAACCATCTTAGTTTTAATTTAACTTACAACTTGATTACATAAAAAAAATCTTTAATTAGCCTAGAGCCACTCCAGTCCTTCTTCTGACCCCTGAACCCTGCCTATTTGCTATTTCTCAAGAAAACAATGGTAATAATAATAGTAAAACAAGACTTCAAAAGGTGAAATTTTAAAGCCTAAATTGAGTAAAAGGAGCTCTGGTGGTGCAACAGTTAAGTGCTCAGATGCTAGCCAAAAGGTCAGAAGTTCAAACTCATTCATCAGCTCGGTGGGAGAAAGACCCAGTGATCCGCCCCCAAAGGTTACAGCCAAGAAAACCCTGTAGGGCCATTCTACTCTGTTGCATGGAATTGCTATGAGTCAAAAATTGGCTTGAAAACACGTAACAACAAACTAAATAGTGATATAAACTGTATAGCATTTATTCTGTCATGAATAAAATTTCTCAGCCTCTCCACTCCATGGTTCTCTTTCTAAGATAAAGTCCAGGTGTTAACACAATTATCTGGGACTTCATGGAAGTAGGGGAGTGGCAACTCCTCAGGTGAGATGTCTTCTGTGTCCTCCAATCACTGATGTTGTATTCTTCTTTGTACACATAGATGCTGCTTGTCCAGCTGGTCTTGAGACATAAGACTGTGATGGTATAACCTCATCTGATCTCTTAGTCTCTCTGGAAGAAGCAGTGTTTCCATACTTACTAGGCCTCTTCTAGGCTTATGCTGGTGCTACTAGAGTTCTCGCGTTTAACCCTGGATAGTCTGATCTTTAGTCCTGGATGGAGACCATACCACAACAAGGTTCCTCTGGCGACCTCCCTGTATTAGTCAGGTTCCTGCTGTGTTAATGCTGTATAACAAACATCCCTCTCCCAAATTCCAGTGCCTTACAAAAAAAAACATATTTTTCTTGCTCTTAGGTGGCTCAGGTGACTCTGCTTTTAGGCTGCAAGTCTGGTTCCAGTCTGTTCATGTGGTTTTCATAGGGAAATAGTGGCTACTCAGAGTATGCTCTTTTTATGATCAATGTCAGAAGAGCAAGAGGAGCTGGTGGAAACTTGCAATGCTTCTTAGCCCAGGCCTGGCACACTGTCACTTCTAGCCAGAGTCCATTGGGAGAAAGTCACATGGCAAAGCCAAAATCAGTAAAACAGGAATGTGTAATCCACATACTCTTGACAGAAGCAAAGAAAATTTCCCTGCTAATGAACATGAATGTGTATTTCTATGACAGGAGCAAGCAAATACTGGGGACAGTAATCCAATTCACGACACTCTTTACTGCATACTCTCTGGAGTGGTCCTATGTACATCGTACCGGAGTCTGTAGGTGGTGCAACCAAAAAGCTGGAGGTTCAAGTCCACCCAGAGGCCTGGAAGAAAGGCCTGGCAATCTACTTTTGAAAAATCAGCCATTGAAAACCCTATTCAGCAAAGTTCTACTCTGACACACATGGTGTTGCCATGAGTCAGAATCAACTCGATGGCAATGGTATTTTTTTTTTTTAAGCCCAGGATTTTGTGTAATCTGACCACAATGAACTGCCATTTTGATGTGACTCAGATTCTGCCTTCATTCCTCTACTCACCTTATTTAATCCTCCTTCCCCTCTTTGTTTTTGACAGAAGAGATACAATCTGATTATTCTTTTTACCTTGCCTTCCTTTTCTTCAAAGCTTCTAATGATCCCACTCTTGACAGCACCTCACAACAGCAAGGGTCAGAAAAGAAGAAATTTCTTACCTACCATATCCTCTGTCTTTGCCACTCTAACTTCCTGGGAAAGATTAAACAATAAACGAGGATATTTCCTCTATTTATTAGAAGAACTCCATGACAGAGTCCACCAGGCTTAAATGCTAAATGGAAAAATTAGGGAATTTGGAAAATTTTCTCTCAAGACAATTACTTTGATTGCAAAGCTAGGGACTGAATGTATAATCCTATTTTTGAATGCTAGAAGCTGATTTTCAACTGCCTTTCTTATTATATTTTTTCTTAATGTATTTACTTCTTTCTAGGCATTTCACTGGTGCCCTGATGGTGCAGTAGTTAAGAGCTTAGCTTCTAACCAAAAGCTAAGCAGTTCGAATCCATCAGATGCTCCTTAGAAACCCTATGGAGTAGTTCTACTCTGTCCTATAGGGTTGCTATGAGTTGGGATTGACCCGAAGGCTACAATTTTGTTTTTTTGTTCAAGACATTTGAAGAATGGGAGAGAAGTTTATATTTTATAGAGAGCAAAAGATAAAAGCACATTAAATTTTTATATTAGTATTATTATATATGGAAAGTTTTTTGTTTTGTTTTGTTTTTCCTATTTGAGTGTAAACTCCTTGAAGACAGAATATACCGTGTTTATGTTTTTACTATGAAATAGAATAATAATTAGAGAGAAAAACTTAGGTGGCATACCACAATGTAAAAAGAATTTTTACCATGAAAGTAGATCCCGAGAAAGAAATGTTGACCAAAATGGCACTGCCATTCTCATTATGGGATGTGTGTACAAAAGGAAAAATAGGGTGAATCAATGACTTTCATGCACTCTATATTACTAGGACCCAGACAAGGCACTGTTTAGTCAGAGGAGTTGTATTTTGATAGCAATAACTGGCTGAATATTTTTGCCTTTAGTTTGTAAATTAATCTCAAACTCCAGGTCATTCCTTTGGATTGAGATAGCAAGAGTGCTCACTTTTAGCTGTTTATCATGATTCTCAAGAGAGGACTTTGTAGGACATAGATCCTCAACATAAGTTGATTTACTCATAAATTATTTTTTAAATCTTTAAAAATGAATAAAAGCAAAAAAGTGTCCTTGATCTGTATTTGTGACAATAAACTCACATATATTAAAAAAGAGAAACATATTATGCCCTTAAGATAAAGGCCAAAAAATCATCTGCCTAAGGAGCTATAAATGATAGGTCATGCTTCGTATTCCTCAAGATTCAAACACTGGGCTTCATTTGAAGGGAAATAATTATGTAGAAAGTACACCCAATTTCCTTGATCATAAAAAAAATAATTCTAGGAAGCATTAGCAAGAGAGAACAGCCTGATCTGGCTTATAATAATATGTATGACTAAAGTACTAAGTAATTTCTTCCGGGCAGGGGCATGTTTTTTAAACACACCTGCAAGGGTACACAAAATCTTTCATTTCATTACTCTTTAATTGGTAGGACTTAATTGTATGCAGAATATTAATACTTTAAGTCAATCTATTTCCACTTAGATTTTCATGTCTGAAGGTTAGGGGATACTTGCACAGTATGTCATGATGGTAATAATTTGCTTACAATTTGGTTTGAAAATATGTCTATTAATGATTAAGTATATTTTGATATGATGATTAAATTCATAAAGAAACATTGGGAATTAGATACCAATATTACTGATTACACAATAAATAAGAAGGCTTTTCCCAAGACTTGCCATTCATTTTTTTTTTTTTAAAGGTGAAGAGACAGCACTATTTCTAGCAGACCACTGGCCCCCAATCATGTCTGTGAGATGCTGGCTAGCTAAACAGCTTTCCTCAAATAGGCAGCACATTTTATTTTTAGATGGATTATTTTGAAATACTCAAAAATATATGTGCATTAAAAGATGGGTACGACTAAAGTTAGTTTTATTTCTTTAAATAGATACAGGTAAAATGGAAATTGAGTAAATGATCATTAATAGCAGAATGTTAATAAAATATGCTATATAGAGATGATATTGGTATCATATATATAATATTATACATATAATAATATATAATGACTTTAAAGGGTTGAAAAGCAAAGATGTCACCTAGAAGACTAAGACTAAGGTGTGCCTGACCCAAGCCGTGGTGTTTTTAATTGCCTCACATGCATGTGAAAGCTGGGTGATGAATAAGGAAGACTGAAGGAGAATTGACGCATTTGAATTGTGGTGTTGGAGAAGAATATTGAATATACCATGGATTGCTAAAAGAACAAAGAAATCTGTCTTGGAAGAAGTACAATCAGAATGTTCCTTAAAAGCAAGGATGGCTAGACTACATCTCACATACTTTGGACATGTTATTAGGAGGGATCAGTCTCTGGAAAAGGACATCATGCTTGGTAAAGTGGAGGGCCAGAGAAAAAGGGGAAGACTCTCCACAAGATGGATTGACACAGTGGCCACAACAATGGGCTCAAGCATAACAACGATTGTGAGGATGGCACAGGACCAGGCAGTGTTTCGTTCTGTTTTACATAGTGTCACTATGAGTCGGAATGGACTTGACGGCACCTAACAGCAACAACAGCAACATATCTCTCTCTCTCTATATATATAGATATATTAAATATACATACATAATACCCATGTAAAAGTTCTCTCTTTATCTAAAGACATTATAGAGTCTGATTCACTCATATATTATTGTATAATAGCCAATGGAAAACACAGGAAACAATATTGTATAAAAATTGAGGTCATCATTATATTAAAAAGGGAACATAAAATGAGAAATCTGCAGCAGCTGAGTAGGAATCTGTAACGAGATTTTGTTTTTTGTTTTTGCCTTTTTTCCTTCATTTTTTTTGTAATTTTCTGTATTTTCTACAATAAGGAAATATTGACTTAATTTTTTAATAGTGCATTTAAAATTATAAACAACCTATCCTTCTGTACCATACATACTTTACAAAACTAGATTAAACATATTTTTTTGTAATAAAAAAGTATCTTCCATTTTGAAAATGATTTGATCTTTTTCAAATGATTGGACAAATTATTTGCTGTAGTTACTGATTTTTTATTTTATATTCTACTTAAAATTTTAATATCATTTTGTAAGAATAAATTTTAGTAATCGAATTTATTCAAAACATAGGAAATGACTTTCACTTTGGACAGCAATGAAAAGTAAATTCTATGCATGCAAATCATAAAAATGAATAGAAATATATTTAAATAGATATCATAAACCAAATAAAGTTTTAAAGGGATCCATACAAGTGCATACGTAGTATATATGCTGAAACCCAGCATTGTTGGTTACTCTATTAAACCATTATAGAAAAGTTCATTAGTAGAATACCTGGTCATTTTTGGATACTAGATACTTCTCTAAACCTGAGTCTAGAAAGCACTAAGTTTTGAAGTTGAATGTTGAGTTACATTGCCTTAACTTCGTATGGTACTTTAGGTTTTCAATGACCCTCCACATTCAATGTAAAATATACTTAGACAACTTTGAGGCAGATAGTCCATGAAGTTCAGAGGGTTTATAGGGCTTACCAAATCTATGAACAGAAGCCAGATCTTCTCATCCTGTATTTTCTACATCTTTCCCTGAGATAGCATGGGAGTCAGCATGAGTATCTAACCTGTCAAATGGATCAAAATGACCTTATCCCCCTTGGCTTCTGGATGCTGTGTACCAGAACACTGCCATTTTGTCTCTAGTGCATCAGGAACACCCCAACCATTGAGTGCTCTTGACAGGCTAGCCCTCTAAGAAAAGTCATAGATTAGGCATTTTCAGGTTCTCTTTTAGCATGATTAAAATGGGCTCCTATTTTCCCATTTTGTTCTCTTCTGGGAGACAGTGAGCTAAATAGAATGAACTAATTCTTACTAACGGAGAAGGGGAAGAAAGCATTATATGGTTCAAAGAGCACTGAATATGTCTTTCTAAAGGCAACACTTTAAATCCAGACAGGGAAGATGTTTTGGACAGTGGAATCTCATTGCGTGAATCCAATTATGTCAGGCAAGTGATCCTCTTCTTTGCCTAAACCTAGGATCAAAGATTAAAGCTGGAGTATATATGCATCTAAATTTGTCTGAAGTTTATTCTAGTTCCTGTCTCAGATCATATCATTCTTATCTACCATGATTGTACAAGTTTCTAAGAGTGTATTCCCCAAGTGTTCCTAGAGTGTAAAAAGTAATACTAATTTTACTTAACATTATATAATCCTAATGAGCATTAAATAATACGTTGCCTCACAACTCCTGCTCATCGTTTTGCTTGTAATATACAGATTCATTGCAATCGTCTGTAAGGTATGGGCATTGCATTCAAACTGTGTCTTATGAAATCTGTTCCTGGCCTTATAGAAAATGTGTGCTGTATTCATACAGAAGTGGGGAGACCATGGAATTACGGAAGCCAGAATGACCAGGTTTTTTCCTGAAGCAAAGTGATAGGATTGAATTTTGTTTTGTTTGTAACCATTAAAATGTTTCAACAAAATATCCATCATACACGTTGTTGACTAAGTCAATTGAGTAACAGGCAAAGTGGACATAAAAACAATTATTGCTTTTGAAGTCTGCGAATAGAACAAAAGAGATGTCACTCTTCATCAATATAGGATTTTATAGATAAGTTTAATAGATTTCCAAATGCCTTATGACTCATGCAATTAAGCATTAGCACTAATTACTCTGTTTTTTTCTTCAAGGCTTGCTTCCTACTTTCACTCATTCAACTGAAACAATTAGATTCACCCAGAGAAATAGGTAATGTCTTTCCAAACCGTATTTCCCACAACACTTAATTTCCTGCAGTAAATCATTAAACAGTCAACAGATGCATTTAGTTTTCAGTCTCTATACAACTTCCAACAGCTATTTTGAAGGCAAAAGTGGGGATTTTTTTTCTCTTTTACTACCGGAAATCTGCTGCTGCCCCCAATTAGACAGACAAGTTATTTAAGAAATTGCTTTGCTTCTGTGCAACTTGCATGCCACTTTCTGTTTCAACATACCGAAAGTCAATATCAAATGCCATGAAAGGTCTTGGGTCAAGTAAGAGATTGAAAGCTCACTTTGTGAGCAAGGAAATGACTGATAGTTGATACACGCAATAATGGAACCATTCCTTTTAATAAGGGGGAGCGCCCAACAATTATATCGCCTAGGAAACCACATGCTTCAGAGTTGACAAATTATTGGGAAGCCCCCCCCCCACACACTGCCTTTTGTTTCATCTTCGAAATATAAAGCAAATATACTTTAGTGACATGTTTTTTTTTTTTTCTGGCACCTTTCCATAGCCAATTCCATTCATGCAGAAAAAGGATAAAATTCCATCATTCGAGCATGACATCTCAAAATTCAAACTTAATGAGAGCTTTGGCAGCTTCTGTCGAAGGCAGACAGTGATTAACAAAACACTTCAGAGTACAAGGCACAGCAGTGCTCAAAGAAAACAGTGATGATCTCCACTTAATTGTAGAAAAGCCCAAAGCATCTGCCAGCCGAGGAGAGCTGGAGCCATAAGGAGCTATTGCTCAGATAGGCTGTCATCTCCAGAGATCTACAACCATATGCTCAGCTCAAGCACAAACTCCAAAGAAGTTAATTTTCTGACAAAATACAGGGATAAATATGACATTCAAACAAGTGTGCTCACTCATCCTGAACACACGTTCATCTGCACGCATCAGATTTATGCATCGTTTAAACACAAGCAAATATAATTTGTTTGGAACACAAACATTGCTGCATGAGTACAGGTATAATTAATCTTTGTCTGCTCCACAGGTTCTCGTGTTCTACTGGGTAACCACGCTTTCAACAAACTTTTGATGAATGGAGGAGTCACTTGTTGCTTCATACCTAAGCAACATACACCACGTTCTTTTCAGCTCCTGAAATGAAGGCAATTTATTAGCTCAAGACGAGAAAGAAAATTTATTATGGCTATGATTTGAAGTTTAGAATACACACACACCTGAATGCAAAGGTGGAATCTTGGCAAAGCATATCTGGAATACAGTCTTGCAAATAGAAGGAAAGTTTTCCAGTTGGGAAGTAGGTACCTGTCAGGATAAAGTCATCAGAAAAGTAATTTTGGGGTACCCATGGTCATGGTGTGTCCTAACTGAAAATATCACTAGGTAAAAACAAGAAAATAAGCAAAGAATAGGTTTTCAACAGCACTGAAAAAAATAAGAGGTTTCATTTTAGAACGAAAAAAAAAAAGAGTACAAAGAGGAATCCCATGTTCTCTTGTCATTTTAAGGCAAAGATTCCCGTTGTAATCTGTTCTCAAAAAATGCAACAGGTAGCATCACGTGGATTAGAGGTGGCAGACAATCAACCGTCCATATCTTAAAAAACAGGTGTTCGACTTAACTTTTGCACACTAGCAAAACAGCAGTTAATTTTTCAGAGGTGAACGACCATAAAAACCAAGCCAAACATAGTGCCGTCGAGTTGATTCCGACTCATAGAGAAACACAGTCCTTATAAAAACTAAAAAGAAGCCTCTGATGGCAAGCATCTTTAACAAGACTTAGGTTTCCACAGTAAACCTAACTCCTGTTAAAGAATTCCAATTCCCATTCCCAACAAAGAGTTAGATTTCTCCTTGGTAGCATCAGCACCTTTCAAGGTTACACCCTGAGGCTTGACCTTTTGCCTACTTGTAACTGTAGCCATGCTCCCTAAATTGAGAATTACAGAGGAAAGTGTCACTATTGTCATATGGGTGCAGAAGGTTTGTTAGAATTTGGGTTAACTTGCTATCTTGTCATTTTAGTTTTGATGTTAGTATATGTTCATCATTTAAAGATAATATCTTTCTCTGATTATAGGAGTAATTTATAGTAGAGAATTTGTCAAATGCTGATGGGTGCAAACAGAAAAGTTCAAATAATCCATGAAGCCATAATCATCAAAAAACAAAACAAAAATAGTTAATATTGTTATGCAGATCTACCTTACATGTGTATAATACTAATACTGTTGAACTCATATCAAAACATGTTTATTTTTTTATTTTTCTCCCAACACTGTACTCTGCAGTTAGACCCTTATCCATTATCATTATACAGTATTTGGAAAAAAAAAACTTTAAATTGCTGCTTAATATTCCATTTACAGCTATATCATAACTTTTTTTTTTCCCATCCCCCTTTGGAGATTTCCTAAATGTTCTCATTATAAATAACAATATAATAAAAGCATTCTTAAACAAGGTATTTTATCTGAAGTCTCTGGATCAATTGACATGATTGTTTTAAGACTCTATACTGTAGGTTGGAAACCCTGGTGGTGTTGTCGTTCAGAGCTACGTCTGCTAACCAATAGGTCAGGAGTTCGAATCCACCAGGCCCTCCTTGGAAACTGTATGGGACAGTTCTACTCTGTCATATAGGGTCACTATGAGTAGGAATCAACCCAACAGCAAAGAGTTTTTTTTTTTAATACTATATGTTATTAAATTTACCTCCAGAATGTTAGTAACAAATTCTTACAGGTTATAAATGGCTTACCATTAAACGACATCTTCATTGATAGGTGTTCCTTTTTTGTCAAACCATGCCTTAGATTACTATCTCAAACAAAAGGCCTTGTATTAATATAAAAAATTGGTTAAAACAGTTCCAAGAAAGATGGCTTGGGCAGAAGAAATACTCACAAATAAATTGTGAATGAAAATGACTAGAATACATATAAATTTTATTATGAATTGAAATGTTATAGATTTGGGGAAAAATATATCATATTTTCTTCTGCAAATAGCTGTTCTCTTTTTGAGAAATATCTCTTGGCTTTTCACTACCACTCACTGTTAAATAACCAAGAGCTGTGTGGCCTACCTACCCCGCCAATCTTTTAAGTTTAGTGTTGTCTGAAGCTGTGAACTCAGATGTACCCAACATTCCTTGATCATCAAGTGAAATGTTCACCTACTGTAAAGATCAGCAGGGCATAAAGGTACAAGTAAGTTGCAGGGACAATTGACTTACCACTCTCAACATGACAATTCCTGCTTCTGTTCTATTGACTTCTCAATCCATGTCTATGGACTCTTGGGGAGTTCCCTATGATTGGTTGACTGAAAAGGAAAAAAATGAATCTGGTTTACAGGTGACTTTGTTCCACATGCTGTCCACAACAAAATGTGTATCCTAAGGACAGATCCTGAAGAACAGAGGAGAAGAAAATCACTAGCTAGGTAGAACTTTGTGCATCACAGTCATTTTCCACTTTACCTGGAAGGAGAAATGACATATTATAAAGATTTATCCAGTATAGTGATACCCCAAAAAGCCAAACTCATTGCTATCAAGTCAATTCTGACTCATAGCAACCCTATACGACAAAGTAGGGTTTCCAAGGAGCGGTTGGTGGGTTCAAACTGCTGACCTTTTGGTTAGCCTCAAAGCTCTTAATCATTGCACCACCAGGGCCCCACTATATGTATGGATGGTGACTAATATTTGGCCAGATGGTCAGGGTTTCAAAGTACTTGAGTGTTAATGACAAACTGCTTCAAGTAAAAGGTATGTGGGTGGACCACTCCAAATGGTCTCAAAGCGGCAGAATATGTGTGTTCTCCCTTGAAGCTCTCCTCCACTATGGAAAAGGCTCTCAATAATCAGGCAGACAAGATAATCTAATAGCCCAATATTCCAATATTCCAGTAAAATGGATTCCATTTCACCCAAATTGATCTGGCAACTAGCGCTGCTAAGTGTCGTGATACCATTATGAGAGACCAATCTAAAACCTCAAAATTTTGTCATAATGCCCTAGAACCATTATCCATCCACCTGATGGCTTGCTTATTAAATTGAACAAATTCCATAATGGAGAGTAGAGATTTGTCTCACTAGAAAAAAATACTGTTTCTGGATTTGAATTTTCCTTTTTAGTCTACCATACTTCCAGCAGCAAAATCATCTGGGTACTTATAGCATTGTCTTATTCATCATCATCAAGGAACTTATTTTATAATTAAAGAAGATAGACAAAGAACTAATGCCTACGGAATTCTTTGTTCTTACCATACCCGTTTTACTACCCATCTGTCAGTTTGTTGTACTGTTGTGGCTTGCATGTTGCTATGATTGTGGAAGCTATGCCATCCACGTTACAAATATCAGCAGCGTCACACATATCAGACCGGATTTAGCAGAGCTACAAAACTAAGGCAGGTCAGGAAGAAAGCACTGGCAATCAACTTCTGAAGATTAGCCAGTGGAAACCCAAAGGATCACAACAGAATACTGTCCAACACAGTGCTGGAAGTTGAGTGCCTTAGGTTGGAAGGCCCTCAGAACACACAGTAGCTGCAACAATAGATTCAGCGTACCAACAATCATGAAGATGGTGCTGGAGTGGGCAACGTTTCATTCTGCTGTACATGGGATTGTCATGAGTCAGACATGACAGTTACCTGTCTCAATGGCAGGTAACAACAAGCATACCCATTATTCAGAAACAGCTGAACTTATATATATGTTGCTGTTAGATGCCATAGAGTTGGTTCCGACTCATAGCAACCCTATGTACCACAGAATGAAACACTGCCTGGTCCTGAACCATTCTCACAATCATTGCTGTGTTTGAGCTCATTGTTGCAGTCACCGTGTCAGCCCTTCTCCTTCATGCTCTTCCTTTTTTTCACTGACCCTCTACTTTACCCTTCTAGTAACACGTCCAAGGATAAAGGATGTGAGACAAGGTCTCACCATCCTTGCTTCTAAAGAGCATTCTGGCTGTACTTCTTCCAAGGCTAATTTGTTCATTCCTCCAGAAGTCCATGGCATATTCAATATTCTTCAAAAACACCATAATTCAAAGACAGCAATTCTTCCTCAGTCTTCTTTATTCTTTGTCCAGCTTTCACTTGCATATGAGGCAAGTGAAAATACCATGGCTTGGGTAAAGCACACCTCAGTCCTCAAATTTACATTTTTGCCTTTAACACTTGAAAGAGGCCTTTTGCAGCAGATTTGCCCAATGCAATGTGTCGTTTGATTTCTTGACTGCTGCTTCCATGGGTGTTGATTGCGAATTCAAGTAAAATGAAGCCCTTGATGACTTCAATCTTTTCTCTGTTTGTCATGGTGTTGCTTACTGGTCCATTTGTGAGGATTTTTGTTTTCTTTATGTTGTTTTTTTTATGTTGAGGTCCAATCCATACTGAAGGCTGTAGCCTTTCATCTTCTTCGGTAAGAGCTTCAAGTCCCCTTCATTTTCAGCAAGCAAGGTATTTCATCCTCATAACACAGATTGTTAATGAGTCTTCCTCAAATTCTGATGCTCTGTTCTTCTTCATACAGTCCAGCTTCTCAGATGATTTGTTCAGCATACAGATTGAACAAGCATTTTAAACCATGTAGTATCCCCTTTTGTTGGAATGACTGCCTCTTGGTCTATGTACAGGTTCCACATGAGCCCAAGTAAGTGTTCCGGATTTTCCATTCTTCGAAGTGTTATCCATAATTTGTTATGATCCACACAGTTGAATGCCTTTGCATAATCAGTAAAACACAGGTAAACATTTTCTGGTATTCTCTTTTTTCTGCCAATACCTATCTCATAATAATATCCCTCATTCCACATCCTCTTCTTAATCCTGCTTTGAAGTTCCCTGTCTATGTACTGCTGCAACCATTTTTCCCCAATTATTTTCAGCAGAATTTTACTTTCATGTGATATTAATGATATTGTTTGATAAATTCTGCATTCTGCTGGATCACCTTTCTTTGGAATAGGCAGAAATATGTATCTCTTCCAGTCATTTGGCCAGGTAGCTGTCTTCCAAATTTCTCTGCATAGAGGAGTGAGCACCTCCAGCACTGCATCTATCTATGTATCTTTCTTTCTTTCTATGTACGTGTGTGTGTATATATATATCACACACACATATATACACATATATATTATTTTGAGGAGGTTTACTATAAAAGAAAAAAGTTGGTCATAAATAAAAATAACTTATTATTCCATGATAACAGAGAGAGGGCAGAGCACGTGGATACAGTTGCAAATATATCAATAGATGTGGGAATATGTGGAAGTGGTCTTCTGATTCTCTCCTGCTTCTATTTTCTTTGTGAAATAGGTAGCAAAGTTATCAGCGGAGTGTCAAGATCTGTAACTCACATAAATGTTTGAGGAGAAAAGAGAAATGTGAAATAGTAGTCTAGGACAGTGGAAGAGCAAGTGAGAAATGTAATAACACTAAGGACTTGAGACTGGTCACCTTGTATGTAGGATTTTTCTCTCGTCAACTTCAGCTCTGCATGTACCAGCATGGAGTAGATGGACAGCTAGCTATAAAAAAGGGTTAGGGGTTAAGCAGGCCGCTAAGAAGAAGGGAGAGATAAACAAGTGGAAGGATGCAAGGGAGTGATTATACTAGACCAGCAATCTAAGCTATGAGAAGGGAAGTGAAGATGAATAAGGTGAGGAACGCATTCATCTCACGCTTCCCCAAGTACTTAATTATTTTGTTTCTACCCTATTCATCTGGAGTCCTAACAAACTTTTTTACTGTCTATTAAGTACTGTTTTGTGTCTTGAATAGCAAACTCTTTCAAAACACAAATATCTCAATAGCAACTTATTGATAAATAAATGATCACTGACTACCCGTAACTTCTTTGAAATGGGAATTTATCTCATGTATGGCCCATAGGATGGCAGAAAAAGTAGGTGGTAGGCTTAACTACTTGGCAAAACATTTTCAAGAGACAAGAGGAAGAACCATGCACTTTGAAATCTCTTAGACATGGGCTTGAATTCTGACCCAGCTGGTTATATGGTTTCTGCAACCAAAGCAGGTAACTAACCCTCTCTGAACCTGAGTTTCTTTGTCTTTGAAATAGAGATAATACTTACCACACAGCTTTACAGTGGATATGAAACAAGGTAATAATGTATATTACCTAATACATTGTAGGCCAGTTTATTTTTAAAAATGTGATGACTTTTCTCCTCCTGTCAGCTGATCTGCCTAAACTGTGTAATCTGAAATACAAGGTCATCTGGGTATTAGTGGATACTGTGTAATAAACAAGATTCTGTGGTCAAACATGTTTAGAAACGCTGTGTCAGGCAACGGTAAAGAGTGTTCATTATTGTAGAATTTGCTATATGTTTGATACGTTCATATACATTTTCAATCTTGAGAGAGGGCTGTAATCTGCAATGTTTCCCACGTGTATTTGACAGGAAAATTCATTATTTTCCAAAATATTTAAAGGGCCTCTTATTCCACAAAATGTACTATTGGGAGAAACTGTTTTAGACATTTCTTTGCCTGAATTTCTACTCTGAGACTTCATTCAAGGAGAACCAAACCCTATATACTGTATTTGTCAGAAGCAATGGCCTTTTCAAAGGCCATGCCATACTTTTAAAGAGATCACATAGTTATTTTTCAAGGGGAAACAGTCTAGAGACTCTTAAGGAATCAAATTAGGAACTTAATGTTGAAGTCTTCTTAAAAAAAAAAAAAAAATCTTAGGCCTCACTAAATTCTCTGTATTTTAAGTTGGGGCTAATTCCTCTTTACGTAATTTATTACAATAAGTATTTTGTCACACCCACAAAATTTGAAAGTTGGGGTATACTTTAGAGTTTAGCTAAGGGCTTAGAAATCATACTAACGATAAATAAACTGAAGCTCAAACACATTAAATGACGTACGGAAGTCAATGTGGCTCATATTTTGGGGGGTTTGTTTTTTTTTTTTGCCCTTTAAGTGAAAGTTTACAAATCAAGTCAGTCTCTCACACAGAAACCCATATACACCTTGCTACACTCTCCCAATTACTCTTCCCCTAATGAGACAGCCTGCTCCCTCCCTCCACTCTCTCATTTTCTGTCCTTTTCACCAGCTTCTAACCCCCTCCACCCTTTCATCTCCCCTCCAGGGAGGAGATGCCAACACAGTCTCAAGTGTCCACCTGATCCAAGAAGCTCACTCCTCACCAGCATCCCTCTCCAACCCACTGTCCAGTCCAATCCATGTCTGAAGAGTTGGCTTCGGGAATTGTTCCTGTCCTGGGCCAACAGAAGATCTGGGGGCCTTGACCACTGGGGTCTTTCTAGTCTCAGTAAGACCCTTAAGTCTGGTCTTATGAGAATTTGGGGTCTGCATCCCACTGCTTTCCTGCTCCCTAAGGGGTTCTCTGTTGTGTTCCCTGTCAGGGCAGCCATCTGTTGTAGCCAGGCACCATCTAGTTCTTCTGGTCTCAGGATGATGTAGTCTCTGGTTCATGTGACCCTTTCTGTCCTTTGGGCTCATAATTGCCTTGTGTCCTTGGTGTTCTTCATTCTCCTTTGATCCAGGTGTGTTGAGACCAATTGATGCATCTTAGATGGCTGCTGGCTACCGTTTAAGGCCCCAGACGCCACTCTTCAAAGTGGGATGCAGAATGTTTTCTTAATAGATTTTATTAGGTCTTGGCTGTAATCTTTATAGAAGCATATCACCAGGTCTTTCTCCCACGGAGCTACTGGGTGGCTTCAAATCGCCAACCTTTAGCAGCTGAGCACTTAACCATTGCACCACTGATCCTGAAAATACAAGCTCTGGCACTGTGATCTTGTTGTAAATGAAGAAGTTTCAGATATCTGTTACCAAGTTAAAGAAGCAACCAACTTTTTATTGACCTTTTATTTATTAAGTTTCAATTTTTTATTTTATACGTTTTTGTTTGAAATTTAAATCTCAGCCCAGGTGGGTTGAGACCAATTGATGCTTGTTAGCGTTTAAGACCCCAGACGCCACTCTTCAAAGTAGGATGCAGTACATTTTCTTAATAGATTTTATTATGCCAATTGTCTTAGATGTCCCCTGAAACCATAGTCCCCAGACCCCTGCCCCTGCTACGCTGTCCTTCTAAGCATTCAGTTTATTCAGGAAATTTCTTTGCTTTTGGTTTAGTCCAATTGTGCTGACCTCCCCTGTATTGTGTGATGTCTTTCCCTTCACCTAAAGTAGTTCCTATCTACTATCTAATTAGTGAATGCCCCTTTCCCAATCCCCGTCCCTCCCCCCTCTCGTAACCACAAAAGAATGTTTCCTTCTCAGTTTAAACTATTTCTCAAGTTGTTATAATAGTGGTCTGATACAATATTTGTCCTTTTGCAACTGACTAATGTCACTCAGCATAATGCCTTCCTGGTTCCTCCCTGTTATGAAATGTTTCACAGACTCCTCACTGTTCTTAATTGATGCATAGTATTCCATTGTGTGAATATACCATAATTTACTGACCCATTCATCCATTGATGGGCACCTTGGTTGCTTCCATGTTTTTGCTATTGTAAACAGTGCTGCAATAAACATGGGTGTGCATATATCTACTAGTGGAAAGGCTCTTATTCTCTAGGATATATTCTGAGGAGTGGGAATATGGTAGTTCTATTTCTAGCCTTTTAAGGAAGCACCAAATCAATTTCCAAAGTGGTTGTACCATTTGACATTCCCACCAGCAGTGTAAAAGTGTTCCAATCTCTCCACAGCCTCTCCAACATTTATTATTTTCTGTTTTTTGGATTAATGCCAGCCTTGTTGGAGTGAGATGAAATCTCATTGTAGTTTTGATCTGCACTTCTCTAAGGGCTAATGATCATGAACATTTCCTCATGTGTCTGTTAGCTACCTGAATGTCTTCTTTAGTGAAGTGTCTACTCATACTTTTTGACCATTTTTTAATTGGGTTATTTGTCTTTTTGTAGTTGAGTTTTTGTGGTATCATGTAGATTTTAGAGATCAGGCGCACTGATCAGAAATGTCATAGCTAAAAACTTTTTCCCAGACTGTAGGTAATCTTTTTACTCTTTTGGTGAAGTCTTTGGATGAGCATAAGTGTTTGATTTTTAGGAGCTCCCAGTTATCTAGTTTTTCTTCTACATTCTTTATAATGTTTTGTGTACTGTTTATGCCATGTATTAGGGCTCCTAACATCCCCATTTTTTCTTCCATGATCCTTATTGTTTTAGATTTTATATTTAGGTCTTTGATCCATTTTGCATTAGTTTTTGTGCGTGGAGTGAGGTATGGGTCTTGTTTCATTTTTTTGTAGATGGATATCCAGTTATGCCAGCACAATTTGTTAAAAAGACTGCCTTTTCCCCATTTAACTGTTTTGGGGCCTTTGTCAAAATATCAACTGCTCATATGTGGATGGATTTATGTCTGGATTCTCAATTCTGCTTCACTGATCCATGTATCTGTTGTTGTACCAGTACCAGGCTGTTTTGACTACAGTGGCGGTATAATACGTTCTAAAATCACGTAAAATAAGGCCTCCTACTTTGTTCTTCTTTTTCAGTAATGCCTTATTTATCCGGGGTCTCTTTCCCTTCCATATGAAATTGGTGATTTCTTTCTCCATCTCATTAAAGAATGTCCTTGGAATTTGGATGGGAATTGCATTAAATGTATAGATTGCTTTTGGTAGAATAGACATTTTTATACTTCCTATCCATGGGCAAGGTATGTTCTTCCACTTATGTAAGTCTCTTTTCGTTTCTTGCAGAAGTGTACTGTAGTTTTCTTTGTATAAGTCTTTTACATCTCTGGTAAGATTTATTCCTAAGTATTTTATCTTCTTGGGGGCTACTGTAAATGGCATTGATTTGGTGATTTCCTCTTCGATGTTCTTGTTGGTGTAGAGGAATCCAACTAATTTTTATATGTTTATCTTGTATCCCGATACACTGCTGAACCCTTCTATTAGTTTTAGTGGTTTTCTGGAGGATTCCTTAGGGTTTTCTGTGTATAAGGTCATGTCATCTGCAAATAGAGATACTTTTACTTCTTCCTTGCCCATCTGGATGCCCTTTATTTCTTTATCTAGCCTAATTGCTCTGGCTAGGACTTCGAGCACAATGTTGAATAAGAGTGGTGATAAAGGGCATCCTTGTCTGGTGTCTGATCTCCTTGGGAATGTTTTCAGGTTCTCTCTATTTAGGATGATGTTGGCTGTTGACTTTGTATAAATGCCTTTTATTATGTTGAGGAATTTTCCTTCTATTCCTATTTTGCTGACAGTTTTTAACATGAATGAGTGTTGAATTTTGTTAAATGCCTTTTCTGCATCAATTCATAAAATCATGTGATTCTTGTCTTTTGTTTTATTTGTGGGGTGGATTACATTAATTGTTTTTCTAATGTTGAACCATCCCTGCATACCTGGTATGAATCCCACTTGGTCATGGTGAATTACTTTTTGATATGTTGTTGAATTCTATTCGCTAGAATTTTGTGGAGGATTTTTGCATCTACATTCACGAGGGATATAGGTCTATAATTTTCTTTACTTGTGGTGTCTTTACCTGGTTTTGGTATCAGGGATATGGTGGCTTCATAGAATGAGTTTGGTAGTATTCCGTCCTTTTCTATGCTCTGAAATACCTTTATTAGTAGTGGTGTTAACTCTTCTCTGAAAGTTTGGTAGAACTCTGCAGTGAAGCCGTCAGGACCAGGGCTTTTTTTTTTGTTGTTGGGAGTTTTTTTATGACCTTTTCAATCTCTTCTTTCGTTATGGGTCTATTTAGTTGTTCTACCTCTGTTTGTGTTAGTTTAGATAGGTAGTGTGTTTCTAGGAATTCATCCATTTCTTTTAGGTTTTCAAATTTGAGTATAGTTTTTCATAGTAATCTCATGTGATTCTTCTAATTTCAGTTGGGTCTGTTGTAATATCGCCCATCTCATTTCTTATTCGGGTTATTTGCTTCCTCTCCTGTTTTTCTTTTGTCACTTTGGCCAGTGTTTTATCAATTTTGTTGATTTTTTCAAAAAAACAGCTTTTGGTCTTGTTAATTATTTCAGTTGCTTTTCTATTTCATTTAGTTCAGCTCTAATTTTTATTATTTGTTTGCTTCTGGTGCCTGTGGGTTTCTTTTGTTGCTCCCTTTCTATTTGCTCCAGTTGTAGGGATAGTTCTTTAGTTTTGGCCCTTTCTTCTTTTTGGATGTGTGCATTTACTGATATAAATTGACCTCTGAGCACTGCTTTTGCTATGTCCCAAAGGTTCTGATAGGAAGTGTTTTCATTCTCATTGGATTCTCTGAATTTCTTTTTTCTATCCTTAATGTTTTCTATAATCCAGTCTTTTTTGAGCAGGGTATTGTTCAGTTTCCAAGTGTTTGATTTCTTTTCCCTGCTTTTCCTGTTATTGATTTCCACTTTTACGGCCTTATGGTCAGAGAAGATGCTTTGTAATATTTCAATGTTTTGGATACTGCTAAGGCTTGCTTTATGACCTAATATGTGGTCTATTCTAGAGAATGTTCCATGTGCACTAGAAAAGAAAGTATAGTTGGTTGCTGTTGGGTGGAGTATTCTGTATATGTCTATGAGGTCAAGTTGGTTGATTGTGGCATTTAGATCTTCCATGTCTTTATTGAGCTTCTTTCTGGATGTCCTGTCCTTCACCAAAAGTGGTGTGTTGAAGTCTCCTACTATTATTGTGGAGCTGTCTATCTCACTTTTCAATGCTGATAGAGTTTGTTTTATGTATCTTGCAGCCCTGTCATTGGGTGCATAAATATTTAATATGATTATATCTTCTTGGTGTATTGTCCCTTTAATCATTGTATCGTGTCCTTCCTCATCCTTTATGATGGATTTAACTTTAAAGTCTATTTTGTCAGAAATTAATATTGCCACTCCTATTCTTTTTTGATTGTTGTTTGCTTGATATATTTTTTCCATCCTTTGAGTTTTAGTTTGTTTGTGTCTCTAAGTCTAAGGTGTGTCTCTGGTAGGAAGCATATACAGATCTTGTTTTTTAATCCATTCTGCCACTCTCTGTCTCTTTATTGGTTCATTTAGTCCATTTATATTCAGGGTAATTATGGATAGGTATGAATTTAGTGCTATCATTTTGATGTCTTTTCTTGTGTGTTGTTGACAGTTTCTTTTTCCCACTTGATTTTATGTGCTGAGTAGATTTTCCTTATATATTGTCCTTTCTTCATATTTGTTGTATTGATTTTGTTTCTGCTGAGTCTGTATTTTTCCCTTGTATTTTATTTTGATGAGTAGGGTAGTTTGTCTCCTTTGTGGTTAACTTATTATTTACTCCTATATTTCTAAATTTAAAACTAACTTTTATTTCTTCGTATCGCCATATCTTCCTCTCCATATGGAAGGTGTATGATTGCATTTCTTAGTCCCTCTTTATTATTTTAATGTTGTCTTCTTTTATATAATAACATTGCTGTTACCCTGTTTTGGGTTTTTTTTGTTTTTTTTTTTTTTTGATTTCTCTGTGTTGACTTCTGGTCGCTCTGCCCAGTGTTCTAGTCTTGGGCGGATACCTGATATTATTGATTTTCTAACCAAAGAACTCCTTTTGGTATTTCTTGTAGTTTTGGTTTGGTTTTTACGAATTCCCTAAACTTGTGTTTATCTGGAAATGTCTTAATTTCACCTTCATATTTAAGAGATAGTTTTGAGGGATATAGGATTCTTGAGAGGCAATTTTTTTCCTTCAATTTTTTAAATATGTCATCCCACTGCCTTCTTGCCTGCATGGTTTCTGCCGAGTAGTCTGAGCTTATTCTTATTGGCTCTCTTTTGTAGGTGACTTTTTGTTTATCCCTCACTGCTCTTATAATTGTCTCTTTATCTTTGGTTTTGGCAAGTTTGATTATAATATGTCTTGGTGACTTTCTTTTAACATCTACCTTATGTGGAGTTTGATGAGTATCTTGGATAGATATCTTCTCATCTTTCACAATATCACGGAAGTTTTCTGCCAACAAATCTTCAACAATTTTCTCTGTATTTTCTGTTATCCCTCCCTGTTCTGGTACTCCGATCACTCATAGGTTATTTCTCTTGTTAGAGTCCCACATGATTCTTAAGGTATCTTCATTTTTTTAATTCTTTTATCTGACTTTCTTCAAATATATTAGTGCGAAGTGATTTATCTTCAAGTTCAGAAATTCTAGCTTCTAGTTGCTCAATTCTGTTTCTCTGACTTTCTACTGCATTGTCTAATTTTGTAATTTTATTGTTAATCTTCTGTATTCCTGATTGCTGTCTGTCTATGGATTTTTCCACCTTATTAAACTTTTCATTATGTTTCCTGAATAATCTTTCTAATTTCTTCAGTTCTTTTGTTCCTTGGCTTCTTCTGTGTATTGCCTCATTTCCTTCCTGATGTCTTGAAGGGTTATGTATATTCAGCTTTTGTATTCTGCATCTGGTAATTCCAGGAATGCACTTTCATCTAGAAGATCCCTGGATTCTTTGTTTTGAGAGCTTGTTGAGGTGATCATTATCTTTTTATGTGACTTGATATTGGCTGTTGTCTCCAAGCTATCTATAAGTTATCGTATTTATGCTTGCTTATTTTTTTTTAGTGTGTCATAGGTGCTTGCTTTGTTTTGTTTTAGTATACCCCTATAGGTTGCTTGAGTGAGCTAGCTTGATTATTTTTGCCTTTGGAGCTCTGGTACCCTGTCCCCAGCTGGCTAGAGCTATTATCAGGTATATCAGTCTAGGAGTCCATTTGGTTTTCTTGTATGAATTCAGCTCAGGTTTCCAGGTAGCCAATCATCAACTGTGTGGTGCAGACTCTGTCCTACAGTCTTAGAGGGGCAGGGGTGATTGGTGTATATACCGGTATCTGATTGCAGCAGGGGGTCAAGCTCTGAACAAGGCAGAGGGCTGAGAACCGACCCCAAGTGTCTCTGAGGAAAACACATCTCTGTTCCCTGGAGCATGCTGGTGGGTGGGTTCTGCAGAGGGACCATGGGCACCCAAAGTTTTTGGTTGTAAGGACTGGGAGGTACCAGTTATCTTTGGACCCCTGTCGCAGGTGGCTGGGTAACCTCAGTGGAGCTACCAGTCCTTAGGTCCCTGATGTGGGTAGGTGAGGACCTTGTTTAATAGGCAAAGCAATGTCAAACGTCAAACACTCACCTCTCCACCACACAGCTGAAATGGTTGGAGTCTGCCAACAAGGGCCTACTCTCCCAAAATAGGCCCACACAGGTCCACACAGAAGGCAAAGGTGCTCAAGGTCCACAGACAGCTTATGCCTGGACAGGAACCGCTGCTGTCCTGAGCTCCCCAGTAAATGGAGCTAGCAAATTATCTTTTCCCCCCAGTCACAAATTTTTTCCTTCCCCAAGGCCGGGAGGATGGCTCTAGTGCTCACCGGGGTCTATCTCAGGCCCAGGGATTTGGCTGCTGAAGCCGGCTTGGGCGGGGGGGCACAGTAAAATATATGCAAGCACTTAGCTTTTGCCGAGAGCGCTGTTCTCCTCAGGTCCTGTGATGTGAGTAAGCTGTGTGGCTGGCTGCTTCTCCCTGAGGAAACTGTAGCCAAACGCTAGTACCAGCCCGCTACCGCCACTGCTCTGGGAATGGTGCCTGAGGGCTCCCTGTGATTCAGGTCCGGTAACTCCTCTCCACTTCTGAATGGTCTCTTCCTCCCCCTGCCCCTCAGTTCATTGTCTAAGCTTGCCTTTGAAGCTCAGGGCTCCCAGCTTGTCGTACATATACTCGTTTTACTTGTTTTTGGGGATCTTTGTTGTAAAGAGGGCTCCCAGAAGCATCCATCTATTCTGCCTTCTTGGTTCCGCCATGGCTAATACATATTTGCCTAAAGGCAAATCATTTCATGTGTTCATTTGTCCTCTAACTCAATAATTTTTCATATATCATAATTTATTAAGCTATTTTTGTTTGATAATAAATATAATAAGACTAAAAGTAGCCTTGGTGGCACAGTGGTTGAAGCACTGGGCTGTTCACTGAAAGGTCAGTAGTTTGAACCCACCAGCTGTTCCATTGGAGAAAGGTGTTGCAGTCTGGTTTCCATAAAGATTTACAGCCTTGGAAACCCTAAGAGGAAGTTCTATTATGAGATGAATTGACTCAATGGCAGTGGGTTTGGTTTGTGTTTTTAATAAGTCTAAGTAACTTTTGTGCTCAGACTAGCTTTTATTCTACACAGAGAAAACCAGCCAGCTAATAACTAGATATACAGTTGTTAGAGGAAATTAAATTAAAAAGGAAAATACTCCCCGAAAGATAAGCAAAAAGATAGATACAGAGCCCACTTTGGAGAATATTAAAGGAGAAGAAAGTGCTATACAGCACCACAATTATAGTAGGAGCCTTCAACACACCACTTTAGGTGAAGGACAGAGCATCAAAAAAGAAGCTCAATAAAGACAAAGAAGATCTAAATGCCACAATCAACCAACTTGACCTCATAGGCATATACAGAACACTCCACCTAACAGCAGCCAAGTATACTTTCTTTTCCAATACACATAGGACATTCTCCCAAGTAGACCACATAGTAGTCCATAAAGCAAGCCTTAACAGCATCCAAAATATCAAAATATTATAAAGCATCTTTTCTTGCCATAAAGCCATAGAAGTAGAAATCAATAACAGAAAAAGTAAGAAGAAAATCAAACACATGGAAACAGAACACCTTGCTCAAAAACTAATGGGTTACAGGAGAAATGAAGGTCGGAATAAAGAAATTCATAGAATCAAATGAGAATGAAAATACATCTTACCAGGATCTTTAGGACACAGGAAAAGCAGTGCTGAGAGGTGAATTTATAGCCATAAACGCACACATCCAAAAACAAGAAAGGGCCAAAATCAAAACATTAACCCTACAACTCAAACAAATACAAAGAGAGCAGCAAAAGAAACGCTAGGGCACCAGAAGAAAGCAAATAATAAAAATTAGAGCAGAATTAAACGAAACAGAGAATAGAAAAACAATTCAGAGTGTTAAAAAGACCAAAAGCTCGTTCTTTGAAAAGATCATAAAATTGATAAGCCATTGGCCAAACTGGCAAAAGATAAACAGGAGAGGAAGCAAATAGCCCAAATAAGAAATGAGATGGGAGATTCCAAAACAGATCCAACTGAAATTAAAAGAATCATAACAGAATACTATGAAAAATTATTCTCTAACAAAATTGAAAACCTAGAGGAAATGGACAAATCTCTAGCAACACACTACCTACCTAAACTAACACAACGGGGGTAGAACAACTAAATTAACCCATAACAAAAGAAGAGATTGAAAGGGTAATTTTAAAACTCCCAACAAAACACAGCCCTGGCCCTGACAGCTTTGATGGAGACTTCTACCAAGCTTTCAGAGAAGATTTAACACCACAACTACCAAAGGTATTTCAGAGCATAGAAAAGGATGGAATACTCCAATCTCATTCTACGAAGCCAGCATATCTCTGATACCAAAACCAGATGAAGACAACACACACACACACACACACACAAAATTACAGACCAATATCCCTCATGAACTTAAAAACAAAAATCTTCAAAAAAATTCTGGCCAATAGAATTCAACAACATATCAAAAAAAGTAGACACATGAGACTAAATGGGCAGCTCCTGTCCGAAGGCAAGATGAGAAGGTAGAAGGGGACAGGAGCTGGTTGAATGGACAACGGAAATACAGGGTAGAGAGGAGGGGTGTGCTGTCACATTGTAGGGAGAGCAACTAGGGTCACATAACAATTTGTGTATAAGTTTTTGTATAAGAAACTGACTTGAATTGTAAACTTTCACTCAAAGCACAATAAAAAATAAATAAATATGAGGTATAAAGGAAAATTATAACTCTATCTTCCTAGGAAATTTAACCATCTTTTTCATATTTTCATCATTGATTTGGGTGGAAAAATAGCATTCGTTCCCACTTTGTTGTTGGTTTTACATTTGATCTTGTTATTTGGCAGTCCCACATTATGAAATTGTGTTGTTATTGTTGTTCGTTGCCATCAAGCTGATTCAGACTAATGGTGACTCTGTGTGCAGAGCAGAACTGCTCCATAGGGTTTTCAACGCAGATCAGAAGTAGATCAGCAGGCCTGTTTTCTAAGGCTTGTCTGGGTTACGAGAACATAGTGAACTCATTTAACTTTCCAGCAACCTGTCTCAAAAAAGTGAGCACAGGTGACAGGGTGCCTTTTAACATTCATCTTTTTAAGGTTTGGTGCAAACAGTTGATGAAGGAAATCTTTGATAGTCAGATGGCCACAAGGTCCTTGAAACAATATACTTAGAGCATCAAACTAAGGTGCGTGCAAACCACATTCTAATTACCTTGACCTACTGGAGAGAAATATCCTTTTACTTCATTTTGGGCTAACCTTCATTTTGCCATTCAACTGAAAATAATGGCACTTAATGTGAGCTATACAAAGACTTGCTTTGCCTTTACAGCAGCATCCTGTGCTCCGAGCAATGTCAATCCATACTTCTTTTATTTGGGCGAATCGCTTTCTCTGTGAGTCTGTGGAAGAACACCAGCAGAGGGAAGGGTACTTAGTAGAGTTGCGGTATATAAATAGCTCTGCTGAGAGCATTACAAAGGCTCTGTTGTGCTATCACACAGCAGAGCCAATAATGTACAATATGAAAAATCCCTGCCAAGTGCACAGAGAATACAGACAATGTTTGCCATTTCTCTGATCAGTTGTTTGTTATGTGTTGCAAGAGTTTATAGAGATAGAGCCAGAAAAGCCTACCACACCCCAAAGTATTCCTATTATAACAATAACAACAGCAACAACACACACACACACACACACAAGCATATACTCACGCGTGCACAAACCTTAAAAACAGCAGAAGAACATCAACAAAAAAACAGTAGGTAGGGAGTGGGATTGAGACACAAAAACCTCTGTACAAACAAAAATGGAATTTTCACAAAGCACCAAAGCCTTGTGTAACCATTTCCTTAAAGATGGCCTCTGAATTTTCCAAAAGCACATCAGCCCCGCCATTTATAAAAGGGCTAACATAAAGGATGTTTGAAGAAAATCATACCATGAAATCTGAACTGAGTACTTTAAAATACTAAAAGCAAAACAACTTATTCCCCATCAAGAGTTAAAATTTTGTCTTAAAAAGATGGACTCCAAAATCCATACCACTGATTTTTGTTTTCAAAATATAGCTCGGACACAAGCCAAGAAATAAGATCTTATTAAGCTATCAGTTAATATTCTCTTTGATTTTATTTCTACATTTAAAGATGTGGTTGAGTCTACGTGACAGGTAAACACGTGTTCTGGGCATTCTTGATTTTAGCTACTATCACTCTGAGCATTTTAATTTTTAAGAGAAAATTTTCCATGAAAATTACCATAAAGAATTATATTTTATTATAATAGCCTAAAATAAGAGTGTAATAATACGTTTTAAAGTTTTGTCTTGTTCTCTCACCTAATCTCTCCTTTGTTTTCTTTTACGGTGACTGTTCCTCCTTTGTCAGCTCCAGTCCTCTAATCCTCCTTTGTCAGCTCCAGTCCTCTAATCCTCTTCCTCTTCTTCCACTTCTGTCTTTCTTTCCCTGCAGTCACTTCTAACTTCACTTCTAATCCTTCTTTTGTTTCTGTCTTTTTTTTCCATATGTCTTCTTCTGGGATCTCCTTCTGTCTCTTGATATCTGGATTGACTTTCTTTTTCTGTTTTCTCTTTCCCTCCTTTGCTCTACATTCTACACTATTCATTCTTTTCTTTTTCCTTCATTGCCACAAGCAAAAGCATGAGATAAGAGCATATATTTTTTGAAATGATACCTTGCAAATTTTCCCAAACTGTAAGGATCCAAATTTTCAAGCTGAATCATTCTAGTACACGCAACATCCCTTCAGTGAAATCCAATCATACATTATTGCCCGGTTCGAAATTCGCCTTTACTAAGAAATCTTTCTCTCTTTCCTTGGGAAAAAAGTTTGCTCCCCTGTCAGCCCCAAAAGAACTGTATACACTGCTCTATTTTTTAGCTCGTCCTATTGTTCGCATATTAATCTGGCCTAGTAAAGTGTGAACTACTTGATTGAAAAATACATAACACAAATTTTTTTTATTGCTTGTGCCTGAAATGATATACTAAACCCAGTAGGTCCTCAATAAACACAAGTTGAATGAATATGCACTGAGTTTGTCACTTACTGGGAAAGTTACTTAACCTACACCAAAAAACAATCCCTTTGCCACCAAGTTGATTCCGACCCATAGTGACCTTATAGGACAGAGTAGAACTGCCCCATAGGGTTCCCAAGGAGGGCTAGTGGATTTGAACTGCTGACCTTTTGGTTAGCAGCCATCGCTCTCAACCACAACACCACCAGGGCTGCATAAGCCATAAATTGTAAATAATTACTACGCGGGATGGTGGTATGCTGTATTTGAAATGCTTAGCACAGAGCCTGGCACATAGTAAGATTTCAATTTGTTTGTTCTTAGCTTTTTGGAAACTAAGTAGAACTCTCCTTATCTCAATAGTTTTGCTATGGTTATAATTTCTGTTAAAAGAAGACTGCTAGAATTCCCCAAATGCTATTTTATGGTCAGCAACATCCTGCAAATGTGCTGCTGGATGTCTTATTAAATGATATATAGACTCCCTAAAGGTGAAGTTGAGGACTTGAAACTTTTCAGTAATGGGCATCACTAAAAAAAATGGGCATCACTAGGGAGTAGAAACTCCAGATGGCTCATGGCAGAGCCAGCTGTCCGGTGAGCATTGCTTGACGAGAGCTATGGCCCACAGAGAACAGTGAAAAGGTAGGGGCCCATCTGAAAGTCTGGCTCGGTGGCCTAGGGTAAGATAATGTGCACATCAAATATGAGATCTATCATTTGATCCATTTATGAGTGATTTATTATTAACTCATTGAAGGAATTGCATGTAAATTCTACTCCATTAAAGAACAAGCTAACTAATATTTGTTTTGTATAGAATATCACTTTCCTAAAGAAATCTTACTTTCTTTTTAATATTCTTAAGGAATAAAAAATTCCAATGTAAATTATACCAAAAATACAAAATAGAGTTCCAGCACTCTGCCCTAAATAAATCTATTTATGCTGTAAATGGCTTCCCGTACACCTCGCTCCTAACCCGAAAAAAACCCAGTGCCTATTATTTGCACTATGGGTAGAAAGGGGAGAAAGCTCTATAGATCTTTTTTATTCTGGCAATTAGGAAATGATTCTTTCAGTTCTTGCCTCACATCCAACTACCCTTTCAAAAAGATTCCTAAATCCTCAAACTTCCTAAACAACTAAGAAAAAAAAAAAAATCAAGATTTTTTTTTCACCCACAATTGCCCTAAACATATAAGCCAAATGTTACCCAAATCTATTCTTTTCTATTCATCTTTGTCTGTTTCCCTACTCTGTACTTGTATCATTATGTTTTTGCCCTGGAGGATATCACTTTGAGCCAATATCAATTAAAGTTCATCCTGATTTGTTTTGTAAAATAATTTTTTCCATTTTCTCAAGGTCGTTATTATTTTCATTGTTATTTCTCTCAATTAATCAGGTCTTGCAATAGCTCTGAAGTATGTAGCTCCCAATACATTTAGAAAGAAGTGTCTGGCTTTTTCCCCTTTCTGAGAGAACCTACACTTCAAGAAGTATCAGCATTCCTCTTCTTTTTCTTCCTGAATTCTACACTGGTTTCCTCCAGGTCTAACCTCCCTCCTATTTATCCTAGACTCTTGGTCAATCTCTTAAATCCCTCTCTTGCCAGCCTCTTAAGTCCTTTGGGCATACGCGGTTGCTGTCTTGCAAATGGTCCTGGATAACTTCAGTCATCTACTTATTTCATTTTTTACATGCAAAATGCCAGGCAGTGATGAAGAAAAATCGCAAAAGCATGACATTTTGTGCTTTTACAGATATACTGATTGTGATTTTAACAGTGCCCTTCAGGTTGATAGATAATTTTTTATGTATTTATTTGTACCCTTTTCCATTCCCAGAGTGTCCATTCCAAGACTTCATTATTCTCTTGAAACCTAGTATTGAATGTGTATTTATTGACTCTCAGTATATATCTTGCCCATTATTTTGCAGAAAAAACAAAGATCATCTGGAATTCACTCTCTCAACCTCCTGCTTCTCAGCTTTCTTTTAAAATATCATTGTCTCCTCAAACATCATAACCTCTTTCCTTGCTATTTCAAGGAAATGAATGGACCTATTCGTGTTCAAGAACAGGCCCATTGTTTTTTTCAAGATCAATGCTCAATAGCAAAGATTTTATTGATCCACATCAACATAGGAAAAAAAAAAGGTGGGGGAGGTTTATTATAAAGTGTTTAATTTCAAGGACTGTATTTGAAATACGTCTTTCTACATTAATTGTCAATAAATATATTTGATTTTATACCTAAAGGAAATGTTACATGTAATTGTTTTCATTACTGGTTTTCCCCCCTCTACTGGGTTCTTTCAATCATCCCCTATTTGAAAAAGAATGAAAGAAGGACGAGAAAAGTAAGATAAATATACTTCTTGCTTGCCCGCTCTCCACTTAACTCTTTTTTAAAATTTCTTGCTCCTTTTACAGTCAAGCTTCTTAAGGCGGGGGTGGGGAGGAAACAAAACCATACATCCATCCTCTCAATTTCCACAATTACCTCTTACTTCTCACTGCTTAACCACTAATATTAGACTCCTATTAACTAAAATTCCTTTTGTTAAGATCAACAATCACCTCTTAATAGCTAAAGGCAAGAGACACTTTTAACTCATGTTCCTTGATCCTAGTGATACCCTTGGCAATATTTACCATTCCTATATCTTTGAGAGTTTTTCGTCCATTAGCTTTGATGATGCAACTTTTCTTTCTTTTTTTTTTTTTTTTTTGATTCCTCTACTTACTGTCTGACAACTCTTTGTCTCCTTTTGGGAATTTTTCTTATCTGATAGGATCTTGTATTTTTTTGGTGGTGCTCCATGTTCACTTCTTCGTTTGCTTCTAGCCTCACATTACTCATTTTCTGTATGTAATATTATTCTGATCCGTAACAAATACTCTTTATCTTTTATAGATCTCCTTATTGAGCTCCAAATCTCTGTGATCAACTTCCCACTATGCACTTCTATCTGTATATCCTGTTAATCACCAGCTAAATGTGCTCAAGCTACAGATTCTCTTTTACCCTAACCTATTCTCTTCCTTCACATGTTTTATTAATGTGATGCTGTATACTCTAACTAACTCTATGGGGCAGTTCTACTCTGCCCGATAGGGTTGCTATGAGTAGGAATCGACTCGACGGCAATGGATTTGGTTTTTTTGGTTTTTATACTCTAACTAGAGTCCCTGTGTGATGCAAATGGTTAATGTGCTCAGTTGCTAACTGAAAGGTTAGAGTTTCCAGTCCACTGGAGGTACCTCAGAAGAAAAGCCTGGCAATCTATTTACAAAAAGACCAACCAAGGAAAACACCATGGAGCACAGTTCTACTGTGACATGAAGATGACATGAGTGGAAGTCAACTTTTTGACTACTGGGTTTATATCCGAACTAGTTGCCCAGTCAGAAATCTGTTCCTCCCTTACTTTCTTTCCTTAGGCAATCTCCGGGCCTATTAAAGCAACCTGTCTCTCCAGTCATATTTCCTATCACTCTTCAGCATCTTTCTTATCTATCTTATTAGACTTCATGGTTTCTTGTTGTTGTTGTATGCCATCTAGTCGATTCTGCTTCATAGTGACCATGTAGAACTAAGTAGAACTGTCCATAAGGTTTCCTAGTCTGTGAGAAAGCAGACTGCCAGAGGCATAGTAAGGGTAAGGAGCACTCAGGGACAATGTCTAAGTTTGCACCCCATTTGGCAGCTGACCTTATTTGGCGCCCCCTTGGACTTGCACCTGGGGAAAAATGGCCCCATGTGACCACTCTTTGCTATGGCTCTCCAGACTACTACATCTTCTCAGGCAGTGCCTGACCTCTTGGTTACCAACAAAGTGCTTAACCATTGTGCCACCAGGGATCCTTTCATAGTTTCTGATACCTCATGATTTTTGCTTAGGGCATGTGCTACCTCTCTTCCTGGAATGCCTTTTCCTTTCTCCCAAATTCTTCTGTAAACTTTAAGACACAGCTGAATATTCTTTCTGAGGAGCCTTCTTTGTTTTCTCTTAAACCACCCTTCCTCTTTGCCCTCCAGTGGATTCCAACTCATAGCAATCTTGTAGGACAGAATAGAACTGCCCCATAGGGTTTCCATGGAGAAGTTGGGGGATTCAAACTGCTGACCTTCTCATCAGAAGCCGAGCTTTTAACCATTGTGCTACTAGGGTTTCTGGTCTCTCTTTGAGTCCTTGAAATATTCCATATTAAAGGATTTCTTACGTGCCTTTTTTCAGAACAAGATTAAGAGCTTACTGCCTTTTTTATCTAGTATGGTACCTGGTTTGTGTTGTTGTAGTGTTAAGTGCCAGTAAATCACTTCAGACAAATAAAGACCCTACGTACAACAGAAGGAAACACTGCCCAGTCCTGTACCATCCTCACAATGGTTGTTATGCTTCAGCCAACAAATCTACCAGCTGCTCTCTGGAAACCCTATAGGGCAGATCAGCTTCATACTATAGGGTCGCTATGAGTCGGGATCCACTCGACTACAATGGGTTTAGCTTGGTTTGTAGAAGCCATTTAATCAATGTGTACTGGTAAGTGGCAATCTCTCAGCATTGAGTCAAATTTCTCTCCTTGGTTTCAGGAATGTAATAAAATCCCCAGCTCATTCGTAGGTGTTCTGTAATTCTTTCAGACATGAGGAATATACCTAGCTTGTTAAAGGCAACTTCAAGCTTCTACTTAAAAACAATCATGAGGCTTTGCTCACAAAATCTTTTGGAGCAGCTTGAAGCCTATCCATGCAAATAATAACAATAATGATAGTAGGAATATGTCTTTGGCTAAAGCTATTGAACATGTATAATACTATTTGGAACACTTGGTATATAAGCAAATTTAGCAAGACCCTAAAGGTTCATTAATGTATGAGTCTAGGAAAATTGGAAATCACCAAAAATTAAATGGAACACATAAACATCAATATCCTAGGCATTAGTGAGCTGAAATGGGCTGGTATTGACCATTTTGAATCAGACAATCATACGGTCTACTATGCTGGGAATAACAACTTAAAAGAATGGCATTGCGTTCATCAACAAAAAGAACATTTCATAACAAAAATGTATGAAGAATAAGTCCTGTATCCCACTTTGGTAAATGTTGTCTGGGATCTTAAATGCTAGCAAGTGTCCATCTAAGATGCATCAATTGATCTCAACCTACCTAGAACAAAGAAGATTGAAGAACACCAAAGATATAAGGTAAAGATGAGCCCAAGAGACAGAAAGTTCCACATAAACCAGAGACTCCATTAGCCTGAGACTGGAAGAACCACAGTTGACTGCCCTGACAGGGAACACAACAGAGAATCCCTGATGGAGCAGGGGAACAGTGGGATGCAGATCTCATATTCTCATAAAAGGACCAGACTTAATGGTCTGACTGAGACTAGAAGGACCCCCAAGGTCATGGTCCCCCGACCCTCTGTTAGCCCAAGACTGGCACCATTTCCGAAGCCAACTCTTCACATAGGGATTGGACTGGACTATAAGACAGAAAAAGATACTGGTGGGGAGTGAGTTTCTTGGCTCAAGTAGACACATGAGCCTATGTGGGCAACTCCTGCTTGGAGGTGAGATGAGAAGGCAGAGAGGGACAGGAGCTGGGTGAATGGACATGGGGAATACAGGGTGCAGAGGAGAGGTGTGCTGTCTCATTAGAGGAGAGCAGCTAGGATTACATAGCAAGGAGTATATAAATTTTTGTAGGAGACACTGACTTGATTTGTAAACTTTCACTTAAAGCATAATAATAAATAAAAAGAACATTTCAAGATGTATCCTGAAGTACAACACTGTCAGTGATAGGGTAATATCCATATGCCTACAAAGAAGACCAGTTAATACAACTCTTATTCAAATTTATACACCAACCACTAAAGCCAAAGATGAAGAAATTCAAGATTTTTTACCAGCTTCTGCAGTCTGAAATTGATAGAACATACAATCAGGAGGCATTGATAATAACTGGAGATTGGAATGCAAAAGCTGGAAACAAAGAAGGATCGGTAGTTGGAAATATGGCCTGGCTGATAGAAACGATGCCAGAGATCGCATGATAGAATTTTGCAAGACTAATGACTTCTTCACTGCAAATACCTTTTTTCACCAACATAAACAGTGACTATTTTTTTTTTTTATACACATGGTCCTCACCAAATAGAATACACAGGAATCAAATCGACTACATCTGTAGAAATATATGATGGAAGAGCTCAATATCATCAGTCAGAATAAGGCCAGGGGCTGAATGTAGAACAGACCATCAATTGCTCATACGCAAGTTCAAGTTGAAACTGAAGAAAATTAGAACAAGCCCATGAGAGCCAAAATATGACCTTGAGTATATTCCACCTGAATTTAGAGACCATCTCAAGAATAGATTTGATACACTGAACACTAATGACCAAAGACCAGATGAGTTGTAGAATGACATTAAGGACATCTTACATGAAGAAAACAAGAGATTGTTAAAAAGACAGGAGAGAGAAAAGACCTAGATGGATGTCAGAAGAGACTCTGAAACTTGCTCTTGAACGTCAAGCAGCTAAAGGAAAAGGGAGAAATGATGAAGTAAAAGAACTGAACAGAAGATTTCAAAGGGTGGCTCGAGAAGACAAAGTAAAGTATTATAATGACATGTGCAAAGAGCTGGAGATAGAAAACCGAAAGGCAAGAACACGCTCTGCATTTCTCAAGCTGAAAGAACTGAAGGAAAAAATTCAAGCCTGAAGTTGCAATAGGGAAGGATTCTATGGAGAAAATATTAAAGGACTCAGGAAGCATCAAAAGAAGATGGAAAGAAAACACAGAGTCATTATACCAAAAAGAATTGGTCGATGTTCAACCATTTCAAGAGGTAGCATATGATCAGGAACCAATGGTACTGAAGGAAGAAGTCCAAGGTACATTGATGGCATTGGTGAAAAACAAGGCTCCAGGAATTGATGGAATATCAACTGACATGTTTCAGCAAAGGATGCAGCTCTGGAAGTGCTCACTTGTCTATGCCAAGAAATTTGGTCAACCCAACAGAAGAGATCTATATTTATGCCTATTTCCAGGAAAGGTGATCCAACCGAATGTGGAATATCAAACAATATCGTTAATATCACATGCAAGCAAAATTTTGCGGAAGATCATTCAAACCTGGCTGCAGTGGTATATTGACAGGGAACTGCCATAAATTCAGGCCAGATTCAGAAGAAGACTTGAAACCAGGGATATCATTGCTGTTGTCAGATGGATTCTGGCTGAAAGCAGGGAATACCAGAAGAAGGCTTACCTGTGTTTTATTGACTATCCAAAAGTATTCGACTGCGTGAATCATAAAAAACTATGGATAACATTGTGAAAAATGGGGATCCCAGAACACTTAATTGTGCTCATGAGAAATCTGTACGTGGATCAAGAGGCAGTTGTTTGGAGGGAACAAGGAGATATTCTTGGTTTAAAGTCAGGAAAGGTGTGCATCAGGGTTTTATTCTTTCACCATACCTATTCAGTTTGTATGCTGAGCAAATAACCCAAGAAGTTGGACTATATGAAGAAGAACGGGGCATCATGATTGGAGGAAGACTCATGAACAACCTGCGTTATGCAGATGACACAGCTTGATTGCTGAAAGTTGAAGAGGACTTGAAACATGTACTAATGAAGATCAAAAACCACAGCCTTCAGTATGGATTACACCTCCACATAAAAGAGACAGGAATCCTCACAGCTGGACCAACAAGCCACATCATGATAAACAGAGAAAAAAATTGAAGTTGTCAAGGATTTCATTTTACTTGGACCCACAATCAAAACCCATGAAAGCAGCAGTCAAGAAATCAAAAGACAGGTTGCATTGAGCAAATCTGCTGCAAAGGACCTCTTTAAAGTATTGAAAAGCAAGGATGTCACCTTGAAGACTAATGTGCGCCTGACCCAAGCCATGGTATTTTCGATTGCATCATACGCATATGAAAGCTGGCCAATGAATAAGGAAGACCGAAGAAGAATTGAATTCTTTGGATTGCGATGTGGGCGAAGAATATTGAATATACCATGGGCTGCCAAAAGAATGAATAAATCTGTCTTGGAAGATGTACAACCAGAATGTTCCTTAGAAACAAGGATGGCAAGACTGCATCTTACATACTTTGGGCATATTGTTAGGAGTGATCAGTCCCTGGAGAAGGACTTCATACTTGATAAAGTACAGGATCAGAGGAAAAGAGGAAGACCCTCAACAAGGTGGGTTGACACAGCAGCTGCAACAATGGGCTCAAGCATAACAATGATTGTCAGCATGGCTCAGGACTGGGCAGTGTTTTGTTCTGTTGTACATAGGGTCACTGACTCAGCGGCACCTAACAACGACGAATGTTCATATTACTAATAATATGTTTGGGAGGAAGTTGGTAAATGGCGAATTTAACTGAAAAAAAATTGAAATTAAGGGCTTTCTGGTGTTAAAGAATTTAATTAGTCTAAATTATTTTTCTCAAATACTCTGTCCTCCATGAGAGAAAAGTGTGAGTGGCAGCGAAAACCCAATTAATCCAAAGCTAGTCTTTTTATCCCTAAATTTTAGAATTATAACCTCATTTCATAAGATTATTCACAGATTTAAATTATTTTTTTCATGGAAGAGTTTAGGGACGTAAAATATGTTACTTTTACCTCATAAATTCAGGTCACAGTGTTGCCCTATCTTGTCCCTCTCCTCACACACCAACACAGGATCTCCCACCTCTCCAGGCACCAGGATCAAATTTCTCAAGGTCCACTGAGTGCCGCGGTCACTAGAGTGATAGAATAAAAAAAAGGTTGAGGTTCATTATAATTTTTCTTTAAATATGGGACTCTGAAAGACAAAATAATTTTCAGGATCTGTAGAGATTATGCTCAACTGTGTCTTTTAGACTGTGACTAGCAATTGGTAGAAATATTTTCATTTGGGGGAATGGGGTGAGAAAAGGAAACTGCTTCATGCTGCCTAAATTATAAAAACTACTCATAAGACCAGATGTATTGTTAATTTCCTGGAAAACAAATCAGAACTGGTTTGAAGATGGCCTTTTAGCTGCTTTTTAAAAATTATTTTTATCTTTTTTTCCTAGCATAGAGGAAATAAGCATTAAATGATATGCTGATGAGCACAGAAAATATCATTCAGCAACAAACAAACAAATGGAACTCATGAGGTGATAAGCTAGAGATTAGGTAACATATCACAGGGTTTTTAAAAATCTAAAGAAAAAAGAAACTGAAATTCTTAAGAATGCCTTATCTCCTAGAGGACGCCATTGGCGCTGATCTGAATACATGCTTTGGAGCAGGGGATGGAGGAATGGAGGGGGGCATGAATCCTTTATAAACACTTCCATACAAGTTATTTTAAACCATAAGCCATACTTTCTCATTGCTACCTCAACTTCTGAGGGTAAAAAAATGCAAAGATGGATAACATTTAAAGAAAGATAAATGATAAAGGGGCAGTATCTCGAATCTATCATCGACTGCTCCCTGTGCTTGTAAAGCACAGATTTGAAGTGGGAGTATAATTATTGGAAGATTTTTATGTTTCTCTTCATTGAGCTGAGGATCAATAGCATATGAGCTGAAGGGAGAATTTTGCCAGAGTTAGAGAGTTTTAGTAAATATTAACTTGCTCAGCCATGGTGGAAGTTTGAATTGATATTTAAAGATTTATAAAGTAAAAAAGAAAAAAAAATGCTATTCTTCAAAAACGTATTTCAGTTGTTGGACACTTGATAATAAATTGTAGGTTAATTCAAAATTATTTAAATGATAAATATGTCTTTAGATTTTGGTCTCATGAAATAGTTTTTAAGGCAGATCTGTATCCTATTAATCATTGTAACTCAAGTTTCTACCAAAATGTCTAGCATGTAGTGTTACTCAATAAATATTTCCTAAACAAATGGCGAATCTATAAATTGGATTGATTTGGACTACTAGTAATAATAAGGGTTAAACACTTATTGAGCGCTTACTGTGTACCAGCCATAGGAGCTGCCACTTAGAACATGGATTTTCCAAATAATATCTTATGTAATCCTCGTAGCAAAATTAACAAGCAGGTTAAATTTTTATACTTGACTTAAGTATAAGGAAAGGGAGAGTGAGAAGTGACGTGACATTCCCTAACTTATCAGTGATGGAGTCACACACAGACTGACTTCAAAATCTGTGCACTTAACCTCTATGTCATACATTTTCTGAATCTTCCTGTGATTGCTAAGGTTGTGTGTCAACTTGGCTGGGCCATGATTCTCAGTGGAAGGGCAGTTGTGATATAGTTTGGCAGTTGTATAATTGTATGATCACCTCTATGATGATATTTGATGTAATGTGATCACCTCCATGATGAGATCTGCAGTGAGTAGTCAATCAGTTGAAGGGAGTTTCCTTGCAGGTGTGGCCTGCATCCAACACAGATAGACTTTCCAGTGAGGCTGGCAGGCTTTTCTAGCTTTGGATCCTGCAGCTGGTTCCTGTTCATCTGACCTTCAGTTCTTAGGACTGAGCTAGGAACTTATCTGCAGTCTTGTCTGTGGATCTTGGGATTCGTGGATCTTCTCCTCTTGTGAGCAAGAGCCCTGTTGTCTGACTTGCCTATCTTGGGTTCACCAGCCTGTGTAGCTTCATGAATCAGGAGAAGCCTCCAGCCTTTGGGATGTTCCAGCCTCTACAACCACGTGAGCCGTTTCCTTGACATGAATCTCTCTCTTTCTCTCTCTCTCTTTATATACATACGTGTGTATGTATATATATATGTATATATAGAGAGAGAGCCCTGGTGGTGCAGTGGTTAAGAGTACATCAGCTAAGCAAAATGTCAGCAGTTTGAATCCACCAGCCACTCCTTGGAACCCCTATGGGGCAATTCTACTCTGTTCTATATGGTCATTATGAGTCGGAATAGGCTCAATGGCAATGTTTTTATATATGTATTTATATGTTTTACTGGTTTGGCTTCACTACAGAACCCAGCCTGAGACATTTCTGCTGTATTTTTAGAAACTCTTACTCATTTGACAAGCATTTATTGAGTGTCTTTTAACAGCTAAGAGTATAATAGTGAACCAAACAAGATGCCTGCTTAGATTAATGTTATTATATTGAGGCAGGGAAAGGAGGAGAGGCACAAAAATAAATTAATTAAATAAATAAGCAAACAAATAAGTACATTCAAGCAGAATAATGAGACAATATTTGGACAGAATATGTTGCTACTTTAGATAGGTGAGTCAAGTAAAGCTTCAAATAAGATGACATTTGACCAGAAACATGAATGAAAGGGGAGCATGTTCTAGTTAGGAGGAACAGCAAATGCAGATACCCTGTGGCAGGAGTGCCCTTGGAATCTTAAAAGGACACCGAGGGGGCGAGTATGGCCAGAGCATAATGAGGGGAGATAGAAGACAATGAGAACAAAGATGAGGTGGGAGGAGGTAGAGGATGTTATGTTGCTGTTGTTAGGTGCCATTGAGTCAGTTCTGACTAATAGTGACCCTATCTGTACAACAGATGGAAACGTTGTCCAGTTCTGAGTGATCCTCACAATTATTGCTATATTTGAGCCCATTGTTGCAGCCACTATGTCAGTCCATCTCATTGAGGATCTTCCTCTTTTCTGCTGACCCTCTACTTTACCAAGCATGATGTCTTTCTCCAGAGACTGGTCTCTCCTGATAACACATCCAAAATACACAAAATGAAGTCTTGCCATTCTTCCCTTTCAGCACTCTGGCTGTACTTCTCCCAAGAGAAGTCTGTGGTATATTCAATACTCTTTGTCAACATCATAATTCAAAGGCATCAGTTCTTCTTCAATCTACCTTATGGGTCATGATAAATACTTTAGATTCTATTCTGAGTGGTTTAGGAAGCCATCTGAGGATTTTGAGAAAAAATGAAATGATGGAAAAATAGTAAACACATACACACACACACTTTTTGTTGTACAAACAATAGACTGTCCATGAAAGGTTATGAAGAAATATAAAAATGCTCCTTCAGACACAGAAAAAAATTAGTGTTTTTCTGTAACTCTGTACCTCTGTATGGCACTGAGCATATCTTCCAAAAAGGAGAAAAATACCAACTATCCAAGGCCATTTGCATTTGTGCATGTTCCTCTGTTTAAGGTTGCACACACTCCCTGGGCTATTTCTTCTATCATGATCTCATTTATAATGCCTCATGTATTAACAACTTATAGAGCAATACCAGCCAATACTAATCTCTTGAGTTTCAGATCCTCATCTCCAGGCATCCATTTTGCCCCGCTTCTTGAATATTCTCTTCACAAACAATTCAAACTTCATGTATCCAATTCTAAGGTCTTCATCTTCCCAGTAATCTTCATTTCTCCTGTAATGACTAATTTTATGTGTCAACTTTTTTAGGCTGTGTTGCCCAATTGTTTGGTCTAGATGTTGCTGTGAAGTTGTTTTGTAGACATGATTTACATTTATGATCAGTGGACTTGAAGTAAAGGAAATTAACCTCAATAATGTGGTTAGGCCTCATCCAATCATTTAAAGACTCTGAAAGCAGAAACTGAGGTTTCCTGGAGGAGAAGAAACTCTGCCTAAAGACTCTAACATAAAAATTTTGCCTGAGCTTCCAGCAGCCAGCATGCCCTATGAATTTCGGATTTGTCAGCCCCCACAATCCCATGAGCCAATTCCTTAAAATAAATATATATTTGCTGTTGTTGTGTTAGTTGCCATCGAGTCAATTCCTACTCATGGACAGTTCATGCGTGCAGAGTAGAACTGCTCCATAGGATTTTCAAGGCTGTGACCTTTCAGAAGCAAATTGATAGATCTCTGGGTGGGTTTGAACCGCCAATCTTTCAACTAGTAGTTGAGCGTTTAATCATTTGTGCCACCCTGGGATATATGTATGTATGCGTGTGTGTGTGTGTGTGCGCGCGTGCACTATTGATTCTGTTTCCCTGAAGAACTGTGACTAATACTAATCCTAAGTCCCCTTTATTGTTAAATGGCATCACCATCCACTTATTCCAAGCAAAAGTACTCAGTTTTGTTTTTGCTTTAACTTAAGAATATTTATTTAAGGTCTATTATGTACCAGATACTGTATCTGGCCCAAGGATATGGATGTGAATGAAACAAGTATGGACTCAAGACATGAATCTTAGAGTTTAGTGGGGGTAGTCAAGAAACAAATAATATCACAAGTGACTAGGTACACGGGAAAAGCACAGGCTGCTAAAAGACTATATAATATCTTGTCTGAGAGATCAGGGATGATCTCCCAGGGAAATTTCCACTTAATCATGAGCATTGAGTGTCAAATAAACATTGAGTCCAGTGAGAGTGGACAGGGGCAAAGGATGGGGGTGAGGGTTACAGAAAGAGATTACAGAGGGAAATAAATTAAACGTATTTTAGATTTTTGACAGAAGGAACCACTCATGCAAACACCCCAGGGAGAGAGTGTGGAGAACAAATAGAGGAAAGGGTTCAAATTGAAACCTTGAAGAATATTAGCTATTAGAGGTTGGTTTAAAAAAAAAAAAAAAAAGAAAAGAAAAAAGAAGGACACAAAAGAAACAGGCAGAGATGGAAAAGAAAAGCCAGGCAGAGAAGAGAAAATTCAGAAGAGTATAATGTCAAGGAACCAAATGACAAATAAAAAATCAAGTAAAATGAAGACTAAAAATTGTCCATTGGATTTGTTAACATGTTTGTCAATAAATGACTCAAAAAGAACAACTTTATGGATATGATGGTAGAGCAACTAGAATTGAGTGGATTGGAGAATGACTAGTACTCCTAAGTAGCTATTTGTCTTAGTTATCTAGTGCTGTTGTAACAGAAATACCACAAGTGGATGACTTTAACAAAAAGAAATGTATTCTCTCACATCTAGTAGGCTAGAAGTCCAAATTCAGGGCATCAGCTTCAGAGGAAGATTTTCTCTTCTCTGTCAGCTCTGGTGGAAGTTCCTTGTCATCAATCTTCCCCTGGTCTAGGAGCTTTTCAGCACAGGGACCCTGAGTCCAAACAACACATGGCCCTGCTCTTCTTTCTTGGTGGTATGAGGTCCCCACAACTCTCTGCTTGTCTCTGTTTTATATCTCAGAAGAGACTGGCTTAAGACACAATCCAATCTTGTAGATTGAGCCTTGCTTCACCAACATAACTGCCACTAATTCCATCTCATTAACATCATAGAGATAGCATTTATAACACATAAGAAAATTGCATCAGATGACAAATGGTGGAAAATCACAAAATACTGGAAATCACAGCCTAGGCAAATTGATACACAAATTCTTGGGGGACACAATTCTATCCGTGACATTCCATCCTTTAAAACCAAAAAAAAAACCCAAACCCCTTGCTATCTGGTCGATTCCAACTCATAGCGACTCTATAGAACAGAGTAGAACTACAGCATACGGCTTCCAAGGAGTGCTTGGTGGATTTGAACTGCTGACCTTTTGGTTAGCAGCCGAACCCTTAACCACTATACCACCAGGGTTTCATCCTTTAAAAAAAAAATTTAGGCCTCCAAAATTCATGCCCTAGTGACATGTAAAACAGATTCACTCCATCATATCACAGCAAAAGTCTTAGATCAACTCCAAGTCCAAAATCTAAAAATTCCTCTTTATTTGTGAAATCTAGAATACAAGTTATCTGCTTCCAAAGTACAATGGTGGAACAGGCATAAGCTAGACGTTTCCATTACAAATGGGAGAAATTGCAGGGAAAGAAGGGACAGTAGGCACCAAGCAAGTCCGCAGAACACATTACGTTAGACCTCAAGTTTTTAAAATAATCCTCTGTTCTCTGAGACCATTTACATAATGGCCCTACCTTCCAGGCTGTAGGTATTGGCCACACTCTCCAGATTCTGAGTGGAGGCCCTTCAGCAATGGGCTTCAGCTCTGCCTTCCAGGTCTACTGGAATGGCAACTCTGCTCCCTCAGCTTTGAGTGGTCCCATTCTCCTAGTCCATCTGAGTTGTGACTCCACCCTTAGAAACATCTGAGTTGTGACTCCACCCTTAGAAACACCAGAGGCCATGGCTCCACCCTTTGAGACCCCAGAGGTCATGGCCATATGCTTTGAGCCTGAGGCAACTTGGCTCCCTGTGTTCCTTGTTTCTTCAGCTTCTGCTTCCTGGTTTCTTGGTCTCTTGGACCTTCGGGCCTCTCCGTCCTGTCTGCCCTGCTGGGGCAAGTGTTCCAAAGCTCTATAGCTCCACAGATTAGCACCTGGAGGCACCCCACTCCAGCAGGAATCCTCCTACACACAGGCATTCAGCTCTATCACCATGTGGGTCACCTCCAAGATTGTCTCGTGCTGATCTCCTGGTTCTGCTGCGGCTGGTTCACTGCTGTTGCCATCTCTCTCACTTCCTTCTGAGTCCTCACAAGAATTGTCTCATGTCCATAATTTCACCAACAGTCTCTTCAAGCCAACTGCTTCCACATTTCAGGTATCTGTTAGACCAGCAACCCGGTCTCCGGGTACCAAATTCTGTCTTAGCCATCCAGTACTGCTATAATAGAAATACCACAAGTGAATGGCTTTAACAAAGAGAAATTTATTCCCTTACAGTCTAGTGGGCTAGACATCCAAATTCAGGGTGTCAGCTCCAGAGGAAGACTTTCCATTCTCTGTTGGCTCTGGTGGAAGGTCCTTGTCATCAGTCTTCCCCTGATCTAGGAGCTTTTCAGCACAGGGACCCCAGGTACAAAGAACGTGTGCTCCTGCTCTTCTTTCTTGGTGATATGAGGTCCCCATGTCTCTTCGTTTGGCTCTCTCTTTTATATCTCAAAAAAGATTGGTTTAAGACACAATCCAATCTTGTAGATTAAATCCTGCCTTACCAACACAACTGCCATTAATCCCACCTCATTAACATCATAGAGATAAAATTAACAATGCATAGGAAAACCATATCAGATGACAAATGGACAATCACACAATCACTGGAAATCACGGCCTAGCCAAATTGATACACATATTTTGGGGGAACACAATTCAGTCCATAACACTATGTAATAAAGATTAGAAACTAAATAGCAAAACATCAAACATCATCAACAGTCAATTCACACAGTGGGAAAATTGATTAGCTCATAAATAAAGGGAAAGATACTCAACCCCTTTAGGAAACAAGGAAATTCACTAAAATATTTTTTCTACACAAAAGCACACCAGATTGGCAAAACTATTCCATTTTGATAACATCAAATATTGACAATAATATGAAACTACCAGAATATTTATAGTGCTGGTTATGTCATACACTTTAGAAGAAATTTACCTTTATAAAGTCAAAGATACCCATGATCTATGACCCAGAAGTTCTGTAGAGGAATTTGTGCACATGTATACACACACACGCACACACACTAGTACGTGCACCTGCACGGCATTACTTGGAAACAAATGTTTACCAACAATAAAATAGATAAATATATTGTGATACAGGAATATGATGGAATACTATACAGTTGTAAAAATAAACTGTAACTACACATATCAACACAGATGACTCTCAAAAACATAGTTAAGTAAAAGAACACTACAGTATGACTCAATGTATAAGATATTCTCATTTGAACAAAAGTGTACAGTAGTGTTTAGTCATATGTAAACCTGTTGCTGTGGAGTTGATTCTGATTCATAACGACCCTAAAAGACAGAGAAGAACTGCCCCAATAGGGTTTCCAAGGCTGTAATCTTTCAGAAGCAGACTGCCACATCTTTCTCCTGCAGAGCGACTGGTGGTTTCAAACTGCCACCATGTTGATTAGTAGTGGAGCACTTAACCACTGTTGCCACCAGGGCTCCTAGTCATATATACACAGTGATTTGTTTGGAAAAGAAACAAAAGTTCAGCACAGGCTTAGTTTCTTATATACAATATAGTGCAAGAGAGTGAGGATTCAGAAGAAGCATGTTAGGAATTATAAACTACTGGTTATGTTCTATTTCTTAATAGATAACCAGTACATGGATATTCATATTACTGTTATTTTCTTCTTTGAATCCATGGTATATTTATTTTCATTTTCTTTTTTTTTTTTTAAGGGTGGCTAGTAGGGTAACAAAGGAGTAGAGGATATACATGCAATCATTTGAAGAACCTTGTGAAGGAGAGATAAGAGTGGTAAGAAGAGGATGTGAGGCCCAAGACAGTTTTTATAAGATAAAAGAAACTACAAACTCTTTTAACATATCTGAGTAGGATCTAGAATAGAGAAAATGGTTAGAGACCCAGGAAAGATAAAATAACCTCTGAAGTAAAAGCGTGGAGGACATAAATCAAGAGAAATTTGTCTGGCTTCTATTTCCTTTTTAATTGAGGAAATAATATTCTTTCTCACAGATGTGTATGATAAATTACTTAAGGATATAAATCAAAACATTTTTGGAAAGAAAGTATAAACTAAACTTCAACTTTCAGGTCCCTTGTGATTTATTTTTTTATTTCTCCTTTAAACTTTTTCTCATGGGACAAAGTCAACAGATATATGAGAAGATAGAACAATGAACACTTATGTTCTTGTCATCCAGATTCAACAATTATCAACACATGGGCAATTTTATCCCATCTGTACTCCCACACATTTCTCCCTGTTCCATGTTATTTTAAAGAAAATCGCAGGTAAATTTTTTAATCTGTAAGTGTTTCCATTTGCATCCCTAAAAAATCAGGCCCTTAAAAAGCCACATCCACCATACCAACGCCTTACATTAACAATATATCCTAACGTCATCAAAATCTGTAGTTGACTTCCCTTTCACACTGGTCCTAGCACACACTCCACAAAACTCTTATTTTCCTACTCACAAGCACTTATCTCTGATTAGTACCATTAAAAACAATAATTTAAAATAGATCCTCTGGATCCATCACTTGCATGAGATGCCATCAACTTCCAGCTACGAAATCTGTAGAGCTTCCCAAGAGTATGCCACCCTCTCCTCCTTGCCCTTTTATAAAATCAGGTAACGTGTTCTCCCAATTCTCTCACTTGTGTTCTGAGTACCAAGTTATTCAATTAACTCGTAACCCAAGTAATCTACAGCTCCTGACTTACTTACCAATTAAAATTTTATCATAATAATAACTAGAGTGATGTTTCGTAAGGAAATTTGAAAAGAAAATGGAGATAAAATAGAGCAGAGTCCTTATAGAAAAACCTAGAGTGGAGAGGAAATGTTCAGTTTTCGTCATGTATTTGGCGCAGGAAAAGAACTCAGTACATGCACAGAGAAGCATGCCAAAATCATCCACTTTTTTCCCAGGGCTCTGATACCAGCTGACTTCGATTAAATAGCAGTGAGCTGGAAAAGCATTCTGGGTATTGGTATGCAAATGAATTCTCCAAGCATTTCTTCCTATGGCTTTGGAATTCCCACAGCCACAACTACAATGAAACTTATTTTTTTTTATTGCATTTTTAGCAAGAAATATAATGCTAAAACTGTCATTTCCATGGACCTTCCAAGAGGAACAAAATAATTTTTAAAAAGATAAGATTATTTTTTAGTGTTTTCAAAGATATTGAGAACATATGCTTATGTCATATACTTTAATTCATAGTTTCTGCCTCAATACACTGTAGTGCCTTTCTCTGAATTAAGACATTTTTATTTAGGCATGTTTAAGGAGGGCCATAATTGGCATGTGTACAAAGCAGCTAAAGATCAATGATTGGCTAGTCAGAAAACATTGTTCATGTATAGCGTCTCAAGCATCAGTTTAGCGTTTTAAATAAATGGGGTCACAGTCATTTAATTTTGTAAGAAGCTACGAGTATCTGAAACAATAAGTAATTTGAAAAAAAGAGAAGAGAAAAAAATCACTCTGCAGTACAGACATTCACACAGAGAATTTTAAAATATATTTAAATTTGACACAATGACTGTCAATTCCCCTCATCCTAAAGAGAACGAATTATAATAAAGACATCTCGGGCACAGATGAAATAATACGGTGGTAGTGCTTTAATAATGTGACAGAGCTTCTTGATTTTTCTTAGTGTTTAACCCCACCTCTTCCTCCGGCCTCCCCACCTGAAATAAAATAGTATTAGATTCTAAAATTATAAACTGAAATGCAAAATACATAATGCATGCCATTCTTTGTTGTATAAGACAGGATCACTTTGCAGCATACCCCTGCAGGGGGCCTAAGAAGGAGTTTCCAAAACATTAATGTATTCAGAAGAAATGTCAAAATAAAGAAAGCCTGTAAACACTGTCTGTGGGAAGCTTTTCTATGCCCTTCCCCAATGCAAAATGAACTCATATTTTTCCACAGAAGTGGGATCTGTTTCTGCCATCTAGTGACAATAAGGCCAATGGGTACTTAGGAGAGAAAAACATTTTCTAAATAAGTTAAACTGTCAAACTAATGCAACCAAGATTTTACACACATGCGCATGAACTTGGAGCCCTTATGGTGCAGTGATTAAGAGCTATAGCTGCTAACCAAAAGGTCGGCAGTTTGAATCCACCAGCTTCTCCTTAGAAACCCTATTGGGCAGTTCTACTCTGTCCTATATGGTAGCTATGAGTTGGAATCAACTTGTCGGCCACAAGTTTTTTTTTTTTTTTTTTTTTTGGCAAATGCATTTAGACACCGAAATACCCTCATGCAAGAGATATTTTTAGAAAAGAATAGCTTAATAGGGCACCCAGAGTGTAAGTGGTGTTCAGATGGTCCTGACTGATTTTTCTTATTGTGGTAAAATATACATCACATATAATTTCTTATTTTAACCATTTTTAAGTGTACAATTCCGTGCCATTAGTACATTCACAATGTAGACTAACCATCACTACTATCTAATTTTGGAAGTTTTTCATCATCTCAAACAGAATCCCTGTAACCTCTAAGCAATAATTTCCCATCCTCCCCTACCCCCAACCCCTGGTATCCTCTATTCAACTTTTTGTCTCTATGAATTTGTCTATGCTAGATACCTCATCTAAGTGTCATACAATATTTGTAATTTTGTGCCTGGCTTATTTCACTTAGCATATAATTTTCAAGGTTCACCCATGTCATAGCATGTTTCAGAACTTCATTCCTTTTTATGATTGAATAACGTTTTAGTATGTAAACATTTTGCTTATCCATTTATCTGTTAATAAAGCCAAAAAAATAAAACCTGTTGTCATCAAGTCGCTTTCCACTCATGGTAACCCTAAAGGACAAAGTAGAACTGCCCAGTAGGGTTTCCAAGGAGTGGCTAGTGGATTTGAACTGCCGACTTTTGGTTAGCAACCTGAGCTCTTAACCACTGTACCACCAGGATTCCAACAGAGTCCATCTGTCAGTAGACACATTGTTTCCACCTTTTAGCTATTGTGAATAAAGCTGCTGTGAATATTGGTGTGCAAGTGTCTGTTTGAGTCCCTTTCAATTCATTTGGGTATATAACTAGCAAGGAATTGCTGGATCATGTATTAATTCTGTGCTTAACTTTTTGAGGAACTGCCAAACTGCTTTCCACAATACCTATACCATTTTACAGCAATGGACGATAGTTCCAATTTCTCCATATCCTCTTCAAAACTTGTTATTTTCCATTTTTTTTATTAGAGCCATCTTAGTGGATGTGAAGTCGTATCTCATTGTAGTTTTCATTTGCATTTCCCTAATGATTATTAAAGGAACCCTGATGGAGCAGTGGCTAAGTACTGGACTGCTAACCAGAAAGACAGTGGTAGGAACCCACCAGCTGCTCCATGGGTAAAAGATGTGGCTGTCTGGTTCTGTAAAGATTTACAGCAGTGGAAACCCTATGGGGCAATTCTATTCTGTCCTGTAGGGTTGCTATGAGTCAGAATCAACTCAACAGCTGTGGGTTTGGGATTTGGTTAATGATTATTAACTTTGAGCATTTTCTTACGTGCTTATTTGCCATTTGTATACCTTCCTTGGAGAAATGTCTATTCCAGTTCTTTGTTCAGTTTTATTTGGTTTGTCTTTTTGTTGTTTAGTTGTAGATGTCCTTTATATATTCTGGATATTAAAATCTTATCAGATGTAGTATGATTTGCAAATATTTTCTCTCAATTTATAGGCTGTCTTTTCACTTAGTAATGTACTTTGATACACAAAAGCTTTTAATTTTAATAACATCTATTTTATGTATTTTCTACAAAATAAAAACATCTTATTGCCTGTACTTTTGGTATCATATCTAAGAATTCGTTATCAAATACAAGGTCAAGAAAAATTTACCTTTATATTTTCTTCTAAGTATTTTAAGTTTTTAACACCTCTCTTTAGGTCATTGATCCATTTTTAGTTAGTTTTTGTATATGGTGAGAACTAGGGATCCAACTTTTTTCTTTTGTATATGAAAATCCAGTTGTCCTAGAACCATTTGTTGAAGAGATTATTTTTCCCTCATTGAATGAACTTGGCACCCTAAGTGAAAATAAATTGGCCATAAATGTACAGGCTTATTTCTGGACTCCCCATTCTGTTCCGTAGGTGTATACATCTATCCTTATACCACTACCACACTGGTTTGATTACTATAGCTTTATAGTAAGTTTTGAAATTGTAAAGTGGGAGTCTTCCAACTTTGCTCTTCTTTTTTTAAAGACTGTTTTGCTCTTTGGGGCCCCTTGTAGTTCCTGTGAATTGGAGGATTGGCTTTTCTATTTCTGCAAACAAAGGCTGTTGGAATTTTTATAAGGATTGTACTGAATCTGTAGATTGTTTTGGGCAGTATTGACATCTTTAACAGTATTAAGTCTTTCAGTCCATGAACACAGAATGTTTTCCCATTTATTTAGATCTTCTTTAATTTTTTTCAACAAAGATTTGCAGTTTTTAGTATGTAACTCTTACATTTCCTTCATTAAATTTATTCCTAAGTGTTTTATTCTTTTGATGCTATTGTAAATGGAATTTTTTTAATTTATTTTCTGGATTGTTCATTACTAGTTGGTAGAAATACAACTGATTTTTCATGTTGATCTTTAAACTTTGTTGAATGCATTTATTAGCTCTAACAGTTTTTTTGTGTTGTTTCGTTTTGTATGTGAATTTATTTTGTGTGTGTGTGTGTGAATTCTTTAGTGTTTTCTGCATATAAAATCATGTCATCTGTGAACAGAGATACTTTTACTTCTTCCTTTCCTATTTGAATTCCTTTTACTGTATTTTCTTGACTAATTTCTCTGGCTAGATTGTCCAGTACTATGTTGAATAAAAGTGGCAAAATCAGGTATCCTTGTCTTCTTCCTAATCTTAGGAGAAAGTCTTTCAGTCTTTCACCATTAAGTATGATATTAAGCTGTGTATTTTTCATATGCGACCTTTATATGTTGAGGAAGTTTTTTTTCTATTCCTAGTTCTTTAAGTACTCTGATTAAAGAAAGGTTTCGGATTTTGGGAAATGCTTTGTCTACATCAACTGAGAGGATCATGCGCCTCTTTTTCTTTCATTCTTTTAATGTTGTATATTACATGAGTTAATTCTCCTGTGTTGAACCACCCTTGCATTCCTGGGATAAATCCCACTTGGTAATGGTATGTAATCCATTTGCTGAAGAATCACTTTGCTAATATTTTGCTGAGAATTTTTCTATCTATATTCACACGGGATATTGGCCTGTAGCTTCTTTTTCTTATAGTGTCTTTGTCTGGCTTTGTTATCAGGGTAATTAATGCTGGCCTTACAAATATGAATTAGGAAATGTTCTTCAGTTTTTAGGAAGAGTTTGAGAAGATTGATGTTAATTCTTCTTTAACTGTTTAGTAGGATTAACTAGTGAAACCATCTGGTCCTGAGTTTATATTTGTTGCCAGATTTTTGATTACTGATTCAGTGTCCCAATTTTTTATCCTTTAAATCAAGAATTTCAATCCTTGATTCAGCTTAGCAGTTTGTGTATGTCTAGGAATTTGTCCATTTCCTCTATTTGTCCATTATCAATTTGTTGGTATACAATTGTTTGAAACATTTTCTTATAATACTTTATATTTCTGTAAAATATTAGTAACATCCCCACTTCCATTTCTGATTCTAGTTATTTGTGCCTTTTCTCTTTTTTTTCCTTAGTCAATCTAATTAAAGGTTTGTCAGTTCCAATTAATCTTTAATCTCTAATCTAATGTGGTATCTATTTTTTTTTATTTCCTTTCTCCTTCTTTTTTTTTTTTTTTTTCTAGCTTTGGGTTACATTTGCTCTTCTTTTTTCCTGAAGATATACCATTAAGATATTGATTTTAAACATTCTTCTATTTTAATGTAGATGTTTGCAGCTATAAATTTCTCTTTTACCCACATCCCTTAAATTTTGGTATGTTGTGCTTTTTGCTCTTGTTGTTTTTGCTCAGGACATGACACATCCCAACAGACTTTCATTATTTCTTCAGAGACTGACACACATCAAGACAAAAGGTATCTATTCTGCTGTGATTTTAGTTCATTTCTTTACATAAATCTTGCTAGTTCAGAAAAAGATGAAGTAAAGGATAGTCATCATTTCAATTGTTTAGCTTGGATGATTTGCTTCCAGTTGACTTTATCTCATGTGACCTAAAAGCATATGTCTATATTAAAATAATTTTCACATTTATATATTGTTAGACCATTGTATTTTTTAAACAAGTATATAATTAGGTTTCAATGCCACTTTAGAAGTTAAGCAAAACAAGGAGATAAAGTCATAATTGTATACCAAAGAGGCAACTGTGTAAAGTATCTTGACCTAACTGATAAATCTTATTAAGAACATTTAATACTTTAAACCAAAAATATAACCAGAAGACAAGTGGATTCTTCCCCTTTATTTTGATATGTCATCATCAACAGCCAGTAAGAACAGTTCATTAAAGTGCTACAGTAATGAATTGATGAATTTTACTTTTGGGTAGTCAGTAAGCTATGCTCTGTTGTATGGTCACAACCTCAAGTACATCTCATATCATGTGCTCCAACTCCAAATGTTGAAGTGATGAAGAGCTCAGGCTACTAACCAAAAGGTCAGCAGTTTGCATCCACCAGCCACTCTTTGGAAACCTTATGGGGAAGTTCTACTTTTTCCCGTAGGGTCTCTATGAGTCAGAATCAACTCAACATCATACAACAACAACAAACCCAAATATATCTCATAATGTGTACTGGGGTATGGAGATGTTTGTGGAGAGTAAACAGATGGAATAAATGCAAATCCACTATCCAAAGTGGAAAAAAAAATGATTTAATGATGATATAGGAAACATGCCTCACTAACAAAAAGTGAAGCGGTAATATTGTTCCTGTCTAGTGAAGAACAGCACATTATACATGATAAAATTCCTGGTTAAAACGGCCTAAAGCTAAAAAAAAAAAAACTAAAGTTTGATATTTTCTTATGTACCACGATAATTTTAAATTTACTGCATATTTCTTGAAGCTCAATTATAAAACATCATGGGATATTTTCCATTCCCCATTTAAGGTAATTTCCCAGAAGCAGACTCTTACATAAGTATTCATACATAAGTGACCTGTTATAGAAGGCTTCCCAGGAGAAACTAGTAAGGGAATCAAGGACACAGGGTATAAAAAGGAAAGGCATCCAAATAAGGGTGAGATTTCCATCAAGGTTGGGCAGAAGATAGCTTGAGATTTTAAAGTTTTCTTCTCTGGAGATAAGGAAGCTGGAGTTTCATATATCAGTCAATCATTGACTAAGGGCCACCACAAAGGTATAAATCCTCAGGTCATCTGTTCCTATTGCAACGTGTCTCCAATAAGCAAAGGGATGTCTTCTGAGAATTACAAGTTCCATGTTGTTAGAGAAAAAACACACAGAAGGTGGAGAAAAGGTATACGCCAATAGTAAACGGGATCTTCAGAGATCCAGGCGGAGCACGGGCAGTGTTTGCTGCAATCTCAATTTTTATTAGCAGCATCCCAAACCAAAAAACCCATTGACATAAAGTCGATTCCGAATCATAGTGACCCTCTAGGACAGAGTAGAACCGCCCCATAGAGTTTCCAAGGAGTGCCTGGTAGATTCGAACTGCTGACCTTTTGGTTAGCAACCTTATGCCACCAGAGTTTTCAGAGTATGTCAAAATCAAGCAGTATCTGTATCAGTCTATCTAGATTGGTTACAACAATCCCAATACCTCAGGGTCTTAAAAAAACCAAAGTTTTGTTCTGTTTTCTTATGATACATTTCACTTGTAGGTCAGCAGGGGGTCTGCTCATTGAACTCACTCAAGGATTCAGAACAGCCATATCATAAATGCTGCCAGCCATTATGCCACAGAGTAAGATAACTCTAAAAGATCCTGCACTGTTAAGGAAATGTTCTTGTCCAGAAGGGATATACATCATTTTTGCTCAGAATTCACTGGACAGAATGTCTCATGTCCCCTGCCTGCAACCACATGGGTCCTGGAGGTAAAAGGTAAAAAGCAGGAAATGGGCAGACTAATACCTATCACAATGCCCAATAGAGTCAACAGCTAAACCATCACTTTTGAATAAGACAAGGCTTTAAGTGAATGCAATTCTAAAAATTGAAATCATAAAGTCAAGAAACATACAGATGGTTCAAAAACACCAAACAATTGGTATATTATCCTGGATGCAGTGGAATTATATTAAATTACAGATTGCAAAGTAATAAATTGGGAAAGAAAAACATGATAGAGCTCTAGGTAATAAAATTTAAAATGTAAATACCTGAAAAAAACCTCTATTAGCAATAATAAGATTAGTAGAGCAGAGGAGCTAGAAGATATACTTCTCAAGGTGAAAGCCTAACTTCCCAAATAACATGCAGAAAATAGTGAACCAGGAACAAGGATAATATAGCAGAAAACAATTCAGCATTTAGGATGGATGAAAAATTCAATTTTACAATATGATGTTATTTTTAAGCATATAGGAACGTGCTTTTTTTTGCACCTTAAAAGAAGGAAATATAATATTTCCAAAATGACATTCATTCTTTCTTTCTTTCTTCAACTCTCTAGGATTTTTTTGCTCAAGTCAGTAAAACAGTGGAAGAAAGGAAGAATTAAGAGTCAAAGATAATGTTTAGAACTTTGTGACTGTGCCTCTGAACCCTGGATAAAGGTCTGCCATTGAACAAGCCTCTGAGATTAAAATGTTATTTTAAACCAAACTGTAGTCAGTTTGGAAATCTATAACTCAACATCAAGTGCAGGAGGATCTAAGAATAAATATTGAGCATTAAATTTCCAAAGGAATATTGAAAAGAATGGTACTAGGTTGCATATTATTTTATAGGAGGGTCACATATGGAAGTGTATAGATTATTCAGTACGAAATATTATTAATAGAAAAATTAAGCCAGGTTATTTTAAGTATATTTGGAAACCACATGCATGTGGAACAGTGAATTGACACATAGTTAAATGACAAAAGTTATTCAGAATATACTAAATCCGATAATATAATCTTAAATTTATTGCTGCTTAACAACAGTTAAAATGCCAGTAAAAAGAAAAAAAAAATAGGAAGGACTATCAAAATTTTGCAGTCCATTCTTCCAGAATCTAGATCAATGATGAACATTTTTTTTTTCTTTTTTAGGACAATGTAATAAGAAAAAACAAAAACAAACAAACAAAAAAGAAAAAAAATAGCCTCTGCACTGCTTTTTATTCCCATTCAAAATAAAATGTAGCTATATTGAGCCTCATGAAGGAAAAAAAATGTATTCTTCATTTAACTTATGTCAATGAGAACACCTGCACTAGTTGCACAGTGGTTAAGAGCTTAGCTGCTAACCAAAAGGTCAGCATTTCAAACCCACCAGCCACTCTTTGGAAACCCAGTGGGGCAGTTCTACTCTGTCCTATAGGGTCCCTGAGTCGGAATCAACTGGAGGGCAACAGATACGGTATAGGTATCTAGATAACTCCTAATTTCTCATCACTTATATTTGTATAGTGCTCTAGGGCCCATGTCTTGATTCAGTAAGTATTAAGCACTTATTATTGGCCACTGTGTCTACATACATTAGTTTATCTGGAAAATTCCCATCAGATTAGTATCATTATCCTTTTATGCAAAGGTGAAGTTTTTTGTCTATGTTAAAATAATTAATTTTTGAGCTTGGTACAGGAATAACTTCCATACAAAACAACATGTACTGAGTGCCAGACACTCTACTATTAGGCTCTGAGGTTATTAAGTTGAGTAAGAAATGATCTTTATCCTCCCCTACCTAGCCTTTCTTAACCATGGTTGTAGAATTTTCTTGCTTAAACTGATGAGGAAGTGAAGAACCTTGCATTTGGGGGCAACAACGTCATGAATTTCCAAGAAGAATGAGGTAAATTTGAGCTGAGCCGAAGTTACATGTTAAAGTGGCTTAAGTTGAAGCTTAGGAGCCATTTACAGACCTGATGTTGATATTCACTGCTATAGGTCAGCAGCCATAGCACTTAACCACTACACCACCAGGGTTTCTATTCACTGCTATAAAAATAAAATCTCTGCTTTCACTAGCTGGGTCATCGAAGGGTCCCATGACTGGATTACATATTATAGCTACCTCCCTCCCATAAAAATGTTTTTATTACGTCATACCATGGCAAGATAGCATCTGCCAATATAGGGACATTACACAAAACAGCCTTATGAAATGCCTCATTCTATGATAAATACGATTGCAGCTTTTCTTCCTTACAATAAACAAATATATAAAAATTGTTTCCTGATCTTGGTTTCATGAATAGTTAATATGCGTCTTCAAAGCAACTAATTTATTTTTACCTTAGAGATATTGATCACATTTCCCTCTTTGACTAGTTTCTAGAAAGAATAGAGTTAAACTGGTGATCTACTTCTAAACCATTGCCATCGAGTCAATGCCGAGTCATAGTGACCCTATAGGACAGAGTAGAGCTGCCCCATAGGCTTTCCAAGGAGCACCTGGTGGATTTGAACTGCCAACGTTTTGGTTAGCAGCCATAGCTCTTAACCACTGTACCACGAGGGATGGCAAATATTTTGTACACCAACCTCACTCCTGGTCTTTTTTATTTTTACTTTCCCTTTCCTTTCTTAAACACTTAAAATTCATTTTACCTTATATGCATGTTTATAAATTCTGATAAATTAATTTTCTTAAAACACAGAGTACTGGTCAACAAATAACTAAATGCTCCGGAATTTATTTTGTAAGAAAACAGATTTCAGAGTTCATAGATTGTACCTTTTTTTTTTTTTTAATATGGGAAACAGCAACAGCAATACAATCCTTGGATGAGCCACTGGAAATAAAGAAGATAATTTGAGCGAAGTTGTTGGTTAGATAATAAGAGAGACAAGTAAATTGCAGCCAGAGTTACAAATCAGTGGTATAGGCTGGAAAAGAGCATCGTTAGAGTTCATGGGTTCACAGAGAGACACAAGCTGAGCTGCTGGTAGAAGAAATTTTCAGTCTCCCTTGCTTCCATGCTGAGAAACGTAACTTAGTAGTACATTTCAACAAGCACACCGGAAAACTTGAACAGGAGAGCATATCCGTGTTTACATAAAGCACCAATGGAGGCTACAGACACCAGGAGTCTAATGATTATAGATTTACTTTAAAAAAAAAAAAAAAAAGATTTACTTTAAGTTGACTATTAACCTGAAAGATCCTTCAAGCCTATTTTCATGTGAAATCCTGTGAAATGAAACTAGTAATCTAACAGCAATAGCAAAGCATAAAATGTGTGAGTTTGCACTCTAAATTCATGGATTGTTATATTCATCATATGGTATGTATGCTCAAAAAGTGTCAAAAGTTAAGCCCATTGATTTCCAATTACTGGTTAACTTCAATCAACTACTAAACAGGTTATAGAAGCATCTGTAAAGAGAGCTCCATGAAAACAAAGAACTCCCGGGGGAGAAGAATGGAACCAGAAGAGCAGGGGAGAGTCGGGCATGGATATCTTTCCATGTTTACTCTCTCTGTGATCTAGAGGACCCAATAACAAACAAACATTCTATATATTTTAAAATTTCACTTAGAAATGAGAGAAATTACCATTAACACATCAGAAATAATCCTGTACAACTGAATACATAAAGAAATCACCAACTCTATGATCTAATACAGTTGGCATGATGTGTAACCAACATAAAGCATGAAGAAATAGATCTTTATCTGGGAATAGTTAAGATGTCAAAGAAAAGTACTGTTTCTCATTTTTATTATATATTTCTCAATGCACACTTTTAATAATCCATATTTGATAAGTAATTTGTCTGGGAACTACCATAGCATCTGATTCAGGTACTGAAGTTCTGGGAGAGAAGATAATACAGCTGGCCTTATCAGCCTCCCATAGCCAGGACAAGAAAGAGCCCTGGTGGCGCAATGGTTAAGTGCTCGGCCGCCAACCTAAAGCTCACTCCGCCACAGGCTCCGCTGGAGGAAAAACCTGGCGATCTTCTCCTTTAAAGATTACATCTTCAGAAATCATATGTGACAGATTTTCTCTGACCTACAGGGTTGCTATGAGTCAGAATCAACTTGATGGCATACAACAAGCAGCCAGTACAACGAAGGTCCCTGGGCTCACACAGAGCAGTAGTGAAGTGCCTGTGATTTGGAGCCCAGTTGCCTGGGCTAAAATCTTCCTTCTGAAATTTATTCACAGGTTATACAACTCCTGAGGTTCCATTTAATTACAGGTAAAATGAAGATAATTAGAATGCAGAGGAATAGTTATTAAGAAGATTAAATGAGATAATGTGTTTAAAGAAGAGAGCAACTGAATAAGCATTTGATAATTTTCAAATAGACATGCTTAGCATATCATATCTTTAAGTGAGAAACATTAGTCCTAATAATTGGTTTCTTTCTTGTCCCTGCCAACTTCATTTAAATTAACTTAAGTAAACCAGTTCCTGTCAAGTCAATTCCGACTCATGGCAACACCATGTGTGACAGAGTTTTCAATGGCTGAGTTTTCAGAAGTAAACCACTAGGCCTTTCTCCTGAGGCCCTTCTCGATGGCCTAGAACTGCTAACCCACCAGAACTAGCACCACCCAGAAACTTCAATTTGTGCAAAGTATTCCTTAACACAAATTATAAGAGTTTTACCTTAGATCTTTTGAGGTTAGCTCAGATTTAAGATAATAGAATAACTTAGATCATGAATTCATCCAATATTTTTAAGCAAGCAGAGTTATGTCCACAGTTCATATTTTAAATTAAGGAGAACACAAAAAAGATTGATAGCAAATAAATGTCTGACATCTTTTATAACGATTCTTTATTAAAAATTGTATCATTCAATCCATAAAAGAGGTTTTAGAAAACCACTTTCTCAAGTTAAACCTGATCAGATGGGAGGTTTTACTTACATTAATAAATTGAACGAACACTTTTAATTAAAAACTCATGCTATTTTCAAAATATTGCTGAAGAGTGGATTTCTGATCAATTGTAACTGCCAAATGGGAGATTTTCATAAGCTGTTTTTAATATTTCACTTTCATGAGCACATCACTTAAATATGCTGCCTACCAAGCTAAAATAGAAATGCTATCCAATCACAGTATTAAAATGATGCAATAACTTAAGTACTTTTCTCTAATTTTTGCTTAAAGACTTTAAATATAAAGCATGAAATTTAATAATTGAATTAGCAAAGCTCTTCATCAAATTAAGTAAATTTCCACAGCAAGCAGATTGACAAAGAGTTACAGTGTAGCTGGTTAATAAGTTAAAGTTGTGCCCAGATGATGATTTGACAAGTGACACCGATGATTGTAATGAGAAAAAATAATTTAAATATGCATTTTCCATTAAAATTTTTTATATTAAGTTTTATGAAATTAAGTTTTATTAGTATTTATAATTGAATGTGAGTTAGCGTAAAAGAGGAAAAAACACTTATTTGCAACATTTTATATTTGTCTAAAAACAGTTTTTTGCTTTTGGCAAAAGGATTTTCACTTTCATTATTTTATGTGATTATTAAAATATTCCAGTGATGTAAGGAAGCTATTATTTATCCCACTTAATAAGAAAACTGAGAAACTTAAAAAATTAAAGGGTTTGCCAAAGACACACGCTAATGTAGAACTCAGGTCTGCAGTCTTCCTTAACTACATTTGCTTTTCTCTACCCACAGCACGTTTGCTGTTGTTAGTTGTTGTCAAGTTGGCTCCAACTCTTGGCCACCTTACCTATAACAAAACATCGCCTGGTTCTACAAGGTTTTCATGATCATTGGTATGTTTGCATCTATTGTTGCAGCTCATCTTCCAGCACTGTATCAGACAATATTCTGCTGGGATCCATAGGGTTTTCTCTCACTGGTTTTGGGGAAATAGATCACCAGGACTTTCTTTCTCATCTGTCTTTGTCTGAAAACGCTGCTGAAATCTGTTCACCAAGGATGACGCTATGTGTATTTGAAATACCACTAGCGGGTTGTTGTTGTTAGGTGCCATTAAGTAGATTTTGACTCATAGCAACCACATGTGACAGAGTTGAATTGCCTTCTAGGGTTTTCTAAGTTGTAAACTTTACAGGAACAGATTGCCAGGTCTTTCTTCCATGGAGCTGCTGGGTGGGTTCGAACTGCCAACCTTTCAGTTAACAACCAAGTGCTTAACTATTGCCCCACCAGGGCTCCTTACCAGTGCCATAGCTTCCAGTATTACAGCAACACCCAAGCCACTACAGTACAACAAACTGACAGACAAGTGGTGGATGTCACATTTAGGTAGAAGTAAAAGGGATGGATCCAGCTCAGATTCCTTAGCTAAGTGAATAAAATTAGAGCCTAGGCAGGAAGAAAAGAAAAGAACCTATTCCTACTTTCTCTTGAAGTTCCTTACAAACATAAAGCCCTAGAATGTACATATGTTTGCTTCTTTTCTCATCAGGAGAAAAAATAAGCAGCAACAGCATTAATTACAAAGTGATCAATAAAACATCCAAGGAAGAGTCTTTATGGACCAGCAGCATCCAGCGCCTGGTGAATAATTGGACACCTTGCTCATCCCTAGCTCAGGACTGGGCTAGGAACCCTCAATTCATTTTGGCTTCATTATTAACTGTGCTCTCACTTTTTTGAGGGAAGTGGTTTTCGAATGCTTTTGCCAGATGCAAAAAGAGCTTAGAAGGCTTGCAGAATAAGCTATATTAGAAATTTTAGAATTTAACATCTGTTTTTCTTTTAAAGAAGCATAGGATCAAATGGTGATCAGGATATAACACGTGAGCACAATTAGGAAGAAGTCATTTAGAGATGGAAACATCTTCAAAAACACGGTTATATGTCCAGAAGGAGGGTCAGAATCTGTAAGATCTGTCAAGGGCAAAAATACAGAGTACAACACTCTTTCTGGATGATAACATTAAGGTTAAATTTTAAAAATCCCTGAATGCAAACTCCAGGAAGGTCAAAGAGAACAAATGAAGAGTTTTAAACAGGCAGTCAATCAGCATCAACAAGATCAAACCCCAAATGCCACTTAAATATGTTTAAGGCAGAACACCTATGCCAGACACTATGCTTCTCACTTTCATATACATTATGTGATATTTGCGAGGTCCTCATGAGGTATTGTGATGGTTAAAATTGTGAGTCAACCCAGCTAGGTCATGATTCTCAGTGTTTATATGTGATCACTTTCATGATGGAATCTGCTGTGACTAGCCAACCAGTTGAAGGGGAGTTTCCTTGGGGGTGTGGTCTGCATCTAAATATAAGCAGACGTTCTGGCTTTTTGCTTGCTCTGGATCATGCGGCTGTCTCCTGTCCTTCTGACCTCCAGTTCTTGGGACTTGAGCAATCAGTTTATCTGCTGATCTTGGGATCCTTCAATCTTAACAGCCTGTGAACAAGAGCCCTGCTCTGCAACCTGCCGATCTTCAGTTTGCCAGCTCCTGCAGCTACGTGAATCAAGAGAAGCCACTTTCCTGATTCACGGGCTTGGGACATTACAGCCTCTACAATCCTGTGAGCCGTTTCCTTGATATAAATCTTTCTTTCTAGATATATATACATATATACATATATATATATATATACATTACTGATTTCGCTTCTCTAGAGAACCCAGCCTAAGGCAGGTATGTAATAATATTCCCACTTTACAGATGAGGAAACTAAGATCCAGTTATTTGAAGTAATTCTCCAAACTAATAAAAGGCATAAAAACTTAAAAAAAGAATATAAAAGTTACCATCCAGTCAATTCAGAGCCATGGCAACTCCACGTGTCTCTGAGTAGAACTGTACTCTGTAGGATTTTTAATAGCTGTGATCTTTTGGAAGTACATTGCCATGCTTTTCTTCTGAGGCACCTCTCAGTGGATTTTAATCACCAAACTTTCAGTTAGTGACCAAACATTTAACGCTTTGAGTCTCTCAAGGACTTCTAAAATTAAAATTTACCTATTGCCGTCGAGTCAATACTGACTCACAGCCACCCCATAGGACAGACTAGAACTGTCCAATAGGGTTTCCAGGGAGTGACTGGTGGATGAACAGCCAGCCTTTTGGTTAGCAGCCAAGCTCTTAGCCACTGCTACACCAGGGCTCCAATAAAAACCATAGGCAGCCTAAATCCCAAGTTTTTGGAATTCAGTGCAATTATGCTGAACTCCTGGATATATAACCACAGTAGGACAGACTTTAATATGAGGTGCATTAGCACATTCTGCAAATACTGTGCAGTATCTTTTTGAGAACATGGACATAACCAGAGCCAAGCACTATGGTACCACAGAGTCTCAGGAAGGTTTATGCTGGTTTTCTCTGAGGCTGTAGCTAAGGCATCTTTTCCCCCATTGCAGTCATTACAAATAAATAACGTTAGGAATTCATAATATTCATTTTTATTAAAAAAATGGCTTAATTACTACCTACCCTGGTGGTACAGTGGTTAAGCTAACCCAAATGTCAGTCGTTAAAATCCACCACCCCGCTCTGTGGGAGAAAGATGTGGCAGTCTGCTTCTGTAAAGATTACAAAAACTTAAAACCAAACCCATTGCCATTGAGTCAATTCTTCTATAGCGTTACTATGAGTCAGAATCAACTAAACATCTGTAGAGATTACAGCCTTGGAAACCCTATAGGGCATTTCTACCCTCCTTCTAAAGTCGCTATGAGTCAGAATCAACTCAACGGCAACAGGTTTGGTTTTGGGGGGAGGTTTTGACTCATGCTGCAGGACTATTGCGATACTAAATACTTTCTAGCTAAGTTTTTAGAAAACATTCCACAATAAATATATAGATATTTCCACACTTTTTTTGGTGAAAATACCTCTTAGTGTGATTAACTTCCATTAGTGGTATGATCCCGTCTTGGCAAATATTTTGTAGGCAGTTGTGGTATCTGTATTCTACTGAGGGAGAAATTAAGGAGAATGTTATTAATCTGATCACCATTTCTTTTTTTTCCAGTTGTCCTTCACAGGTAATGATGGAGGGATAAGAAACTTAATTCCCTTTTTGAAATTCAGTAAATTGTCTTTTCATTGAGAGAAAATTTGGGTATGAAATTATCAAAGAGAAGGTGAAAAGTTTTGGTGAAAGGCAAAGCTTTCACAAAGTTTGCTATATTACCTTGCAAGGGCTATGAGACCATACAAAAGTAGTAGCCCTGTTTGGGAAGTCCAGCTTTTGTGAATTTGGAGGGCTAAATCAGTAATTACATCACAGATTACTTTACTGATACCCTGGCCAAGGCTAGGAGTCCCTAGGTGGCAAAAACAGTTAAGTGCTCAACTATGAGATTGGCTCAGCCCAGAAGTGCCTTTGCTGGTGATCTGCTTCTGAAAGGTCAAAGTCTTGAAAATCCTGCGGAACACAGTTCTACTCTAACACAATGAGTTGAAATCAACCTGAAGTTAACTAACAACAACTACAGCCAAGGCTACGAATTACCTAGGTGTCTGGGTAAGAGTGATTCTCAGGTTAATTTCTCTTTCCTGAGAAAATCAGAAATAAGATGATTATGCCACAGGAAAACTTATTTTTAAAATTGTGAAAAATTTTGATATGGAGGGCTAAAGAGTAGATTCCAAATAAAATGGATCATTAATGCCTTATTTGAATAAATCAGAGGCCAAATGGCACTCCTAGTAGAGAAAATTCACATACAGTAAAAACTTGACATAACATGGTTAGCATATGTGACAAAGATTGCTAATTGTTCAATAAGCTCCTTTTTTATCCCTCCTCGGCTCACGAATAGACTATATCTTCCTTGCTGGTAGGTGGGAGCATGAGTCAGTTCACAAAAGCAAAGTGAATGAAAGTGAGTATGGCACTTTCAGGCCAGGCACACAAAAACTCCCCATGCAATCCTGCGTGCTCTCCTTCTCTTTCCTTACCTAGAAGCCAGATGTAGAGGACCCAGTGGAGGAATCTGGGATCCTAGAGATGGTAGAGCCACTAGGCAAAAGCAGGCTGGGACGCCTCAACATATATTAAACTAAGACATGATCAAGAAATAAGGTTGTTAGTGACTTAAACCACATAATTTTAGATTTGTTTATTTTAGACAGCAAGGTCTGGTCTGACCAATGCAGCATTTAACATGAGTATACTTTAATCACCCTGCAATTGTTCGTTTTCAATCCTCCTGATATCCTTATTCTCTACATTTCTTATACAAACCTTGTATATCTTCTTGGGTTCTCTTGACCACCATTTTCTTTCTCTCTCTTGATCAGGTCCCCATTTATATCAGGTCACCCCTCCACTTTTGGACTTGGATGAAATAACACATCAGAGTGAAAGGGAGGGAACCCTGGTGGCACAGTTGTTAAGAGCTACAGTTGCTAACCAAAAGGTCAGCAGTTTGAATCCCCCAAGAGCTCCTTGGAAACCCTATAGGGCAGTTCTACTCTGTCCTATAGAGTCACTATGAGTTGGAATCGACTCTACAGCAGCAGATTTGTTTTTTGTTTTTAGTGAAAGGGATCAGTCACCCTGAGAAGCACTGAGAGGTCAGATGATGCAACCCAGTAGCATGAAATAAAACTTCCCATGGGGTCTGACCAATGGTTCACTTGAGATGGGAGGGAGCTGAGCAGACAAATTTCTTCTCTTTCTTTCTTCCAGGTATGGATACTTGCCACACTTCCAGAAAAGTTCTGTGTGTTGAGTGAATACACCTGCTAAGCAAACTTCAATATCTCTTAGTGACTCATTATGCGATGGTGACCAGTGTTGTAACACAATGCATTCAATTGCCTTGCATCTTCCATACAAAATGATAGTGCCTAAATCTTAGCTTGGAGCCCTGGTGGCACAGTGGTTAAGAGCTACAGCTGCAAACCAAAAGGTCAGCAATTCAAATTCACCACCTGCTCATCGGAAACCATATGGGGCAGTTCTGCTCTGTCCTGTTGGGTTGCTATGAGTCAGAATTGACTCGATGGCAATGGGTTTTTTGTTTGTTTGTTTAATTTTACTTTGAGTCCCTGATGGAGCAAAAGATTAAGAACTTGAAATGATGAAGTTGGAATCCACCAAGAGATGCCTCAGAATAGTGGTCTGGTAATCTGCTTTCAAAAGGTCACAGCCTTGAAAACCCTATGAAGCAGTTCTATTTTATACACAGAGGGTAGCCATGAGAATGAATCAATTAGATGGCAAACTAACAATAACAACAATCCTTACCTTAGGCTTTGCTTTTTAAAGGGCTGAGCTAAGTCACAATATATGCATCATTATTTTCCAGGGACATGGTACCTTATGTTCTTTTCCTTCCCACCACCAAATTCTTATCAATATCCTATAATCACATTAAATTTTTTTAAAAACAGTAATTACAATCTTATGCTACAGTGGCAACAAAGCTGTAAACATAGGATTACTGAATTTCTGATGTTAGATTTTTTATAAAACATTAGTAGAAGATCAAGGAGCCCTGGTGACACAGCGGTTAGGTGCTCAGCCGCTAATCAAAAGGTAAGCAGTTTGAACCCACCAGCCTCTCTGCAGGAGAAAGATGTGGCAGTCTGTTTCCGTAAAGATATTCAGCCTTGGAAACCCTGTAGGGCACTTCTACTCTGTCCTACAAGATAGCTATGAGTCGAAATTGACTCCACAGCAGGGATTTTCGTTTCCGTTTTGGTGGAAGATCCTAATAATCACCAGAAGCAGGACGAAGAAGTTCAAAATTTAATCCCTGTCTTTATGAACCCAGTTTAGTAGGCTACAAAACATTGAAGAGATAATTGCAAACAGTGACATATGTGTTATGTTATAACCCAAACCCATTGCCGTCGAGTCGAATCTGACTCATAGAGACCCTAAAGAAATGTTATGTTATAGGTATATTAAATATGTCACTTATTATGGGTGGCAAGCAGAATAGAATGTTATGGAAGACTTTCCCTCATCTTTGAATTCATTTCAAAAGGTAAATAAAAAAAAACTAAACAGAAAGCCCGGGTTGGTTTTTAGAACAAATATTATAATTATGTATATAAACTATATACTTTATCTGATTATTCTTCCGACTGGTTTTTATTCTATTTACTTTTACTCAGCATACAGTCCTCATTTGAGTAGGTAACGCCTTTTAAGCCCGAACACTTAACCATCATTTCTGCCCTAGGGAAGGTTTGAAATGAGTAATCTTTTCTTAGCATGTAGTTGAACACAAGGAAAAAAATTAAAAAGTCTAGAATTCGATTTCATTATATTGCTTAAATACCCTTAAGATCAGAATCAACTATATTCAAAATTTAAATGAGACATATTTCAAAGTCAAATATTGGTCCTTTAGGTTTTGTACATGAGCTTTGTTCTCTTTCACCAATTCAGATGGTCAACAGCTTGCACCATATAAAACAGAAAGAAAATAATAATTCTGTGAAGTCTCTTATTTACCAGGAAACCTCCTGGGCATTTTACATATGCTTTCTCATTTAATCCTTACCACTTTCCTATAAGGTAGGTGTTTTTATTCCCATTTTCTAGAAAGAAAGCAGAGGCTCAGAAGTTTAAAAACTTTACATAAAATCTTTCAGCCAGTCAGTTATTGGACCATAATTTAAACTTAGATTGGACATACAAGTCCACCTAGAAGTTTAAAATGATATATTAACATTTTCGGACTAAGGTATTTCTAAAAAAAAAAAAAAAACCTGCGATATACTCATAATAAGTACCATTAAACCCATTGCTGGCAAGTCGATTCCAACTCATAGCTACCCTATAGGACAGGATAGAATTGCCCCACATGGTTTCCAAGGAGTGCCTGGTGGATTCAAACTGCCCACCTCTTGGTTAGCAGCAGTGGCTTTTAACCACTACACCACCAGGGTTTCCTAAGTACCATTAGGCATACCAAAATAATATTTTATTAAATAATATCTCTCTCAAAGAATTAGTTCAACTTTTTGAAAGCAAGCTTTAACTTAAGGCATTTCTTTCTCAGTAAAAAAAAAGTCTGGCATACTTAATAAAGTAACAGATGCTATCTCAATGAACACAAAATATAAGGGCATTTTTCTTTCACTGGGCATTTGGCAACTTGTAAGGAAAATCAGGCAGCTGGGTCATAGCATAGTAAATCACTTGAAAGTCAAATATGCTCACCTCACACCATACACTGAAACAAATTCCAGATGACTTAAATAGAGTAATATTTTTGAAAATCAAAGACAAGGAAGAAAATAATATTGGATATTTATTCAATAGTTCTGGTAAAAAAAATTATTTTCTATGCTTTGAATTTATAAAAGAAAACACAAAGTATCAACAAATGTTACCGTAACAATTGAAATATGAATTAAATAAATAAAAAGTTAAACTGTGACAATTTTTCAGCAAATGTAGCATTGGATTGATAACTTGATTATATTTATCTGTATAAAATATAAAATACTCAAACTTCCGAGCAGAAAAGTCGTGAAGAATATATCAGATAAATGGACTAGAGCTTAAACAGATAATTAACATATAAAAGAAAAATAATTACCAAATGTTGAATTGAAAACGTTCATACTTTTTAGCAGCCAGAAAATGTAACTAAAACAAGTATCATTTGATATGTAAAACTGGAAAATATAAATAAATACCAAAAGTGCTGGTAAAAGTACAATAAATTCACTAACTATCCCATTCATTCATTCCTGATGACAACATAAATTGATAACAATTCTTCTAGAAAACAATTTGGTAAACCCCTTGTCAAAGATACTTCAATTATTTACAGTCCTGGGAAACTAGCCTAAGAAAATCAGGCAAAACATGAAAAAAATTAAATATATGAAGGCACAGCATTACACTAAGGATAATTAGAAGCAACCCAACATCTAATAGTAGAAGAATGTTTTAATATTTTATTACAGATTCACTGAATAAGATAATATCTACTTGTTTTTCAAGTATTAATTGCAAAAACTTGAAGAATAAAAACGAATGCATAAATAAATATTTCTGGAAGCACAATTCTATGGATCTAATTGCTATAAGCACATTTTGGTGGTCGTTATAAGTATACTTTTTAAAACCTTTCTAAATAACTGGAGTGGAATCCAGTAAAAATCTAATAGTCATTGGGTTCATGGATGCACTTTTAAAATTGCCTTCTTTTCCAAATTTTCTCTAATATGGTTTTTCCACATCCGTATATTTATAGAGAGATTAAGTATTGAAAATACATTAGAAGCCAACATGCCCAAGCACTGTGATAAAAAATAGCATTATCAAGATAAATCGATATCAGACAATAAAGGTCAAAACATAAACACTATAGGAAAATGACATATGGCTTTTTAACCAAATATCAATAACTAATATTTTATCAGGACTGCCTTTTATCAATTGACTCATTTACACTTGTAGGTTTTGACTTCAGTAAGACATACCATAATGTGAGCAAAGGAATTGTTGAAGTTAACGAACAAAGTTAGGTCAAACCTCTAAAATTCAGAAAACATCACTCTCAGGACAAGTGATACTAAACAGCATTGTGAAGCAAGCAATCACAGTCAAGTAATATCATAAATGTTGTGTTTACTGATACCATCTGGTATCTCGTAGAGCAGTGCACACCAACTTGGCAAGATGCGTGTTTCTTCAACAAAGGATTAAACCTGAAACTTGTTGCTGACGAGTCGATTTGAACTCATAGGGAAGTTAATTTAGCCATAAATAGAGAGATACAAAGAGAGCTAGATAGAAAGAAAAGTAAATGTCTTCTGTACATGAGTATTTCATACATATCTTCTCTCTCAGGTGTTTATAATTCTTTTCCGGGGCAGTCGGAATCGACTCGACGGCAGTGGGTCTGGGTGGGTTAAGTTACTGGAGGAACAGCTCTTATTTCCTGGCCCCTCTATATGCATTCAGGATGTGCCAAGTTGAATTGCATTGAACCCGTTGATTCGTAAACAAAAGAGTGTAAGAAAGGATGGATGCTGGGTTTTGAAAATACGTATTTACCTTTAAGTAAAAAACAAACGTGTTCTAGAAGTCAAATGATATCTTTGAAATCTGGGAGTCGTCTGAGTCATTAGTATAGAGATCTGTCCTCTCTAGTCACTTTTTCTGCTCCTGTTGCCATTGGAAGAATAGCAGTAATAGCTGTCATTTATTGAGCCATGTGCCTCCACATGCCAGGCACTTTGCATCTGTTATCTCATTTATTTCTAAAAACAACCTTGTGAGGTCCGGACAATGGGTCCCGGAGGGCTATACGTGGCTCTCGAAACACTCTAGCAGCAACTCTTCCCCCTATCTGCTCGTAAGACTAATTGAGCTGGCTCTCAGAAATGTTGTGTGGAAACAATTTTTCAGAATTTATGGTCTATATTTATAGTGATCTTCTCACACCTCCTCTGACAGGTGATCTAAGAAAACGTGCAAAAGCAGAAATGGGGAGGAGGTTGTTGTAGCAGAAAGGAAACAAGCCCGAACGTCAGTAGCCTTGGTGCTGTTTCTGGTTCTGTTGCTTAGAAGCTGGGTAATCTTAGTTAAATCATTTAAACTCTTTAATTCTCCAAGCCTCAGGGCCCTCATATTCACAAACCATAATGACCTTCATCTTAGTCAAGACTTTTTCATTGCAAGTAACAGAAAACAAATCAAACATGCTTAGGCAAAAAGTAAAAAGAATTATACAGGAATGTTGAAAATTTTTCTGAGTTTCCTAGTGCTGCCATAACACAAATTCCACAAGTGGATGGCTTTAAAGAACAGAAATTTATTTTTTCACAGCTAAGGAGGCAGGAAGTCTGAATTCACCGTGTGGCTCTACGGGGAGGTAATTTTTGTCTATTTCAGCTTCTAGTTACCAGGGATCCTTGGCGTTCTTGGGCTTGTAGATTTATCTACTTCCTTCATCATCAAATAGCATCTGTATTCCCCCTGTGTCTGCGTACATGTTTTGGTCTATGCTGTTCTTTATATAACTCAATAGTGATTATGTTTAGGGTCTACCCTACACTGGTGTGACCTCAAATTATTTGTTGATTACATTACATTGCATTACATTCTGAAGATGACTATATTACGTTAAATTACTTTACGGCTGCATATATACCAAAAAAACAACAAACCAAACTTGATGCTGTTGAGTCAATTCTGACTTACATCAATTCTACGGGATGGAGCAGAACTGTCCCATAGGGTTTCCAAGAAGAAACTGGTGGAGTCAAACTGCTGACCTTTTGGTTAGCAGTCAAGTTCTTAACCACTGAGGAACCAGGGCTCCAGTCCTATGTTGTGTTGTTGTTACGTACCATCCAGTAGGTTCCGACTGAGAGCGACTCTGTACCACAAGATGAAACAGTGCCCGGTCCTGCGCTGTGCTTACAATCATTGTTATGCTTGAGCCCGTTGTTGCAGCAACTGAGTCAATCCATCTTGTTGAGGGTCTTCCTCTTTTCCACTGACCCTGTACTTTACCAAGCATGATGTCCTTCCCAGGGACTGATCCCTCCTGACAACAAGGCCAAAGTATGTAAGACACAGCCTCACCATCTTTGCTTCTAAGGAGCATTCTGGTTGTACTTCTTCCAAGGCAGATTTGTTTGTTCTTTTGGCAATCCATGGTATATTCAATACTCTTCACCAACACCACAATTTAAAGGAGTCAATTCTTGTTCAGTCTTCCTTATTCAGTGTCCACCTTTCATGTGCATATGATGCGATTGAAAACACTATGGCTTGGGTCAGAAGCACCCTAGCCTTCAAGGTGACATCTTTGCTTTTCAACACTTTAAAGAGATCTCTGCAGCAGATTTGCCCAATGCAATGTGTCTTTTGCTTTCTTGACTGCTGCTTCTATGGATGTTGATTGTGGATCCAAGTAAGATGAAATCCTTGACAACTTCAAACTTTCCTCAATTTGTTTTGGTGTTGCTTATTGGTCCAGTTGTGAGGATTTTTGTTTTCTTTATGTTGTGGTGTAATACATACTGAAGGCTATGGTCTTTGATCTTCATCAGTAAGTGCTTTAAGTCCTCTTCACTTTCAGCAAGCAAGGTTGTGTCATCTGCATTACACAGGTTGTTGAGTATTCCTCCAATCCTGATGCCCTGTTCTTCTTCATATAGTCCAGTTTTTTGAGTTATTTGCTCAGTATACAGATCGAATAGGTACAGTGAAAGAATACAACCCTGACACACACATTTCCTGGCTTTAAACCACATAGTATCCCCTTGTTCTATCAGAACGATTGCCTCTTTATCTATGCACACGTTCCTCATGAGCACAATTTAGTGTTCTGGAATTCCCATTCTTCAATCTTATAGGCGTTAGAATGCCAACACATATTGTGTTGTTGTTTTTTGTTGTTAGGTGCAGTAGAATCAGTTCCAACTCATGGCTACCCCATGCACAACAGTACAACACACTGCCCTACCCTGTGCCATACTCCCAACCATTGCTATGTTTTAACCCATTGTTCCAGTCACTATGTCAATCCATCTCACTAATGATCTACCTCTATTTCACTGACCCTCTACTTTACCAAGCATGATGTCCTTTTCCAAGAACTGGTCCCTTCAGATAACATGTCCAAAGCATTTGAGACTAATTTTTGCCATCCTAACTTCTAAGGTACATTTTGGCTGTACTTCTTCTAAGACAGATTTGTTTGTTCTTCTTGCAGTCCATGGTACATTCACTAGTCTTTGCCAATACAATAATTCAAATACACTAGTTCTTCTGTCTTCCATATATTTGGGGGGGACACAATCAATAACAGAAGTGAAGCTGAATTTTCTCAAAATTTTAAACCAGAAACTGTAATGCTATCAGGAACCTGGATAACTCATTTTGAGGGCAGACACTCCAAAACCAGTCTGAAGGCCTAGATTTAAACTCTAACTTCACCACTTAATTGGTAATCACTTAAACACATGAGAGTTCAGTAATAGTACTTAATACAGTACGTGGCTCAAGGTAAGTAAACATTAATTAAATGATAGCTATTTTATCATTATTCTGTCATCAGGAATAATTTAATGATAATCGGTGACATATTCACCCTGCAGAGTTGTGTGAATATGTTTTGAAAACTGTTATGTATGCAGAGCAATACAGAGAAATTACAAAGAACTCAGGATCTGGAATGGTGGAGATTAAATTCAGTAGGTAGATAGATAACATTTAGGTTGGGTCCCAGTGGTTAATAAATATTCAATAAGTATTAGCTATAAAATTTTTATTTTATTATCTTATAAAAATCATGGAATTTTTGAGAATAAACAATTCTAGGTAAATGAAAGGGATACAAAACCTGAGAGGCATCAATTAGTGTGAAAACTACAATGAAAAAATTCACTTTAGTGGGAAAAAACCAATCTACCTTTAAACCCTAGTCTGCTCTTGTTGAATTTTCTCTTCCCTCCAAAGTTATCACGGATAAATAAATGACTAAAGTGGTTTAATTTAAATGACTTACTGTATATCCTAGTGCAGCATCCGCATTGCCTGGGAATTTGTAAGAAGGGATCACTCTCACACTCTTTCCCAGACTTACTAGATCAGAAACTCTAAGGACCACCCCCCACCCCGACCCTACCCCAGCAGACTGTGTTTCAACAAGTTCTCCATGGGGCACTGAAGAACACTAAAGTCAGAGAACTACTGGTCTAGTAGTTCTCAGTTCTGGCTACATGTTTGAATCACCTGTGAAGCTTTAAAAAATGTTGATATTGGTGAATAAAAACCAATGAGGATGGGGTCAGGACCTTAATATTTATATATATTTTTTAAATATGACAAATGTTTCCCTCTTTAGCCAGAAAAAGAATCACAGCAATTGTCCCTACCACACAATCATGATGCCAAAGCCTGCGACCCATCACCTACGATGTCCTGAGGAGCACTAAAACACAGGCAGCATTGGTTTTAAACACCTCCAATCGGCACATTCTGGATACTTTGATACACTAAGATCTCCTCTTTCTCAGTCTCAGGGTACTACTAAAGAAACCAGTTATCCTCTAAGGAAACCAGTTCTTAGAGCCTTCATTTCTATAGATAGTAATCTCAATCAACCAAGAGAATTTATTTTTCCAAAAAAAAGTAAAAGGAACATATATTTAAAGCCTAGGACTGAAAATAGGAGGGTAAAGTTTTAGACATTAACCAAGTGAAGCTCAAGAGCATAAGGATTGGGGTAGGGGTGGCGTATGGGGGGATCCCTTTCCACTGTTTCTTTTTAATGTCAGCCTTTTTTTTTTCAAGTGCAATAAAAAAAAGAGCGTTGATCATTTCTTGCAGTGACTGGTTTACCTTAATGAATACTAATCCATTTCAATCCTTTATGGCAACTCCCAAAATTAACCGAAACTAACCATATCATTATGAGAACGGCCATTCAGCACCAGCAAAGGTGCTAATTGGTATATTTAGTAGCATGAAAACATAACTTTCAAGGATATTTGGAGGCAGAAATATGGAAGTGCATTGATATTACGGCCTCGAATGATAACATTTCTATTACTTAGTGCAACAAAAATAAAGCCATTTTAGTAGAATCATGTCAAAAGACCCACGTCTCCTGCTTTGAAAACAAATGTATTGGCTTCCTGTCAACATTTCCTGGGTTTAACAGCAGGAGGTCATTACCCTTTGACAATGTTCAGCTACACAGATATTATCTCCAATTAACAGGTTTCAACTACGATTTCTCTTTTATTGAAAAAAGGTGTTATTTTTAAAAATAAATACAAAAGTTATTCAGTCCTCTTGTCTCATTGACTAGGGTTGGGGTAATTACATTTACTCCTATAAACACACAGACACACATATACATCCAAATTGAATAGAGTACTTTTAATGTCTTCGAACCCTTTTTAAAGCATGGTAGACAAATATTCTAATCTTAGGCAGTTTGAAATGACAGCTTACTCATCAAAAAAAAAAAAAAACTAGTAAAATAAAACATTTCCCATGTTGATATAGCCAAGACATTCTGAGCATTTCAAATTTCCAAAATAAAGTAAGTACAAATGAAACATTTATCAATTTTAATGCATTATGTTTTCTGTCTCATTTCAGAAGGTATTATGGTAATAATTCTGGATGATGGCCAGGAGCTCAGAGTAGAATTTTTAACACCCTCTCAATAGACACATTTATAGCTTTTAACTATACAGAGCACTGGTCTTATCAGCACAGAGCAGAGAAATGATTAAAATATTCTAGGGGAACTCAAACTTCGTTGTCCTTAGGTGGAAATGAGGCATCATTCTGGGCTGAAACCTCCAATTATATAAGATAGGAAGTCACAGAAAGACATCAGATTTGTACACTGACAGTCTACATGGCAGATGGTAGTGTCTGGCAATGCCTTTTTTATAACAGAAAATATTATTATAAAAATATCCACAGAAGACATTTTTAGTTCCTTGACTTAATATGGGGAAAAATTAGATTTCTATAGAAATTAGAGGTTTAATACTCAATAGTATGAGACAGTAATTTTCTTTGAAATCTATGCATTAAGTATTCTGTCATTTCTTAGAAAACTTTTTATAGTCGGAAATCATCTGGTATTTTCATCTGTCTCTGTGTGTGTGTGTGTGTCTTCCTTTTTAACCATCTATTTAAATTCAACCTAAATGTATATGTTTTTACACAACAGTTAAATAACACTGTAGTGTGCTGTAAATCACATTTTAGCCTTCTCCTTTGTTATTACAAAAGAATAGTCTTTATCTTAAATGGGATATTTCCTTATAGATGAAGCTTCTTGAAGGTAGAATTCTCCTGAGAACTGCACTTTTGAGTGGCATGTTCTTAAGCATATTGAATTATGTGTCAGTACAATTAGCATATTTTCCTGGATTGTAAAAAGTAACAATAGCTGACAGCCGAATATGTAGGGAAATGGTCTGTAAAACTATCTAAGAACTAATAAATCCAGACCCTGTGTGGAACAAGCAGGAGTACCTGAGTTTTTGTGATCCTGTTTTGAAAATGAATGGAAGAGCTTTAGACTCCCAGGCGGTTAGACCATTCCTATCTCATACTCAGACACCATGTTCAGTTTTTATCGTTTGGGGACCAAAGCAAGCCCAGAGGGTGGCTGAAAGAGAGGAAACAGAAATGGATATATCGTTGCCTGATTTTGGCAAAGTACATAAGATGTATCAATATAGCAATGGAAATGTCCCCAGAGATTTTCAAAGAATCTTACTAGTTGGAAAAAGGCCTCTGTGTTTTCAGAAATGTTATATTGCAGCAGTGTGTATTCTCAAACTACCAAAGAGCTGAGTCTGGTCCCACGTCATCAGAACAAGCCTGGAAAGGTGGACAGCCAGAGTCATTCCATAAGTAGGACACAGATTTGGAACATACAAATTTCACTTGTTAAGTAGAAAAGCAATACAGGCAAAATAGTCACAGCCAACAAAGCATTACTTTGGAGAATTTTATGAGGTTGAGAACGCTCCTTTAATTATGTAAACTGGAAGGGCATTTAAAGGAGTTGACAGGGTCTTAGTGTACTCCGTGGGACAGTGTGTTGTCTTCATTCCCTGTTTCTGTCTTGTTATTTTGATATACTTGTTTAATTTCAAATTAAAATGATAGGTATGAAAATGCCTGAGGTCATTCCTATAGCTTTTCCTTGTCCTAAACCTCATCTTTGTAGATGAAGATTATTGAAAGTTGAAGGGTTTTCATTTACGGATGAAATTTTGGAGTTAAGTTATGTTAGACCCAAGTCCTGAAATTTTGAAACTAAAGGAGAAGGACCTAAGCAGTTTCATTACTGAGAATATATATTATTTAGTGTGTAACACACACATACACCCATATACAAATTTACATATGTATACATATTGTATATAAGTAAATGGAAACCCTGATGGTGTAGTCGTTAAGTGCTAACCAAAGTGTTGGCATTTCGAATCCACCAGCTGCTCCTTGGAAACTCTATGAGGCAGTTCTACTCTGTCCTATAGGGTCGCTATGAGTCAGAATCCACTCGATGGCACTGTGGTTTGGTTATATAAGTAAATATACATATATACATTTATATAAATGTATGCATATCACTATATACTTACGTATGGAAACGCTGGTGTCTTAGTGGTGACGAGCAATGGCTGCTAATCAAAAAAGTCAGCAGTTCAAATCCACCAGGTGCTCTTTGGGAACCTTATGGGGCAGTTCTACTCTGACCTTTAGGGTCACTATGAGTCGGAATCAACTCGATGGCAATGGGTTTATACATATCACACTCTCGTCATCTTTCTATCGGTAGCCTTAGCATAGGGAAAGAACACCGCAGTTTGATTTCAAGATATCTTACTACTTTTACTACTGTCTCTGTAACTTTAACCTTCAGTATTCATTGCAATACACCGGAGCTTAATCTTCCAGACTTTCAAGTGTAAACCTGATAAATCCCTGTGGTTTAGCGAATCCGTGGGAAAGTCCAGACATTCCCACCTTTATAGTCAGTATCAACAACATACGTGGAGTAGATTATATACATCTTTTTATTTTGAACCAAAAATGTACACCCCAAAATCCCACTTGTAACTTAATTTCCATCACCCTTATACAGTCTCAACAACTATTTGATGTGGCAAAAATATTTTCACAATAACAACAACACTGGATATACTTAATTTATTTGTATTTGTGCCGCAATGCCTTACCTTTAGAGACAATGTAGCATAATACGAAAAGCATCTGTGAAGTCCAGAGCCTCAAAACACCCCATATTTATAACTGAGTTCCACTATTAGGAAGACATAAGCCTCTATTGGAGATACTCTTTTATAGTTCAGACACATTTGGTAAGTCTAATTTTTTAAGTCCTTAACACTTTGGACAGAAAGTCTTAAACATTCCAGAATAATAGAAGAAAAGGGTCAAGAAATATTTGGCTGAGGGGAATAAGTTGTGGCACCACAAACACAAAAATTTGGAATATGTTTCAAGAAATCAGTTAAATGAGTGGCTACCCATGGAACGCAGTTTCTAAGGTACCATACTTATGCTGTACTTTCCCCTGTCCTAAAGTTGCTAAAGACTATCCTCAAAGATCACTCTGTTGTTGCTGTTAGGTGCAGTCTAGTCGGCTCTGACTCATAGTGACTCCGTGTACGATGTAACGGAACACTGCCCAGTCCTGCACCACCCTCAAAATTGTTGTTATGCTTGAGCACATTGTTGCAGCCACTGTGTCAATCCATCTCGTTGAGAGTCTTCCTCTTTTTCACTGACCCTCTATTTACTAAGCATGAGGTCCTTCTGCAAGGACTGTTCCCTTTTCATAATATGTTCAAAGTATGTGAGATGAGATCTTGCCATTCTTGCTTCTAAGGAGCATTCTGGCTGTACTTCTTCCAAGACAGATTTGTTCATTCTTTTGGCAGTCCATGATATATTCAATATTCTTTGCCAACACCATATTTCAAAGGCCTCAATTCTTCTTAGGTCTTCTTTACTGTCCAGCTTTCACATGCATATGAAGTGACTGAAAATATCATGGCTTGGGTCAAGTGCACCTTAGTCTTCAAACTGGCATCTTTCCTTTTTAACAATTGAAAGAGGTCATTTGCAGTAGATTTGTCCAATGCAGTGAGCCTTTTGATTTCCTGGCTGCTGCTCCCATTGTGTTGATTGTGGATCCAAGTAAAATGAAATTCTTGACAACTTCAATATTTTCTCTGTTTATCGTGATGTTGTGTATTGGTCCAGTTAGGCGGATTTTTATTTTCTTTATGTAAAAGTACAATCCATACTGAAGGCTGTGTCTTTGATATTCGACAGCAAGTGCTTCAGGTCTCCCTTGCTTTCAGCAAGCAGGGTGGTGTCATCTGCGTAATGCATGTTGTTAGTGAGTCTTCCTCCAATTCTTCATATAGTATAGCTTCTCAGATTATTTGCTCAGAATACAGATTGAATGAGTATGGTGAAATAATACAACACTGAGGCACACATTTCCTGATTTAAACCATGCAGTATCCCCTAGTTCTGTTCAAACAACTGCCTCTTTGTCTATGTGCAGGTTCCTCACGAGCACAGTTAAGTGTTCTGGAATTCCCATTCTTCACAATGTTATCCATAATTTATTATGACCCACACAATTGAGTGCCTTTGCATGGCCAATAAAATACAGGTAAACATCTTTCTGGCATTCTCTGCTTTCAGCCAGGATCCATCTGACATCAGCAGTAATATCCCTGATTCCATATCCTCTTCTGAATTCTGCTTAAATTTCTGGTAGCTCCCTGTTGATGTACTGCTGCAACTGCTTTTGAATGATCTTCAGCAAAATTTTACTTGTGTGTGATGTTAATGATATTGTTTGATAATTTCTGCATTCTATTGGATCACCTTTCTTTGGAACGGGCACAATTATGGATCTCTTCCAGTCAAAAAAAAAAAAAATTTTTTTTTCCCCAGTCAGTTGGCCAGATAGCTCTCTTCTAAATTTTTAGCATATACAAGTAAGCACCTCCAGTGCTTCATTCTTTTGCTGAAACATCTCAGTTGATATTCCATCAGTTCCTGGAGTCTTGTTTTTTCACCAGTGCTTTCAGTGCAGCTTGGGCTTCTTCCTTCAGCACCATCAGATCTTGATTACATGCTACCTCCTGAAATGGTTGAATATCTACCAATCTTTTTGTTACAGTGACTCTGTGTATTCCTTCCATCTTCTTTTGATGCTTCTGCATAGTTCAGTATTTTCCCCCATAGAATTCAATATTGCAACTCAAGGCTTGGATTTTTTCTTCAGAAAAACGTCCACTCTGCCTAATGTCAGTTATCTTTTGGGATAGCTTAACTCTGGAATGATCGTTCACTGACATTCATATATCATTTATTCCTCACTTTAACTAAGATTTATTAAAACCAAAAAACCAGACTCATAACAACCCTATAGGACAGAGTAGAACTGCCCCATAGAGTTTCCAAGGAGTGCCTGGCGGATTCAAACTGCTGACCCTTTGGTTAGCAGCTGTAGCACTTAACCACTACTCCACCAGGGTTTCTGCAAATTTATTGAGGCATCTTCAATTTATGAGTCATAGTGTTGGACACCAGGAATAACACAGTAATCACCTACAAGGAGACAATAATGTACAGATTAAAGTGGATCTGTAGAATAAATAATTCAATTCAAAGTTGGGTTATTTCTGATATTAATAATCTATATTACATTGGGTCATTTCTGAAGATCAAGGACATCTTGACTAACTCCTAATGGCCAACCCTCCATCCTTTTCCTGGAGGTATTCAAGGAAGCACCAGACGGATGTAATTTTCCAAATGTTTTTGTTTAGTAATAATGTTCAAATAGACTATCCAGCCTGGCCTCAGTGGCCTGGACCCATGTCTGTAGCAGCCAATCAGTTGTTTACTGAGAATGTCATGTTCAATGCACTTTGTGATTGGGATACAAAGAAACATTAAACACATTCCCGATTTGAAATACAGCTAACAGACAAAGAAAAACACACATGGTTAAGTAAATGTCAGATAAGTTCTTCAGTTGTAAACTTTCTATTACTAGTAAGCCATTATAGAGTTTAGTCTTGGATCTATAATATTAATAATTTAGAGTTAGAATAATTTTGGGATAATTGGTGAATGAATAAATGCTTCATAATAGAGCACAAGTACTCTTAAAACATCGGGAAGCATAAATATATGATTATATATTTAATTCATTTTAATGATGCCATCCTTCTCATAAATATCAAAGTTTAAATATTCAGTTGTTCATCATACTTTTGCAATGCAATTGAAGGTAGTAATGATATATTTGTGTGTGTGTATATATATCTACATATATACATTTATCATACATATATAAATAGAAACAGATAAATGACTACAAATTCACTATAATTCCAAATTCAGAAAGAAATGGGAAATGCCACAATGCAATATTCCCTTTCTACACTCAAACATTGAAACTGTACCAAATTCCACCTCTTTATGAAATTTCTAAAATCCATCTGTTCCATGATGAAATACGCATTTTACCCCAGTTTTATTATATCAAGTACCTCATTTCTTAGATCATAAGCTCCTTGAATGCAGGGCTATGTTAGACAAAATTATGAAATATATAAAATTGGCCCTTCTACTTTCCCTCCCCTTATCTTTATCTGCCTAAGTGGTGCTTGCATCTACTGTCCTGATTCCTGGTGCTTTTACGTTTCCTTGAAGCTTTCCAAAAGCGGACTCATCCCCCTTCCAGGCCCATGTCCTCCAGTTTTAAGTGTGGCTGCCTCTTTGTTCACATAATCTTCTCATCAAATCCATTAATCATGTCTCAATTAAGAATTTTATCCAGTTTATTACACAAACTACAGTAAAATGTTAATAACTAAAAAAAGTAATCAGTTCCTAGAGGTATCTATATTTTAAATATTGACAATTTCTCAATAAATACAGTATTAATTTAGCACTGGCTTGACACTGGCTGTGTAGCTTGGCTGAGCGCGACACAAAAAATTGGTAACATTGCCCCTTATCTTGAAGATTTTAACATTGTTTTGGTTGCAGGTAGGAGGAGATGATGTAAATATGAAACACTTTGAATAACATAGCTAGTCTCTGATTCTAATTTAATTGGAATTCTCAGTTGGAAGCAGTCAGGGTGGGATGGAGTCAGAAAAGATCTGAACCATTAACAGGTCCTTGAGAAATGCCCTGAATTTGAAAAAGATAGAACCAGTGATCAATGTAGTTTCGAAAGCTGGAAAAAGCATAAACAAAGTCATAGAGATTGGAAACAAAATGGCCTTTTTGAGGGACACTGGAAAACTGGACTAATTGCATAGGATATCTGTCTAGCCAGCCACATCAGCAGATTCAGCCCTAGGGAAAAAGGGGGTGGTGGTTATATCTGTCAGGAGAGTGTACCATACAGTAGTGAAAAATAAACTCAGGTAGGTTGGATAGTGTATTAGTTTTCTATTGCTACTCTCCTTTCTGGAGGCTCTAGGACAGGATCATTTGCCTTGTCTTTTCAGCTTTTAGAGGCTGTCCACATTCTTTGGACCCCCAAAGATGTCCATGTCCTAATTCCCAGAACCTGTGAATATGATAATCTACAAAGCAAAAGAGGTTTAGCACATGTGATTACATTGAAGACCTTGATATAGGGATATTATCCTGAATTATTCAGATAGGTCCCATCTAATCACATGGGTCCTTGAAATCAGAGAACCTCTTAGCTGTGGTCAGAGGGAGGTATGACTATGATAGAATGGTCAGAGAGATGAAATATCTCTGGCTTTGAAGATGGAGGAAGGGTGCATGAGTATAAGAATGTGGGAGGCCTCTAGAAACTGGAAAAACCAAAAAAATGTATTTTCCCCTAGACCATCCAGAAAAGAACACAACCCCATCACACACCTTGGTCTTAACCCAGTAATACAGAAGTACAAGATAATAAATGTGTCTCATTTTAAGTCATAGAAAACTAATAAGGATATTAGATGCTCCAATAAATGAATATTATCTACCTGAGCAGGTTCTTTCTGCTCTGCAGCCAGTCAGCAGGGATGCATAATCAATGTTGTTCCACCATACCATGGGAAAGCAATGCTGACGACAACAAGGCTGAAAACTATCCATAAATACTTCAAGTCTCTTTGCCAGAAGAGCTGGTGTGTTCTGTTGTTTTATCCATACCTGTGAAGAACAACCTGTCCCTGTCTTTCCATCTGCTGCTTATGAGAAAATTAAACCTGTGTTTCCTCATTGAGTACATTTTCAGCCTCTGTTTATATTAATATGGCTTGTCTCTCTTTCAATTCATCATCTCACTAATAAATTATAAGCCACCGAAGGAGATATTGTATCTATATCACTTTTAAGATCATTTCTTGACTGCCATTTCTCCTAAAAAAAAAAAAAATTCGAATGCTATTTACAAAAATAATCATGCACATGACATGTGGTTACGTTTTACCTGAACCATTTCCTAGTTCTATTATAAACCTTTGTTTTTCCTTTGCTTTTCAACATGGCATATGTGCCTTTTTTTTTGTACTCTGGTAAAGCAACTTGACAGTTGGTAGCTGTCTGGCTGTTTATACAACATATGTACCACTTAATACACAGGTCTCAGTGATACAGTCCCCAAAGTCGGTCCAACTGGGATTAAAGTCAACAAATAAAGCTTTGCAGGGAGTGCCTTTACTGGGGGAGAGTTAAATATTTGAAAGGTGTTTAGCAGTTAAGATTTAGGCCTAATGTCATAAGAATTTACAGGGTCAGCATCTCCCCCAGCACAGCACATTCTCCTGATTTCACATAGGAGCTCCATATGTTAGGAAATCACCTTTTTAATTAGATCTCTGTAGCCTCATTCTAAGTTACCACTGTCACAAGTCTTGGATAAAATCCTATTCTCAGGAAACCTTTCAGTAAACAGTTAGCTGAAGGTTCTTACAAAAAGATATTGAGACAGATTCTCCCAGATTGCAAGTGATTTTAAATTAGCTTCTCTGGAAAGTGGTGGGTGTGGTGTTATTTCAACAACCTCAGATGCTACCTGGGCCTTTTCCCCAGGGAAAGCAAGATGTGTTCAGTAGTTTGAATTCCTAAAAGTAGAATTGATCAGAGAGTTCTGTGGCCTATTTCAGCCTACCTGTGCTAAGTTGCAGGGGAAAACACAGAAATCCCCAACCTGTTGTGGATATCAGACCTCCTGAAGTATGAGTCCATCTGATAGGGAAAGAAAGGCCCCTGAAAACTTAGAAATGTCCTTCAAGAAGGGAGAGGAAATTAAATGAAACACTTCTATATGACAAACTATTTGTACCAAGTCAAACAGATTATCAGATATCATTCTTCTAAACATCAAGGGAAAGGGGTGATGTATGCTTATAATGTGTTGTTAAGTGCTGTTGAATCAGTTCTGACTTGTAGCAGCCCTACGTACAACAGTATAAAACACTGCCCAGTCCTGTGCCATTCTTACAATCATTGCTATGTTTGAGTACATTGTTGCAGCCACTGTGTCAATTCACAGTGGGGCTTTCTTTTCTTCTCTGACCCTCCACTTTACCAAGCAGGATGTCCTTCTCTGCGACTGGTTCTTCCTGATAATACTTTCAAAGTACATGAGAGGAAATCTCACCATTCTTGCTTATAAGGAGCATTCTGGCTTTACTTCTTCCGAGACAGATTTGTTCATTTTTCTGGCAGTCCGTGATATATTCAATATTCTTCACAGTTCAAAGGCATCAGTTCTTCTTTGGTCTTCCTTATTCATTGTCCAGCTTTCTCATGCATCTGAGGCAGTTGAGAATACCATGGCTTGGGTCAGGCACACCTTAGCCCTCAAAGTAACATCTTTGCTTTTTAACACTTTAAAGAGGTCTCCTGCTGCAGATTTGCCCAATACAGTACATTCTTTTATTTCTTGACTGTTGTTTCCATGGGCATGGATTGTGGATCCAAGTTAAATGAACCTTGACGACATCAATATTTTCTCCACTTATCATAATGTTGTTTATTGGTCCAGTTGTGAGGATTTTTGTTTTCTTTATGTTGAGGTGTAATCCATATTGAAGGCTATAGTCTTTGATCTTCATCAATAAGCACTTCAAATCCTCTTTCCTTTCAGCCAGCAAGATTGTGTAATCTGCCTATCACAGGTTGTTAATGAGTCTTCCTCTAGTCCTGAAACTGTATTCTTCCTCATATAATACAGCTTCTCTGATTACTTGCTAAACACACAAATTGAATAAGCATGGTGAAGGCATACAAACCTGAGGCTCACCTTTCCTGATTTTAGACCATGCAGTATCCCTTTGCCTTGTTCTGTTGGAAGGGCCGCCTCTTGGTCTGTGTACAGGTTCCTCGTGAACACAATTAAGTGTTCTGGAATTCCCAGTCTTCGAAATGTTATCTATAATTTTTTATGATCCACAGAGTGGAATTCCTTTACACATTCAGTACCTCACAGGTAAACATCTTCAAATACCAGCAAGGTCACTCATGGTGGACAGGTTGCAGCTGAGCTTCCAGACTAAGACAGACTGGAAAGAAGATCCTGGCAGTCTGCTTCTGAAAAAATTGGCCAGTGAAAATCTTTTGAATAGCAGAGGAACATTGTCTGATACAGTGCCTGAAGATGAGCCCCTCAGTTGAAAGGCACTAAAATATGACTAGGGAAAAGCTGCATCCTCAAAGTAGAGTCGACCTTAATGATGTCGATGGAGTAAACCTTTCCAGGCCTTCCTTTGCTGATGTGGCATGACTCAAAATGAGAAGAAACACCTGGAAACATCCATTAGTAATCTCAACATGGAATTACGAAGTACAAATCTTGGAAAACTGGAAATCGTCAAAATGAAATGGAGCACCTAAGGATTGATATCCTAGGCATCAGTGAGCTGAAATGGTCTGCTATTGGCCATTTTGAATAGGACAATCATATGGTTTACTATGCTGGGAATGATAAATTGAAGAGGGATGACATGGCATTCATCAAAAAGAACATTTCAAGATCTACCCTGAAGTACAAGGCTATCAGTGGTAAGACGACATCCATAGGCCTGCAAGGAAAACCAGTTAATACAACTAATTTATGCACCAACCACTAATGCCAAAAATGGAAAAATTGAATATGTTTACCAACTTCTGCAGTCTGAAATTGATCATACATACAATCAAGATGCATTGGTAATTACTGCTGATTGGAATGCAAATAATTCCAATTAGAAACAAATAGAAGGATCAGTAGCTGGAAAGTATGGCCTTGGTGATAGAAAGGACACCAAAAGAGATCACATGATAGAATTTTGCAAGACCGATGACTTGTTCATTGCAAATACATTTTCCATAACATAAATATAAATAGCTACTATACATGCATACTTATAGTATACATATATATGTATACTATACATTTTTTTGTATTTTTTTACTATACATGTAGACATCACTGGATGGAATATACAGGAATCAAATTAACTACTTCTGTGGAAAAAGACAATGAGGAAGCTTAATATTATCAGTGAGACTAAGGCCAGGAGTGGTCTGTGGAATTTCTCATATGCGAGTTACAGTTGAAGCTGAAGAAAATTAAAACAAGTCCAAGAGAGCCAAAATACAGCCTTCGGTATATCTCACCTGAATTTAGAGATCGTCTCAAAAATAGATTTGACACATTGAAGACCAAAGGAGTTGTAGGATGAAGTCGAGGACATCATACATGAAGAAAGCAAAAGGCCATTAAAAAGAAAGAAAAGACCAATATGAATGCCAGAAGAGACTATGAAACTTGTCCTTGAACATAGAGCTGCTAAAGGGAATGGAAAAAATAGTGAAATAAAAGGACTAAATATTTTTCTCTAGGGATAAAGTTTATAAATGGGTAAGCTGACATCTAAACTCAAGCACTGTGAGTTTTAACATGTAAGTTTTTGCCAGCATGGAGTTTTTTCCCAAACTGCATTACTGTATATTTTGGCACACTAATGAAATTTTTAATAAAGGCTTTACATTTACCACTAGAATGAGTTCCAATATGTTTTGGACACACTGGCTTTCTTTCTGCATTTCTTCCAGAGTCTTTAATTTTTCAATTTCTATTATAAATCCCCAAAAGGAAAAATAATTTCCACACTTATTTCCAAATGAAGTCCTTTTTATCCCCCTAAGAACACTTATCAATAATTTTTGGAGCACCAGTGTTCTAAAGAATGAAGTTTGGGAAGGCTGAGTTAGAGCGAAATTGCACATATTTATTTAATACCAGTGTGATACACAGAGGACAACATTTACTAAAGTAATTCATGCATGCACACACACGCACACACACATATATATATATGGAAACTCTGGTGGCATAGTGGTTAAGAGCTACAGCTGCTAACCAAGAGTTCAGCAGTTTGAATCCACCAGGCACTCTTTGGAAACTCTATGGGGCAGTTCTCCTCTATCCTATAGGGTAGCTATGAGTTGGAATCAGCTTGACAGCAATGGGTTATGGGATATATATATATTATATATTATATATATATATATATATAACCAAAAACCTTTTTGTTCTGTACTAAAAATATCTGTTCTGTAAAATATCGTACACACCTCAGCTAATCAATACATACTCTGGCTCCTTACTATCCTTATGAGAAGTTTCTGAGAGGAAAACAAATGTAAGGAGGATTTACTAACTTGTTCAAGTTCACATAGTGAGTCTATAGTTGAGTTAAGGTTCTATCTTCTGCTTCCACTTTATACTTATAGTCACTGGGCAACCCTCTGTAGAGTATTCAAGTTAATGTGTGGGACTGGAAGCTGAGGAGTAGAAAAAGAAAACAGTATTTAACTACAGATAAAGTTACTTTTTTTTCTCTTTCAAGAGAGAGAAAAACAAAAATATTGTGTAAAACTACCACTTGAAAAAAATAATTTAAATTTTTTAATTTTTTTATTGTGCTCTAAGTGAAAGTTTATGGTTCAAGTTAGCTTCTTATGCAAAAGTTTATACACACATGGTTAAGTGACCCTAGCTGCTCTCCTTATGACAGCACCCTCGTCCTTTCCACCCGGAATTTCCCATGTGCATTGAACCAGCTCCTGTCCCTTTTTGCCTTCTCAACTTACCTCCAGACAGGAGCTGCCCGTTTAGTCTCGTGTATCAAAAAAAAAAAAAAAAATTTTTTTTTTTTCATCTGCTTGAGCTAAGAAGCACTCTCTTCATCAGTATCATTTTATGTATTTTAGCCCAGTCTAATCTTTGTCTGAAGAATTGGCTTGGGGAATGGTTTCAGTTCTGGGCTAACAAAGAGTCTGCGGGCCATGTCTTCCTGGGTCCCTCCAGTCTCAGGCAGACCCTTAAGTCTGCTCATTTACTAGAATTTGAGTTCTGCACCCCACTTTTCTCCTGCTCCGTCAGGGACTCTCTCTTCCCTGTCGGGGCAGTCATTGGTGGTAGCCAAGCACCGTCTAGTTCTTCTGGTCTCAGGCTGATGAAGTCCTGGTTTATGTGGCTCTTTCTCTCTCTTGGGCTAATATTTTCCTTGTGTCTTTGGTGTTATTCCTTCTCCTTTGCTCCAGGTGGGTTTGCACCAATTGATGCATCTTAGATGGCTGCTCGGTAGCTTTAAAGACATCAGGCACCACTCACCAAAGTGGGATGCAGAACATTTTCTTAAGAAACTTTGTTATGCCAGTTTACCTAGGAGTCTGCTGAAACCATGGTCCCCAGACCGCCTTCCTGCTACTATGTCCCTCAAAGTGTTTGGTTGTTTTCAGGAAACTTCTTAGCTTTTGGGTTAATCCATTTGTGCTCACTCTCTTGTGTATTGTGTGTTGTCCTTACCTCCACCTAAGATAATTCTTGTCAATAATCTAGTTAGTGAATATCACTCTCACTCTCTCCCAACCCTCAGAACCATCAAAGAATGTTCTCTTCTATGTTTGAACCTTTTCTTGAGTTCTTATAATAGTGGTCTCATGCAATATTTGGCCTTTTGTGACTAATTTCACTCTACATAATGCCTTCCAGACTCATCCACGTTATGAAATGTTTTGTGGATTCATGGTTGTTCTTTATCGTTGCATAGTATTCCATTGTGTGAATATACTGTAATTTGTTTATCCATTCATCCACTGATGGGCATCTAGGTTGTTTCCATCTTTTCGATATTCTGAAGAGTGGTGTAATGAGCATACTTGCGCATATATCTATTTGTGTGAGGGCTCTTATTTCTCTAGGATATATGCCAAGGATTTGGATTGCTGGATCATATGGTACTTCTATTTCTAGCTTTTTAAGGAAGTGCCAAATCAATTTCCAAAGTGGTTGTACCATTTTACATTCCCACCAGCAGTGTATAAGGGTTCCAGTCTCTCCACAACCTCTCCAACATTTATTATTTTGTGTTTTTACAATTAATGCCAGTCTTGTTTGGGGGACATGGTATCTCGTTGTAGTTTTGATTTGCATTTTTCTAATGGCTAATGATGAAACCCTGGTGGCGTAGTGGTTAAGAGCTATGGCTGGTCTGCAGTTTGAATCCACCAGGCACTCCTTGGAAACCCTATAGGGCAGTTCTACTCTGTCCTCCTATACGGTTGCTATGAGTCAGAATCCACTTGACGGCAGTGGGTTGGTTTGTTTGTTTTTTTAATGGCTAATGATCATGAGCATTTCCTCATGTATCTGTTAGCTGCTTGAATGTCTTCTTTGGAGAAGTGCCTGTTCATATCCTTTGCCCATTTTATAATTGGGTTATTTGTCTTTTTGTTGTTGAGGTTTTGTAGTATCTTGTAGATTTTAGAGATTAGACGCTAATCGGATTAGTCCCGGTCAAAACTTTTTTCCCAGTCTGTAGGTTGTCGTTTTACTCTTTTGTTGAAGTCTTTGGATGAGCGTGTTTGATTTTTAGGAGCTCTCAGTTATCTATTTTCTCTTCTGATATTTGTGCATTGCTGGTAATATTCTGTATTCTGCTTATGCCATGTATCAAGACTCCTAACATTGTCCCTATGTTTTCTCCCATGATCTTTATGATTTTAGATTTTATATTTAGGTGTTTGATCCATTTTGAGTTAGTTTTTGTGCATGGTGTGAGGTATGGGTCTTGTTTCATTTTCTTGCAGATGGATATCCAGTTATGCCAGAACCATTGTTAAAAAGACTGTCTTTTCTGCATTTAACTGATTTTGGGCCTTCGTCAAATATCAACTGCTCATATGTGGGTGGATTTATGTCTGGATTCTCAATTCTGTTCCACTGGTCTATGTATCTGTTGTTGTACCAGTACCAGGCTGTTTTGATGACTGTGGCAGTATAAAAGGTTCTAAAATCAGGTAGAATGAGGCCTCCCACTTTGTTCTTCTTTTTCAGTAATGCTTTGCTTATCCAGGGCCCCTTCCCTTTCCATATGAGGTTGGTGATTTGTTTCTTCACCTCATTAAAAAATGCCGTTGGAATTTGGATTGGGATTGCATTGTATCTGTAGATAGCTTTGGGTAGAATAGACGTTTTCACTATGTTGAGTGTTCCTATCCATGAACAAGGTATGTTTTTCCACTTACATAGGTCTTTTTTGGTTTCTTACAGTAGTGTCTTGTAGTTTTCTTTGTATAGGTCTTTTATGTTTCTGGTTAGATTTATTTCTAAGTATTTTATCTTCTTGGGATCTACTGCAAATGGTATTGATTTAGTGATTTCCTCTTCAAACTCCTCTTTGTTGGCCTGTAGGAATCCAACTGATTTTTGTATGTTTATCTTGCATCCCAATACCTGACCAAAATCTTCTATTAGTTCTAGTAGTTTTCTTGTGGATTCTTTAGTGTTTTCTGTGTATAAGATCATATCATCTGCAAATAGAGATAACTTCTTTCTTCCAAATTTGGATGTCTTTATTTATTTATTTATTTTTCTAGTCTAATTGCTCTGGCTAGGCCCTCCAGCACAATGTTGAATAAGAGTAGTGATAAAGGGCATTCTTATCTGGTTACTGTTCTCAAGGGGAATGCTTTCATACTCTCTCCATTTAGGGATGATGTTGGCTGTTGGCTTTGTATAAATGCCCTTTATTATGTTGAGGAATTTTCCTTCCATTCCTATTTTCCTGGGAGTTTTTATCATGATTGGGTGTTGGACTTTGTCAAATCCCTTTTCTGCATCAATTGATAAAATCAGGTGATTCTTGTCTTTTGTTTTATTTACGTGGTAGATTACATTAATTGTTTTTCTACTGTTGAACCAACCCTACACACCTGACATGAATCCCACTTGGTCATAGTGAATTATTTTTTTGATATGTTGTTGAATTCTACTGGCTAGAACTTTGTTGAGAATTTTTCTATGTTCATGAGGAATATTGGTCTGTAATTTTCTTTTTCTGTGGTGTCTTTTCCTGGTTTTAGCATCAGGATTATGCTGGCTTCAATGCTCTGAAATACCTTTTTTAGTAGTGATGTTAACTCTTCTCTGAAAGTTTGGTAGGATTCTCCAGTGAAACTGTCAGGGCCTGGGCTTTTTTGTGTTGGGAGTTTTCTATTTACATTTTTGATCTCTTCTTTTGTTATAGGTTTATTTAGTTATTCTGCCTGTGTTAGTTTAGGTAGATACTGTGTTTCTAGAAATTTGCCCATTTCCTCTAGGTTTTCATATTTGTTAGAGTACAGATTTTCATTGTATTTTGTTATGATTCTTTTAACTTCAGTTGGATCTGTTGTGATATCACCCATCTCATTTCTTTTTCAGATTATTTGCTTCCTCTTCTATTTTTCTTTTGTCGGTTTGGCCAATGGTTTATCTATGTTGATGGTCTTTTTCAAAGAACCAGCTTTTGGTCTTGTTAACTCTTTGAATTGCTTTTCCATTGTCTATTTCATTTAATTCTGCTCTAATTTTTATTATTTGCTTTCTTCTGGTGCCTGAGGGCTTCTTTTGCTGCTCTCTATTTGTTTGAGTTATAGGGTTAATGTTTTGATTTTGGCCCTTTCTTCTTTTTGAATGTGTGCATTTACTGGTATAAATTGACCTCTGAGCACTGTTTTTGCTGTCTCCCAAAGATTCTGGTAGAATGTGTTTTCATTCTCATTTGGTTCTGTGAACTTCTTTATTCCACCCTAATTCCTTCTATAACCCACTAGTTTTTGATCAAGGTGTTCTTCAGTTTCCATGTGTTTGATTTTTTTTTTTTTCCCTCCTTTCTTTTTCTGTTATTGATTTCTGCTTTTATGGCGTTATGGTCAGAAAAGATGCTTTGTATGCTTTGGATTCTGTTAAGCCTTAGTTTATGGCCTCATATGTGGTCTATTCTGGAGAATGTTCCATGTGCACTGGAAAAGAAAGTATACTTGGCTGCTGTTGGGTGGAGTGTTTTGTATAAGTCTGTGAGACCAAGTCGGTTGATTGTGGCATTTCAATCTTCTGTGTCTTTATTGAGCTTCTTTCTGAATGTTCTGTCCTTTACAAAAAGCAGTGTGTTGAAGTCTCCTACTATTATCGTGGCACTATCTCTCTTTTCAATGCTGTTAGAGTTTGTTTTACGTATTTTGGAGTCCTGTCATTGGGTGCATGAATATTTATTATGGTTATGTCCTCAGGGCATATCAACCCTTAAATCATTATATAGTGTCCTTCCTTATCCTTTGTGGTGAATTTTACTTTAAAATCTATTTTGTCAGAGATTGATAGTGCCACTCCTACTCTTTTTTGATTGTTGTTCATTTGATATATTTTTTTCTCCATCCTTTGAGTTTTAATTTGTTTGTGTCTTTAAGTCTAAGATGTCTCTCATGTAGGCAGGATATAGATAAAAAAATCTATAGATAGATCATGTTTTTTCATCCATTCTGCCACCCTCCCTTTATTGGTTCATTTAGTCCATTTACATTCAGCATAATTATGGATAGGTATGAGTTTTTTTTTTTTTTATGCTGTCATTTTGATGTCTTTTTTTGTGTGTTGTTGACAGTTTCTTTGTTCCACTAATTTTCTGTGCTGAGTCATTTTTCTTTATGTATTTCCTTTTCATTTTTTTCATTGTTGCTGATTTTGTATTTGCTAAGTCTTTATGGTTTTCTTAAAACATTATAATATGTCTTGGTGACTTTCTTTTGGGATCTACCTTGTGTGGGGTTCAATGAGCACCTTGGATAGATGTCTTCTCCTCTTTCTTGATATCGGGGAGGTTTTCTACCAACAAATCTTCAACAAATCTCTCTGTATTTTCTGTTATTCTCCCCTCCTCCCCACATACTGGTATGACAATCACTCATAGGTTATTCCTCTTGACAGTGTCCCACATAAATCTTAAGTTTTCTTCATTTTTTAAAATTCTTTTATTTTTCTTCAAATAAGTTGGTGTAAAGTGTTTTCAATCTCATTAATTCTGACTTCCATTGCTCAGTTCTGCTCCTATGACTTTCTATTGAGTGGTCTAATTCTGAAATTTTATTGTTAATCTTCTGGATTTCTGTTTGCTGTCTCTCTATTATTTCTTTCAGCCTGTTAAATTTGTCATTGTGTTCTTCTATAATCTTTTTAAGTTCCTCTATTGCTTTGTCTGTGTGTTTCTTGGCTCATTCTGCATTTTGTCTGATCTCTTAAAGAGTTCTGTGTATTAATCTTTAATATTCTACTCTGATATTTCCAGGAAGTTCTCTTCATCTGGAAGATTTCTTGATTCTTTGTTTTGGGAGCTTACTGAAGCCATTGTGGCCTACTTCTTTATGTGATTCGATATTGACCATTGTCTCCGAGCCATCAATAAATTCTTTATTTATTTATGTTTGTTTACTGTGTCCTAGCTTCTTACTTTGTTTTGTTTTAATATGCTTAAATAGACTGCTTGTGTGAGCTAGTTTGATTATTGTCATCTTTGAAGTTCTAATGTCCTGTCACCAGGTGGTTAGATTTGTTACTAAGTATGTGAGCCCAGGAATCCATTTACTTTTCTTGTTTGGATTCAGCTCAGGTTTTCAGATAGTTTGTCACCAAGTGTGTGGTGCAGGCTTTTACCTACAGTCCTGGATGGGCAGGGGTGATTGGAGTAGGCACAGGTATCTGGTTGCAGTCGGGGGTCACACACTGAGCAAGGCATGGCTGCCTTTGAGTGTCTGGCAGGAAAGCATGTCCCCATTCCCTGGACTGCATAGGTGGATAGGTTTCATGCCCAGACTATGGGTACCCAGTGCTGTTGGCTGTAAGGACTGGGAGGCACCACTTACTCCTGGACACCTGTTGCAGGTGGCTAGGTGTCATGGGTGGAGCCACCAGTCCTCAGGCCCCTGATGTGGGTAGGTGATGGCCTTGCTTAATGGGCAGAGTGGTGTCAAATATCACAAGCCTACCACTCCACCATATAGCTGATACATTAAAGTTAGGCTTCAGGTATATACTCTGTTGTACTGTGCTAATGAAGGCCTATGCCACTGGAACATGCCCACACAGGGGTGAAAGGGGTGAAAGGCATTCAAAGTCAATGGACCCATTATGCCTACGCCTAGGCAAAGGAGCTGTACCTTCCCTGAGTTCCTGGCTTAGGGGAGATGGCAGAATTTTTTTTTTTTTCCTGTTTGTTAATTTGTTCCTTCTTCCAGGCCAGGAGAATGGCTCAGGGCACATGAAGGTCCCTACTTCTGGCCCAGGGGAAGTGGCAGTTGGCAATTGCTGAAGCCAGCCTGGGACCCAGTGCAGAGTGGGGAGGAGCAGGGTGAGAGGTTCTTCCCAAATAGGGTGTTTTTTGATCTGCATGGTAGGTTAGGTACATGTAACTATCTTTTGTCAATTGAGAGCCACTTCTCACTGGTTCTGGAGGGGTGAGGAAACTTTTCGCTGCTCAGTCTCTCCTGATGTGGAAAACACATCCCGAATGCCTCTGCTTGCCTCACTGCACTCGCCAGCTGATCTGGCCTGCAGGGTGCCAGCTCCCACTGGGTCAGGTCTGGCAACTCCTTGCTGCTTCTGAATCTGTCCACTCCCCTGCCACTCAGTCTGATTCTTCAGCTTTGCCTTTGATGTTCAGGGCTCCTAGACTGTCATATATAATGATTCACTTGTTTTTTTCAGGCCTTTGTTGTAAGAGGGACCACTAGAACCATCTAACTACTCTGTCTTCTTGGCCCTGCCTCTCTTCTTCATTTAAAATTAATTAAAATTCTCTGCATTTCAATTAATATAGATGCTTTTTTTTTTTTTCAGTTTTGGAAGTTTACTACAACTGTCACATAGTCATCATGGTGACTGAGCTCTTATTTTAATTGAGTTTTGCTTCTGTAGAAATAAAAATGTAAACTTATCACACTCTAAGAGATAATAAGAGTTCAAACTCTAGATAGTACAATGATATTCTCCAAAACAGATCTTTTCCTTTTAAGCACCAGATCAATAAATGACCTTTTTGATCAGAGAACAAACCAAAGCCTCCTCTATATTTTGCTTGTTACTTTCATTTTTTTTTTTTCCCCAAGAAGAGATAGAGCCACTTAAGTGGCAGACCACAAAAGCACTGGGACACTTTCATCCTAGTAAAGAGTTCAAAAAGTAAATAAAACTTTTTGAAACTTATACTTGAGAACAAAGCTAGTACTCAGTAACTCAGTATCCCTTTGGGGTGAGAGGTTTATTTAGACCATCAAGAATGAGCATCTTCATCTAGACATACAAGTGATCTAAATAGCATTCATGGCGCTTTAAACAGTCTTTTTGAAATAAAAAGTAGAGCAAACTACAAAAGTATAAATTTCAAGTTTTCCTACATCATTCCTACTTTGTAGATCATCTGGGCAGGACGGGGCTGTGAGGGCATCCCATATCAATCAGATGTGAAAGAAAGGATTGGTCCACATGGCCATGGTGCAGGAACAGACTAATGAGAACCAAGCAGCATGCCTCTCCTCTTCAATTAGCTTTCTGCTGGATTTTCACAGGAATCCATTGGGTGAGCAGCCTCTGTGGGTGTTTGCCCCCAGCAGATCCTTATCTTCTCTTAATCTATTGAAATAGGGACCAGTAAAAGGCAGTGTAAATGGCAAAAAGGGAAAAGGAATGAGGCTGTTATATATGGGAGGGATTGATGCACACCTTGTCAGCCAAACTGGATATTTTGGTGTAAGCTGATTGGTGAAGAAAAAGAACAAAACAAAAAACTTCAATGTTGGCATTTTCATTTAAAAAGTGATTTGGGTATTCAGTACATAATGGGATTTTTGGTATAGGTTTTGCTATATATAGTCTTAACAATAACAAAATAAATAAAATTATATATATTAAGAAATACTATTTTTTGAATGTATTTTAAATGTGAGGGGAAAGGGCAAAACCTCTCTCCACCTCCAGCCACTAACATATTGACAAAATAAAAAGCATCTACTCAATGGATTCTTTGGTTTGTATCTATATTATTAAATATAAAAAGCTTCTTTCTGGGAATGCAGTCAAGTTCAAATTTCACATTTTGATCACCTGTTATGTATTTCTTCTTGGCCATAAGGAGATTCAATACCTGTTTTTCTCCTCCAATCACAGTTAAACACACCCAAAGATTTAGCACAAAATTCTAGCTGGAGAGAAAAAAATGCTTAGATATTTGTACAGAAAATGTGCCCTGAGGAAAAAGCCACTATAATGTCAGAACTAAAAACGGGCAATTTTGCATTCGAGCATTTCTTACTGGAAATGTTAATTGCAAAATGTGCCAACTAAGATTTGCTAGGTTGTTACCAGCCTGAGTATATCTCATTTGCTCCTTTGCCTTGCTCTCACCCCACTCTGTAGTCTGAATGAGTGATGCTCTTCTTGAATTACTGCTCTTTCCAAATTATGTTTCTTCTACTTTCCTTGCTTTACTAGTTCTCAGCTTTCAGTCTCCATTGTTCCCCTTGTCTGGTACTCCTTCTGGAATTCTAGCTTTATAAAATGCTATAGTGAAGAGTTGCAGGATTTTTTTCCTCTACTTGTATACTGCCAAGGGACTCTTTTTGAAGACCTTACTTTTACCATCAAGAACTAGGGAAGCAGACCCCCTGGCCTTATGGGATTTAATTAGAGTTCACCAAGTTAGAATTTCCAAGCTCTCAAAGACCTAATTTAAATACAAGTTCACTCACTTTTTCTACTATTTCTTAGGCCCTTATTAAAATTTCAGGTTATTAGAGGGAACATCCTGCCTTTTACAATACACAGAAAATAAGCCTGGGATATGCAGAATCTCAAACATTCTCCAGGTAGAAAAGCAAAATCCTGCCAACTGCTAGGAAAATAACCATAATTAGCTTATAAATTATTGAAACGACCGTTGTCAAATTTTGTTGATCACGATCAATTACATTTATGTGAGTGGCATCAGTCTTATGAGACAGTTAACCATTGGTAGTGGATTAGTAGAGAAAAGACATAATTTAACATATTTGGGGTCAGTTGCCATAATATTATCTTGTATAAAAATGATTATTATTATGATTATTCTTAACTCTCGATGGTTCCTTTTGGTAAGTTGTCAGTCAGAGGCTTTATTAAAAACTGATGAGGCATCATATCAATTTATAAACAAATTTTTTTGTCAGTAAAAGCTCTGTTATACATGGATATGATAATAGGAGAAGCATATATAGCACAATTTCTGATTTACAACATTGTAATTGTATGAGAAAAAAATGCTATCTTTTCTTGCCCTTTCCATTCTATATTAAAAATTTTGTCTTAATTAGACCTTCTAACCAGAGAATTGAATTGACTATGAAGTAGAGAAAATACATTTTCTTTAGTGTTTCTGCATCAAAATAAGAGAATATATTTTCTTGTTTAGCTGTATAAGCTGTGATTAAATCTTTAGTCTTTGAAAACGTCTATTAGTTGCTCTGGAATCTGTCTCACGATTGTTCCTTTGTAGAAAAACAATTTCCTTAGTAGAAAAACAAGGTAATCGAGATTTTTGCTGTTGATTAAACCAGGGGACAAGACAACAAGCAACACCATCAGGACCCGAGATAATTGAGCAAAGTCCGGATCTGTCTTGCGACCAAACCAGGAGGGCGATAAGAGACCTGCTAGACGTCAACAATAGGTCACTTCGTCATTATGTGCACCTCAAAGAAGCATCGACATTCCTGGAAATCTCTAAACCCTGACCCTCTCTATAAAACCCTCCAGTCAGCCCTTTTGGGGCAGACAGAATTTGGGGAACCCTCCATCTCTTGAACACGGTATCCAGAAAAGCCCTCTTGATGCTTACCTAGTCCTGTCTCAGGATTGGCTTTGCGGCACATGGCTCGAATCCGCTATTTGCGGTAACTACACTGTAACGTCAAAAATTGAACAACTAACTACATGGGCATCCACAGGATTTTGGCATGAAGAAAGACAGGGCTGCAATGGAAGGTGCCACCAAGTCTGCACATAAATACAAATAAGGGGCAGAAAGAAAAGCAAACAGGTTGCTTCAAGAGCATTTAATTTTTAAAGCCCCCTTTTTTAGATCATTTGAGCCAAATAGAAGAAACTCCTAGTGGGAAAAGAGATTAAAAGAAAATGAAAGTATTGTCACTGCAATTTGATTTGAGGATGAAATTTTCAGAACACTTGAACATCTCTTTGTGTTTGTTTTCCCCCATCAGAAAGAACCCTTCTCTGTGAAGTAACTGAGAGCTCTGCTACAGCTATTGTTTTCAAATATTTCTTAGCTGACTTCCTGTAGTCTTATCATATAATTAGCTCATTAACTTTTTCAAAGTTAACCTTTGCTCTGGCTTTAACAACATGGTTGAAGACCTGGGTTTATTCAGAGAGCTAACCTGTGAGATTTGGAGAGAAATTAGGTCATCTATAGACTTTGGATTTTATATTACTTACATGCTTTTAGTAGGTACTTCACCAGCTAGTATTTTATTCGTTTCATTCCTAAGGAAAATACAGCTGTAGGAGTGCAAATATGAAATCTCTTAAGGCAGTTTACACTCTAAGTCAAGTCTTATTTTAAACCTGATTATTTTTTGACATGACTGCACAGAAAAATAGTAGTTTTCATTTTACAAAAGCACATTAACTTTCAGTTACAACATTACAAGACTAGTTTGTTGGTATAAATTCACATGAAGTTCCTAAGAAGAGCTGTTTTTCATAATTTAAAATTTTAAAGTTACGGTTTATAATGTTCACCCTGGAGCAGGAAGGGAAAATCTGTTTCATCAGAAGATGTGTTAAAAATTCTTTCCTCTTGCATTCCACCAAAAGATCATGCTTAAGCACTTCCATTCAATGTAATATATTTTTCAGGTTTGCCTCATTATTTAATGAAATACAAAATCAGTTTTCAAAGGCAACCGCCCCATTCTCCCAGTCCTCCAAAAAACTTGTCATTTCATGACAAACATAGATTTCCTGAGAGATGGAAAACATTCACTGTGAAAATTGCTATATTTATCCTTGAGACATATTTGGTAAAATTCACTAATTTGCCCAGTGCATAATTTCAGTATGTTCATGGAAAAACAAACTGTCTTTACTGATGGCTTTAAAACAGAATCCCTCTGCTCTCAGAGTTCGGTGGAAGGAAGTGCTATGTAAATACTAAGGATGCAGTCTGATCTTCCTAGGCAGTGGGAAGGAAAATGTTCATTTTGGTGACACACACACACATACACACACATGATTTTTTAGGAAAGGCCTTTATAAGATAGTTGTAAAAATAATGAAAACATTAATTTACAAGCACACTTTAAAGTCAGAGAGCAAGACCGTATGTAAGTACGAGGCTTACTTTTCTAAATCGTACAGTTCTTATGCTATTTGACTCTCAAATGTTTTCTGAAGATTCCAGTTGCATTTATTTGGTTTCACTTTGACGTTGCAAACTTTTTCTCAATAATGTGCTAAAAATCAAGAGATGTCTATCTTTGGTTCCCTCTGACATCATTTTTAGTTGGATATAAGCTAATTTATGAAAAGGAAATTAGTTTCCCAAATGTGAAGGTAAGTATAGACTTCCAGCTTAGGATGCACTCTCGGTCTCCTGTCCTGAAAGAGTTCTTTCACCTCAAATTCATGACATAATTGCCTTTTGTTCACTATAAAGTTAAGAGCTATTTAACATTTTATTTGATTTAAAATCGACTTAGATTTTTTCTTTTTTCTTTTTTTGTGTATTGTGGTATGTGTACAGGTAACAGAACATTTGCCATTTCTACAATCTTCACATATCCAGTTCAGTGACATTATGTTCATCACATTGTTCAACCATCACTGTGAGTTGGTGACGTACAAGTCTCTGAATAATTGTGTAACTGGTTTCCCAAACAAAATTATTAAAAAAACACACAAAATACACATAATTTCACCACTTTTTCTACTTATAATTCCAGCATCTAAAGAGGAGAGGGAGTCTCTGGGTGGCGCAAGCAGTTAAGCGCTCCACTACTAATGAAAAAGTTCAGTGGTTCAAACCAAGACCTGGTGATCTACTTTCAAAAGGTCATAGCCTTGAAAACCTAATAAAGCAGTTCAGCTCTGCATACGTGGGATGGCCATGACTCGGAAATGACTTAACAGCAACCCACACCAACGAAGAGGAGGCAGGCAGTAGCCAAAATGAGTAATGTCACAGCCATAAACCCATAGTTTAACTCCCTGCATGCCAAAATGGTAGTGAACTAACTAAAGGTAGTCACAACTTAACTCACATACATTTTGGGGCACCCTTGCCTTTTTTTTTGCCTTAGTAGAAAATCCATTCTATCCTACATATCTGCTTCTTTTGACTAGGGTATATGGATTTATATAATTCTTAATATATCTATGACCAATTGAGAAAACAATTTTTAAAATATCAATCTATAAACTAAGAAGCATAAAATTGAAAAAATCTTTAAAAACCTCATAAAACTGGAGCGGGGGATAATTATTGGATAGAGAAAGATCTAAAAGGTTTCCTGCATTTTTAAGATTCTTTTAAAATATTCTATTTAACTAAAAGCCCCAGGGAAAACCCAGGAAAATCCAGAGCCCAAGGATGAAATCACAAGAGTTTCAATTGGATTTTGACTAACTGGGAGTGCAGGTTTAAAGTAGGATGTTTAGAGTTCATGATACTGCAAGTTATGGTAGGTGAAACATTACGAGGAGTACCATGAAAGGAATGATACTCAAAATATATCTCAGTTGTACCATTTCTCCATACCTATTCTAATTCTTTCTCTCTTCATTTTACTTCTGGGTTACTGTAACAATCTCTTGCATAAAAGTTCTTTGTTTTAGAAAAAGAACTAGAAGCTACAGAAACAACTAGTTTTAAGGCCTCCTGCATCCCTTCTCTCTCAAATACATTCTATTTATCTTTGACCATCAATATGTGAGACCTGTGATTAAATATGCTCTTTTAAAAATCTTGATTTAACACTTCATGATAGGTCAAAATGATTAGACCAAGACCAGCATTGTTTTTACCTAGTAATTAGGTAGACAAAGGAAAAAAAAAAAAGTGAGCCAATCTTTTTCTTGTAGTTAACTTCTACTTTTACTATTAGTATCATCTTCAGTATGAAATTTCTTCAAATACTTTTTTTAATTTGCAAGTTGGAAACAGGTTAGTTGGGTTGGTAGTAGTCTTTGGGGGGTTAGATTAGATAAACCAGAAGACATAATACATAAATCTACTTAATTGAATGCATTTGAGCTTCAATAAGTAGCCAAAAATGAAAAATCAATGAACAGTTGAGGGTGCCCTAAGGTGTGGAGCATCCCCCCTACCCTCGGAATACATTGGTTACAGAGAGTCACAAATGACTCTCTAGCCTGCCCCAGAGTGTCTGTCAGTGCTAATTTTTATATTAAACATCAATAAACTTTAATTGGCATACAAATTAAATTGTAGAGAAGTTATACCTTCATCTAGCACTTCATTATACTGTATTGGGTATTTCCCCGGAGTTAATACACTCCCTACTAGCTGAAGACAACAGCTGTATAACACTGCCAGACAAATTTTCGTAAAACCCTACTAAATATGAGCCAGTCTTTCAAGTATATGCATTATGATCTATCATGGATTTCCTGAACAAATCTATTTTATTATGTCTGACTTTCAGAGTTTTGATATCATCTGGTTTTACTTTTCTCTTTGTTTTGTCTCAATTATGCCTCAACACGGAAGCTCTGATTCCCTGTCCCCCTTCTCCACCATAAGCTATGGTCTGATCACACAGCTTTTTTTAAAACAATCACTATAGGCTCTGTAAACTCACTATGTGTATCCAATTTTTACTGCCACTAGGATAAAATCTCAGACAGCTCCCATAGCTTTTCCAGTCACTTTCAGATAATTGAAAAATCCAGTCCATTCTAATAACCCATAACTTCATGCCAGTCCAATATATTTTACTAACTCCAAACTACAATTCAATATAAAACTTCTCCTCTCTCCCAACTAGGGCCTTGGAAACCTGGAATGGGGAAGAGGAATTAAGAATAAAGAGCTTAGACTTGTATTGGTGGTACCCTCTGGATGGCTATTGAATCATTGTTATTTTCTCTTTTATTGGATTCTTTTGTGTATTCCACAGAGATGCTTCTGCTTGGTCTTCCAACTGTTGTTCTCATGATGCTGGAACTGACGCCACTTACAACTCCCCCCGGCCTCTATGTTCAGGCAGTCCTACCCTCTGGTAAGATAGCTGCACACTTCTATGCAATTCTCTTGAGTGGAATTTTCTTTAAGGAAACACAAGGCTGGGTACCTTCTGTGATGTCCACATCTGGTCCCCAAGAATCACCCACCTTGCCACCTCCAAACTCTGGAGCTGAGTTGTGTGCCCAAGCAATTACTTCTCTTTGTTAAGTCAGGAGGAAGGGGCAGCTCCAGCCACAGCCTCTGTTCTTTTGAACTGAGAAGCCTTTTGTGTTCTACAAGCTGCCCAATGTGTGATACTTTCTTACGGCAGCTCTAGGAAACAAAAATGGACTGAAACATACCAACAACATTCATGAAGATGGAACAGACCAGGAAACTTTTTTCTGTTATACTTGGGTCACCATGAGTCAGAGCCAAATCAACAGTAACAACAAGGAAAGTAATACACCTGTCTTTCTGTCCTGAAAGAGATGAAGAACCCAAAGCACACATAAAACTCTCTCTAAAGAAATCTCTCCCCACCCCAATCTTTTCAAATGCTTCCAGCATAGGTTAGATGTGCATGGCGGGGCAATGCTAGAACTAGTTTTTCTGTCTCTTAGCATGTGTTGGAGGGATAACTAAGCATCTCATTTTAGGATGAGGAAATACCTGACAGCTATTACAGTTATGGTATTTGAAGCCTCAAATAAAACTGAAAGACAATCACTTTAACATCATGTTTTAGGAGAAAAGAACAAGGTGAATGTATAATTCAGAACCAGGAATCTCTGGTTCTTCTCTGTTCCACAGGTAACATAATAATCCAGTTTAACAAATGTATAAGATTCACACACACACACACAAACAAAAATTGAGAGATTTGTCTGAAAGGAGAGGTTGGTCCTACAAGCTGAATATAAGCACCATAGAGTTTTACTGCAATATTATTTTTAAAAACATTATATTCCCCATCACACATTTGTAATCACTTCAAACCTTGAGAATGATAAAATTTGCTGTAGGGTCATTTCTATTAGTGACTCTATTATAATGTGCTAGAATTGGCTGGTCCCACTGGATTTACATAACTGCATTTGATTCAAAAATTACAGAATTTCACAATAAAGAAATCATAATTCTGTATAACTTCCATTAAGAATATAATGAAGTAAAATATTTCGTGAAGCTCCTATGTAACAAAAATAATGATATAGTCAACAGGACAGCATAACATCTTCTAATGTAGTTTTTCAATTGAACATATATAATCTAGCTGAAGGAAAGTATAAAGTGGGAAAAGTACCCGTGAAATAATTTAGATAGGTCAATATGAACACTTCCTTAAGAACATTCTTTTGAGGAAACTATCCCTATCATTCAAGTCTAATTCTTAATAAAGCAGAAAGTGAGTTGGAAATCATCTGACTTGATTCTACAAGAACCAGTTAGTGAATCTGAATAATACTGGCATAGATATGATAATCAAGTCTGGATCTATTAATGATATTGCCATGAGAAGCATATAAATATAAAAATAAAAGGACAAGAATAGAGCCCTGAGGGACCACACATTTTACAGTAACTGTTTCTGATGAGCTTCTACCCAATATAGTATGCTGTGTCTGCTGACAAAGATAATTACATTTCAAACCAATTTAATACTGTCTCAGAAATTCCAGCTCACATTTCTGGAAGATCTTACAGTATATCATTGTCTACTGTGTCAAAGGTGAGTGATAGATCTAACTTTAGAAGTAGGCATCCATTCATTCCCACCCACTCTCACATATCATTGAAGATAAACAAGTAGTCCCTGGTAACTTATGGGTACCCAAAATTCATGTTGGAATTTTATCAGATATTAATTACAGATAATTGTGTCTTCAGGCAAAATACCAAATATGTTTCTAGTATTTTTGTTCCTAAACAAGAACAGAAACAGAAAATCTGTTACAGAATCCATTGTCCACATAGCTGATAATTCTTAAATGTCTGTTCAAGGAATACCATAAATTTTGATAGAGAAGCAAAAGGTCAAGCAAAAAGTGTGTTAATAGGTTATAGTATCCCCCTTTCTGTCACACATTATATTTTGCCTTAATGTCTCAAGCGCGAGCAGGGTCAAATAAGTCTATAAAATGTAATAGATAAAAAGCAAGACAATAAAACTAGGTATAACAAAGATTTCCAAAAAATCAAAAACAAAAAATGCAGAGTGTCTCGTGTACTGTAAAGACTTGTTTTGTTTTTACGTTTTTTAGAAGTGTATACGACTTTGTATATGTAGTTGGTATCAATAAATCTAAGGCCATAAGTTCAGGTGTGTGAATATAAAGTCATTTCATTGTTTCCTTTGAACCAGTAAATTATATTCCTTCATCCCATGGAAATGTGAGTAAGTCAACTCTCTTACTTCTGTAGTATTTCCCCCAAGTTGACTCCAAGCAGCCCACGGTCCTCAGTTCTCAGTTGGCTACCCACAGTCAACATCAGCTATCATGATGACAAGCTATGTCCCCATCCTTGTAATCCCTTCAGTTTTGTCAATTCTGCTATTTGAGCAACCTTCTCAGTGCCTGGTATCCAGTTAGAGATGCCTAGAATCCTGCTAATTTTGGAGCCTACATATCTTTCTTCCTGTCTCAAGTCTCTGGGAATATTTTTAGGCTGAGCGACATCCACTTATTTTTCTGTTTAAATCTTCCGGGATACCTAGTTTACTCTCCATGGATGTGGGTTTTGTTAACTGAAAGTCAGGAACGGAAATATATTTTTAAGAATAAGCTGAGTTATTATTACAAAATACCCAAAGATACAGTTGCTCAAACAATAGAAACTTCATATAACATCCATAGATAAGAGATCTAGTACTGATAGGAGATATCTACCACCTTCAACTTGGGGCTCCCTGTTTTGGGGTCAAGATGCTCAAGTTCTCATTATCTCATCATCTCCTTATCAGTGGAAAGGAGGAAGAGACTAATGGGAGCATATGTATACAGGCAGTTCCTGGTTACAAACATCCAACTTAGGTACAACCGGTTTATGAACCAACCCCTATAAAGCTTATTATATTAAAAATTTGAGGTACAAACAATGGTTCATAATAACAGTGCTATTATGCCATGTGCATCAAAACATTATTATTATTATTACTGTATTATTATGTTAAAGATGTTTTAGTGTATCTGGAAGTGCTTCTTTAATGTTTTTTGGTACATAGAAATGTACACTATATACTATGTACTAAGAAAAGCATTTAAGGAAACGTATCTAACTCTTCTGACTTATGTACAAATTCGACTTAAAGATAGACTTAGGAATAAAACTCATTTTTAATCTGGGAGTGCCTGTACTCCCTTTCAGGAGCATGAGTTGGAATCAGGACCAGCTTCATAGACATTTAAACAGTGCAGTTGCTCAGGGCCCCATGCTCAGAAAGTGGTCCCATGCTTGGACTATAATACTTTGCAGTCACCATCTTGAAATTCCTAATAATTGCATGGCTGAATTTGTGTTTTATAAGAAAAATTCAGTGGGAAAATGGGGGATTTGCCAGGGGCTTGTAGCCTTGGCTCATGCTCAATCCCACCTACCACCACCTCTCCACCTACTTGGCACAGGCTGTTGGCCACCTGCTCTCCTGCCTCCACTCGGTGACTGCTGATGTCCTCCACACCCGTTATGGGCCTGAGTGTGCTCCTGGGAAAGGGTCCCAGGCACCTGTGAGGGTCTCTACTCACCCAGCAATTATCACAGAGTCTGAGGGAGCACGACCTGTAATAGCAAATAAAAACCACCATAACATGTGAAGAGAAGGATCGCTGTAGAAAGGAAAAGCTTCTTTCCCACTTTATGAACAAGGGGGCACAGAGATATACTTCTACATCCCAATGCCACAGCAAGCTTTAAAGAAGTTCAGAAAATGTGGTTTCCAGCTGGGCGTCCATGGGTCTGGCTAAAATTCAAGAGTTCTATTGTATAAAAAAAAAAGGAAGACAGATGTTGATAGATAGGCACCAGTATCTACCCCAGGGAGTTTCTTTTTTTCATTTTTAAAAAACGTACATTTATTTTGGTCTATATGGATAATTTGGTTTGGTTTTTGGTTATGGATAATAATAGTATTAGTAGTAATACTAAAACCCTAGAAGCAGAATTAGTCTTTATCTATAGCAAACATACATTTGCTTTCAAAGTTTCTATTTGCAGTGGAGATAAGGGGAGTTGGTGGAGCTACCAAGATGATCTTTGACTGTAACTTTCTCCCCACACCTCTCCCAAAGTCTTCAGACCTACCGCCCTTTGGATATTTCTACCACTGCTGATATGAGCTACAATATATTCAACAGACTGTATGTCAATTCTTGTATGAACAGCTTTGTGTATATTTATTCATTTATTTATGTATGTTTTAATCATCGCAATAATTATTGGAGAACATTTCAAGAAATTTTCCACACACACACACACAAATTGTATTGGAGGAAGAGAAAGGAAATTGTATCCTCATAGGTTCTAGAAGAGGCTGAGGCAACCAAATCTATAAGCCTACTTGAAATAATTTTGGAATTATTATCTTTTCTTAAAACAGCATGTGAATTTTTTACTTCTGTAATCATTTTAACATAAAACAATATTTTAAATTACTCACCAATTAAATTATGTTGATTTCTTCCCCCCCTGTTTCCACATTGATTTTAAAACTGGTGATCAAGGATAATGCACCAGGTTTGTCTCATGGTTTCATCACATTCACAAGCCATTACCATATCCCTGAGTGTTTGAAAAGTATAAAGGTATGAATTCTATACCTGTTTTAGAAACAAAGAAGCTTAGGAAGGTAAACTAAAGCTCGGGTAATAAATGATAGAGTCAAGTTTGGAATTCCTATTTTTCAGACTATAAAATCCATGCTCTTAATGCACGTTACCATAAAGCCTATTTCATTTTTAAATTATCATATAGTGACTTTGGTGAAATTGCTTGATGTTTACTGTACAGGTCCATACATTTTAACATCTCTCTAGATTCATGTAATCATCACCAAAATCAGGATACAGAACAGTTCCATCACCTCAAAAAACTCCTTTGTTGTACTCCTTGCAGTCACAAACCCTTGACCCCTGTCAACCACTCCTCTGTTTTCTATCACATTTTGACTTTTTGAGAATGTCATAGAAATTGAATCATGTCGTATGTAACAATATGAGACTGGCTTCTCTCAGCATAATGTCTTTGAGTTCATGTAAATTGTTGAATGCAACAATATAGTTTGTTTCTTTTTACTACTGCGTATTATTGTATTATTACTTATTATAGCATTTGTATGCGTGTGCAAAAAAGAGGAAGACCCTGAATGTTATGTATTGACACAGTGGCTGCAACAATGGGCTCAAACATAACAATTGTGAGGATGGCACAAGACCTAGCAGTGTTTCATTCTGTTGTACATAGGGTTGCTATGAGTCTAAACAAACTCAAGGGCACCTAACGACAACAACAATGAATGTGCCAGAGTTTGTTTATCCTTTCACTTTTTGAAGGGTAATGAGGTTGTTTCCAGTTTTTATAAATCACGTATAAAGTTGTTACAGATAATCATGTGTATGTTTTAGGCAAACATAAATTTTCATTTCTCTAAAAAAAAAAAAAAAATTTTTTTTTTTTAAGGTAGTGATGGGTCATATGGAAAATGAATATTTAGCTTTATCAGAAACTGCCTACCCATTTTCCAGAGCGGCTGCACTATCTTGCATTCCCACCAACAATGCATGATAGTTGCAGTTGCTCTGCATCCTCATCACACTTGTCATTGTGGGCATTTTTTAGTTAGCTATTCTAATTTTTTTTTTTATTCTATAGGTGTATTGACGTTGCGGCATGGTTTTAATTTGCATTTCCCTAGTGACTAATAATGTTGAATATATTTTTGTGAGGAAACCCTGGTGGCGTAGTGGTTGAGTGCTACAGCTGCTGACCAAGAGGTTACTTTTTTTGGTCATATTTTTATGGACATATTGCTTATACTTCTGTCCTTTTTGGTGACATGCCTGTTCAAGTGTTTTCTTTTTCTTTTTTTTTTAGTTGGATTGTTTATTTTCTTATTGTTGAGTTCTAGGACTCCTTTATATATTCCAGATACAAGTTTTTTTTTTTCAGATACATGAATCACAAATACTTTCTCCAAGGCGGTAGCTTGCCTTCATTCTCTTGGGGGTGTTTTGGCAAAGCAAACATATTTAACTTAGATGAAGCCTAATTTTTCAATTGTTCTTATTTTATGGATCATGCTTTGGTGCTGTTTCTAAGAACTCTTGGTTTTACTCAAGGTCATAAAGATTTTTCTCATGCTTTCTGTCTTAGGCTGGGTTCTCTAGAGAAGCAAAACCAGTAAAGCATATAAATATATAGAGAGAGAGATTTATATCAAGGGAATTGCTCTTGTGATTTTAGAGACTGGAACGTCCCAAGTCCATGTGTCAGAATAGAGACTTCTCCTGGTTCACATAGCCACAGGGGCTGGCAAACCCAAGATTGGTAGGTCAGAGAGCAGGGTGCTTGCTCACAGGCTGCGAAGATCGATGAACCCCAAGATTGGTAGGTAAGACCACAGTTAAGCTGCTAGCTCAAGTTCCAAGAACCAGAGGTCAGACAAACAGAAGCCAGCTCCAGGGTCCAGAGCAAGCAAAAGCCTACAGCATTACCAGAATGTCCACTTACATTCAATTCAGGCCACACAGCCAAGGAAACTTCCTTTCACCTGATTGGCTACTCACAGCAAAGCCCATCACGGATGTGATCACACTATACCAAATCTCATCAGGGAAGTGATCACAATATCATACAACTGCCAAACCACTGAGAATTGTGGCCCAGCCAAGCTGACACATAACCTTAACCATCACACTTTCTATTAAAAGTTTTATAGTTTCAAGTTTTACATTTAGATCTATGATTCATGTTGTGCTAATTTTTGTATAAGGTGTAAAGTATAGGTCTATGTTCAGGTGTTTGCATGTGGGTGAAAAATTTTTCCAACACCATTTATTAAAAAGACTAGTCTTACTACATTGAATTGCTCTTTTACCTTTGTCAATGATCAAATAGCTGTATTTGTGCAGAACTATTTCTGTACTCCCTATTTGATTCCATTGATCCATGTATTTATCTCTTCATCAATACTACATTACTGCCTTGATTACTGTTCATTATGTCTATTGATCAATATTTTTTGTTCATATAAGTTTATTTAGCAGCATAGTTTCTGTGGGCAGCTGTGCTATGAGAACCCTTAGGGAAAAGGATATTCGACTTGGCTGGTGTAGGAAAAATGGCTAGAGAGGGCAGAGCATATTAGCGTGATACCAAGGGTGCATCTGAAACATGCAGAGGCGCATGTATGAGAAATGGGTGGCTACTGAAGACCAATGTTGCCCACTTAAAACAGACGTTAGTCATTGTTTGTGCAGCCTTATGAAGTTTTACTGTATGCAAATTCTCAGAAAATGCTAGAAGACAACTCATGTAGATGCCTGGAACTCTTTTTCTATATAACTATCGTTTGGGACTCTTCACTGAAACTTCCAGCTGTGTCATCTTTCCTGAACTCCAATTTCCATCTCCTCAACTCAGCAAGGCCATGAGAGATTATGGGTTTTCCTCCCTGCACCTACAGTGTGGAAACTGCCATGAGTCAGAAAACCTTGGTTATATTAAGGCTCAGTATCTTTGTTTTCCTTTTCTCAGGGATCACAGTCTTTTACTGCCATTATCCAAAGTTTGAAAACAATTATTTGATGTATTCTGTCTATTCTGTCTTGTTTTCTAGTTGTTTACAGTAGGAGGTTAAGTTTACTCTTTGTTATTCCATTGTAGCTGGAAGGAGAGCCCATTCTTTTATTTTTAACTCTTTAGAATAACGTTGTAGTAGGTGTGTATGCATCTGTGTGCATGCATGTGTATGCATTTTGATTGTTTTATTTGTTGAAGAGAAAACAAATGTTGGTTTAAACAGTTATCTTTATAGTAGAAATTTGTTTCATAAATATACTCGACAGCAGGATATTTTCATTTTTTTGGTTAATTTAATTACAGTAAAATTCACCTTTTTAACAGTACACTTCTGTGAGTTTTAGCAAATACATACAGAGTATTTACTTCCATAATCAAGATATGGAATGCTTCTATAACCCCCCAAAACTGCACCTTTGACTAGTATGCCATTGTATGGATGTACACAGTTTGTTTATTCACAAGTAAACTGAAGAATATTTGGGTTGTTTCCAGGTTTTGGCAATTACAAATAAAGCCACTATAAATATTTGCATATAGATACTTTTGTGAAGATAAAGTTTCATTGCACTTGAGTAAATATAAAAACATGGTTGCTGGATCATAGGGTGGCAATAGTGAAGCAGCTCGACTACTAATCATAAGGTCTGTGGTTTGAAACCTCCAGCAGCTCTGCTGGAGAAAGATGCGGCAGTCTGCTTCCGTAAAGATTTCAGCCTTGGAAACTCTACGGGGCCGTTCTACTGTGTCATATAGGGTCGCTATAAGTAGGAGTCAACTCAGTGGTAATCGGTTTGATTTTCATTTTTTATGGTAATCGTATTAACGTTTTAAGAAACTATATTGTAAAGTGATTGTACCGTTTGCATTTCCCCCACTAGTGGATGAGATTTCCACTTGCTCTACATCTTCAAAAAAAAAAAAAATTTTTTTTTTTTCTACATCTTCACACCTGATATTATCGGTTTTATTTTCATTCTGTGGGGTATGTAAAGATATCTTTTGTGGTTTTAAATAGCATTTCTGTAATGGTTAGTGATGTTGAACATTTTTCACGTACTTATTTGCCTTCTGGATATCTTCTTTGGTGATGTGTTTGCTCAAATCATTTGGATTTTTTAATTGTGATGTTTGCGCTTTTATTATTGAGTTTTGAGAGCTCTTTATATATTCTGGGTATAAATCCTACCTCAAATGTATGATATGCAAATAGTTTCATCCAGTCTGTAGTTTGTCTTTTCATTCTCTTAGGAGTGACTTTCAAAGGCTTATGTATTTAATTCTGATGAAACTAAATTTATCAATTTTTCTTTAGTGTATCATGCTTTATGTTGTCATACCCAAGAAATAATTTGCCTAAGGCAGGATGCAAAGGTCCTCTCCTATGTTTTCTTCTTGAAGTTTTCTAAGTTGTATGTATTACATTTAGGTGTATGATCCATTTTGAATTAGTTTTTTGGTGTGTATCACAATTCAATGAATAAGGAAGACTGAAGAAGAATTGATGCCTGTGAATCATTGTGTTGGTGAGGAATGTTGAATACACCGTGGACTGTCAGAAGAACTAACAAGTCTGTCTTGGAAGCAGTTCAGCCAGAGTGTTCCTTGGAAATGAGAATGTGGGGACTCAATCTTATGTTCCTTAGACATGCTATCAGGAGGGACTGGTCCATGGAGAAGGACATCATGCTTGGTAGAGGGTCAGAGAAAAAGAGGAAGACTCTCAACGAGATGGATTGACACAGTGGCCGCGACAATGGGTTCAAACATAACAACAATTGTGAGGGTAGCACAGGACCAGTCAGTGTTTTGTTCTGTTGTGCTTGGGTCGCTATGAATAGGAACCCACTTGCTGGCACCTTACAACAACAAAAACATCAAGTTTTTTTTTTTTTTTTTTTTTTTTGCATGTAGAAATCAAATTATTCCAGCATGATTTGTTAAAAAATATTATATTTTCTCCATGGAATTGCCTTTATATTTTTGTCAATTGACTATGTTTGAGTAGGTCTATTTTTTCATTCTATGTTCTTTTCCATTGATCTATATGACTATCATTTAATCAGTACTAACATGGCAAATTATTGTAGCTTCATCACCCAAAAACCCAGTGCTGTGGTCTTAAATTAGATAGTGTGTGTTTTACATTTTGTTCTTTTTCTTTGTTTTCTTCTAGTTCTTTTGCCTTTCCAGACAAATGTTAGAATCAGCTTGCCAATTTCTACAAAAACCCTATTCGAATTTTGTATTGGAATTGTACTGAATCTACAGATTATTTTGGAGAGGTGTGACATCTAAACAATATTGAGTCTTCCAATCCATAAACACATTATATTTCTCCATTTTTTGGTGTTTTTTTTTTTAATTTCTTTATATGTTTTTTGTAGTTCTCAGCATACAGGTTTTGCACATATTTTATTAGATTTATATATAAGTATATTTTAGTGCAATTGTAATTATTATGACTTTTGTTTTCATTTCCAATTGTTTATTACTAGTGTATAGAAATATAACTGATTTTTTGTATATTGATTTGTTGTTGCTGTGCACCATCTAGTTGATTCCAACTCACAGTGGCCCTATATAACAGAGTAGAATTGATTGCCTCATAGGGTTTCCTAGGCTGTAATCTTTATGGGAGAAGATTATCAGGTCTTTTCTCCCTTGCCACAGCTGGGGGGTTCAAACTGCTGACTTTTCCGTTACCAGCTGAGCAATTAACCGTTGCACCGCCTGGACTCCTTATATATTGATCTAGTATGCAAAATTATTAAACTCAAATTAGTTTTAGTAAATTTTTGTAGATTTTTTGGAAGGGAGTTTTCTAAAAATGCAACCATAATCATAATCATAATCTAAAAATGCCTGTCGATAGAGACAATTTTACTTCTTTCCAACTTGAAGGCTTTCTTTTTGTCTTATTGTACCACCTAGAACCTCTCTAGTATGTTGAATAGGAGTGACGAGGGCAAACACACCTTCCTTAGTCCAATCTTAGGTGAAAAGATGTAGTCTTTCACCATTAATACAGTGGTGTTGCCAGTTGCCATACAGTTGATTCCAGTCCATAACGACCGCACCTGTATCAGAATAGAACTGTGCTTCATAAAGTTTTCAATGGCTGATTTTTCCAAAGCAGATAGCCAGGACTTTCTTCTGAGGCACTTCTAAGTGGACTCAAATTGCCAGCCTTTTAGTTAGCAGCTGCGCCACCCAGGGACTCAAATATAATGTTAACTGAAGGTTTTTGTGAGATGTCCTTTATCATAATGAGGATTCTCCCTTCTATTCCTACTTTGCAAAGAATGTTTCATCATGAATCAGGGATGAATTTGGTTGAATTTTTTTTTTTTTTTGTCATCCACTGAGATCAAAGCTATACTGGTAAATGTTTAACTGTGGATTTTCTGGAGGGGGAGGGTTGATTTTTAGTGCTATCCAATTTCTGTGATGTAAATACTCCCACCATGGCAAAACAAAAATCTTTTTCAGATATACAAAAAACTGAAAGAATTTACCACCATCACTCTCTACCCAACAAAAATGTAATGCAAACTACATACATTACCTTAAATTTTTTAATAGCCATATTAAAAACAGGAAAAAGAAATGAGAGTTAATTTTAGCAATATAATTTATTTAACTCAAAAACCCATTTCCATTGCCATCAATGTATCCAAAATATTATTTCGATATACAATCATTAATGAAAAAGCTTTGGTGGTGCGGTGATTAAGCACTCAGCTGCTAACCAGTTTGAATCCACCAGCTGCTCAATGAGAAAAATATGTGGCAGTCTGCTTCCATAAAGATCAGAGCCTTGAAAACCCTATGGGGCAGTTCTACTGTGTCCTATAGGGTTGCTATGAGTTGGAGTTGGCTGGACAGCAGTGGGGTGAAAAAAAATAATAAAATATTTCCTTTTTTTTATATATGAAATTGTCAATATTTGATGTGAATTTTCCACTTACAGTACGTCTTAATTTGAACTAGTTGCATTTCAAGTGCTGAAAATACACATGTGTTTTGGAAAGCAGAGGTCTAAACTTCTATGATTAGCTTAAAGCAATCATGGTCACAATCTTGGGGCTGGGAATCAGAAGCACTAGGCAAGGTAGAAAGTAGTTCATGGATTTTTGTAGGCAACGAATAGTGTGTATCTTTGGGGAAATGAGTTCCTTTTGCCTTGGTTCTTTGGAAAAACAATTTGAGAGATTTTTCCCCTAAGCCCTTAGGAGTCACCTTTGCCCTAGTTTCTACTCCAGAGAGTTTATCCAGGTTGATTGACATTTCCTGGGTAAGCTATAAACAACTTGACTTTTTATCTGGTCCTGGGCAGCAGCCTGCCCAGTGATTGGTATGTACCTTCCAGGGATTGGTCAATACACCCATGCAAATGAAGTGACTATGGAATATGCAAATGAGGTTACTATAGCCTACTATGCAAATGAGAAGTCTATGGCCTACATAGAGGTGATTGATCAGTTTGTCGTCCCCACTGGGATAGGCCATGCCTAGAAATTGACAACAAGTTTCACATATATATATGCAGCTAGCCCCACAAAGCTTTCTGAGACAGAAGGAGACAGGAAGAGAAGTAGCCAGAAGAAGCAAAAGTTAAGAAAGAAGCAGAGTGACAGAGAGAGGGAGCAAGGAACCTCCTAAAAGGGCTGTAACACAGTCAAGGGCTATTAACACTGAAGACATTGAGAGGCCTGGAAGGGGTCTAGTTGCAGAGTTGGCAGTGACAGATTGCAGAGTCAAGAAAAGCCTGCTCTGACGTGGTGGAGAGGATCCTGTTCTCAGGGGGCCAAGAGGAGTCTGTCCTAAAGAAGCTGAAAGGAGACCTGCATGGCCAAGAGGAGCTAAGAGAACTTTCCTGCACTGAAGGCAGACTGCCTACATGCTTCTGATCCTGATCCTCAGTTGCAACCTGCTGATCATGATCCCTACCTGTACCTTGTTCCTTAATAAACCGCTTAACTGTAAGTACAGTTCGTGAGTTCTGAGAGATGTTGCAGGGGACTGTTGAGCCCAAATGGAGGAGGGAAGGAGTGCTAAGGGGAGAAAGAATGGCTGGTGTCAAAGACGAAGTGGTACAGAAGTTTGGAGATGTGGAAATTTGGAATATATTTGCCCTCTGATTCATCAGAATGGAAACGTTGGTCGCATGGTGGTTAAGAGCTATGGCTGCTAACCAAAAGGTCAGCACTTTGAATCCACCAGTCGCTCCTTGGAAACGGTATGGAGCAACTCTGCTCTGTCCAACAGGATCTCTATGAGTCAGAATCGACTTGATGGCAACAAATTTTTTATCAGAATCGGCTTTGTACTGATTCTTATATTTGAGGTTATTCACACAGTATCACATCCACCTAACCTCTTCTATTGCCATGATTTCTCAGTTTGTAATTGTAGTTATAACAATTATACCATCTTAATGTATGGTTTTGTTGAATTTATTTTGCCTATGATTTTGATAAGCTAAGACTAATGGACTATGAAATCAAATGGACATGATTTAAATTATGGCAGCTGGCCATCTCTTTACTTAGATCTATAATACAAAACAGTTGAATAAAATATTCATGTACTATACACACCTACACATAGAGACCATCTCAAGAATAGATTTGACACATTTAACACTAATGAACAAAGACCAAACAAGATGTGGAATGACACCAAGGACATCATACATGAAGAAAGCAAGAGATAATTAAAAAGATAAGAAAGAAAAGGCCAAAACGGATGTCAGAAGAAACTCTGAAACTTGCTCTTGAACATTAAGTAGCTAAAGCAAAAGGAAGAAATGATGAAGTAAAAGAGCTGAACAGAAGATTTCAAAAGGCAGCTTGAGAAGATAAAGCAACATAATGACATGTGCACGGACCTAGAAATAGAAAACCAAAAGGAAAAACGCACTCAGCATTTCTCAAGCTGAAAGAACTGAAGAAAAAGCTCAAGCCTTGAATTGCAGTATTGAAGGTTTCTACTTGGAAAATATTAGCAATGCAGGGAGCATCAAAACAAGATGGAACGAACACACAGAGTCACTATTCCAAAAATAATTGATCGATGTTCAAATATTTTAGGAGGTAGCATATGATCAGGAGCCAATGGTACTGAAGGAAGAGAACCAAGCTGCACTGAAGGCATTGTTGAAAAACAAGCTTCCAGGAATACCAATTCAGATGTTTCAACAAACGGAAGCAGCACTGGAAATGCTCACTTGTCTTTGCCAAGAAACTTGGAAGACAGCTACCTGGCCAACCGACTGGGGGAGATCTATTTTTAAGCCTATTACAAAGAATGGTGATCAAATAGAATGTGGAAATTATCGAATGATATCATTAATATCACGTGCAAGTAAAATTTTGCTGAAGATCATTCAAAAGTGTCTGCAGCAGTACCTTGACACGAAACTGCCAGAAATTCAAGCCAGGTTCAGGATATCTTTGGAACCAGGGATATCACTGCTGATGTCAGATGGATCCTGGCTGAAGGCAGAAAATACCAGAAACATGTTTATCTGTGCTTTATTGACTCTTCAAAGGCATTTGACTGCGTGGATCATAACAAATTATAGATAACATTTCCAAGAATGGGAATTCCAGAACACTTAATTATGCCTATGAGGAACCTGGCCGTAGATCAAGAGGCAGTCATTTGAACAGAACAAGGGGATACTGCATGGTTTAAAGCCAAGAAAGGCATGCGTAGGGGTTGTATTCTTTCACCATACTTATTCAATCTGTATGCTGAGCAAATAATCCAAGAAGATGGATGACGTGAAGAAGAAAGAGGCACCAGGATTGGAGCAAGACTCATTAACAACCTGCGTTATGCAGATGACGGCCCCTTGCTCCCTGAAAGTGAAGAGGACTTGAAGAAGCACTCGTTGATGAAGATCAAAGACCACAGCCTTTTGTATGGATTGTACCTAAATAAAGAAACCAAAATTCCTCACAACTGGACCAATAAACAACATTATGACAAACAGAGAAAAGATTGGAGTTGTGAAGGATTTCATTTTACATGAATCCACAATCAATACCCACGGAAGTGGCAGTCAAGAAATCAAAAGACGCATTGCATTGGGCAAATCTGCTGCAAAAGATCCCTTTAAAGTGTTGAAAAGCAAAGCTATCTTTGAATATCAGCCTTGAAGACTAAGGTGCGCCTGACCCAAGCCATGGTGTTTTCAATCACCTCCTAGCAACGTGAAAGCTGGACGATGAATAAGGAAGACCAAAGAAGAATTGATGCCTTTGAATTTACTGTTGGCAAAGAATATTGAATATATCATGGACTGCCGAAAGAATGGACAAGTCTATCTTAGAAGTAGTTTAACAAGAATGCTCCTTAGAAGCATGGATCGTGAGACTATGTCTCACATACTTTGGGCATGTTATGAAAAAAAAAAAAAAGAGGAGGGATCAATCCCTGGAGAAGGACATTATGCTTGGTAGAAGGTCATCGAAAAAGAGGAAGACCCTCAACCAGATGAATTGACACAGTGGCTGCAGCAATGGGCTCAAGCATAACAGTGATTGTGAGGATGGCAGAGGACTGGCAGTGTTTCATTCTGTAGTATATAGGGTTACTCTGAATCAGAACCGGCTGGACAGCACCTAACAACAACGACAACAGTATTAAAGGATAACACACTCATAAAGTAGGTAACAATGCTTTACATGTAAAAATCTCAATACATGACATGTCTGAGTATAGTTTGGTTGACAGTTTGATCTATTGACAATGGGTCATTTTTATTGCGCTTTTTTTTTTTTTTGGTGTGAGTTATTTTTTTTGTGAATGTTATAAAATATGCGTCTTTGGTTAGACCATTAGTGTGAGTGAGTCAATCTAGTCAGTAGTTAAGCTGAGTATGGGATTTGGTATTGATCCTTTTTTTTTTTTTTTTTCAGTATACCAGAAACTTCAAATTCTTTCAACAGTAAGCTGGTGTTTCTTGTACTTAGCTTATCGTCTAGGGTGTCAGAGGTTTTTTCTCATCATTCTTGCACTACCCTGAGGTTTCAGAAGGCCAAACATGCCTGCGCTACAGAGGGAGTCTTTGTCCACATTCTTTTTCCCCCCATCCTGCCCTCTGCCCTCCTCCCCCATGACACTTTGCTGTTGCTAGGTAAGCGGATTAAGGGTAACGGTGGTGGCAGGCATTTCCTTGGATCTCCTGCTCAAGTCTCAGTTTTAGACAAACCCTGTGAGCTGGGATTACTTTTGTTCCTACCCCTCCCTCAGCAAATGTTGACCATTTCCTGGGTTCTGAAGATGGGAAAGTTTCCTGACTCTCCCTCTGTGGCTTAGGCTTATGACTTTAAATGACAGAAGAGTCTGGAAGTGAGCAGAGTTTTGTGCCTGTGCACACCAAGGGGAACTTTCTCTCTTCTCCTGCCCTTCCCCCAATGTCTCAGCACCCAATAAAACCTTGTGGAAAAGAACTCTTGAAGGTGTCCAGACTTCCCTTGTGTCTGAGCCTCCCAGTATACTAAACTGTCATGCTAGCCTATACTTAGTTAGTTTTTAATAATTTGTTAAAATTTTACTCGTTTTCTTCTTAACCACTTTCATGCCAGCCTTCTCTGTCTCCCATGGTCTGCTCTGCCAAAGAAGAAACAGTTTGTGTGAACCTTCTCTCATTGAAGGATCTTGTCAGCCTTTGGAATTCAGCTCATTAGGTTGTCTTGAGATCTCAAGTCTTTAATTTAAAAAGTTACGATTTTGTAATTTATATGGTTTTTGTCATTTTTTTGTAGTTAAGACAGGAGTAACATTCTCTTGTGGCTTACTACTTCCTAGCACAAGCACCTAAACTGAAACATTTTAAGAGGTCATTTCTGACCCTTGATGAGAATTACTAAGTAAATTATCTACATAAACATAACAGATCACATAGCACTTAATGCATGTTTGGTGCTCAACACGTATTTGAAATCAAAGTCACTTGTAGAATGGTCTTAAATACAGAAGTTGAGTTTTTATGGACCCAATTAAACACTGTGATTTCATAATTTAATAAACTAAAGTAAATTAAACTACCCATAGCACCCTTGCATGATATAATAACTTATTACACATATATATATGCTAGATATGATATCTAAATAAGTTTTTGGTGGTGGCAAAATAAAAACTTTCATATTCAGTATATTGACTCAAATGCAGTACTTAACAAAAATCTCAAAATCTTTATTTGTAAGAATAATTGCTTTTTGGAAAATCAATTAAAAATTATTAAAAATTTTCTGAGAATTTTCTATCATCCTTTCATTTAAACCAATTTTAAAAGTCAAAATTCAGTCTATAGGATAAAAGTAACTGATGGAAACATTTTAGACCTTTTTGTCAACATACGCCTTCAGAGAGAGACACTTTGGAAATTCAGATGAATGTTTTCTCATAGCATGTGTGTCATTAGAGTATTTGAGCTAAAAAAAAAAAAATGGATAAATACAGAAAAATATTCACATGAGAAATACTGTTATCAAAATAAAAATAATAATATTAAAATTACTTGGTGTTCATTACTCATAATTCTTTGTGTATGTGTGGGTGTGTGTGTGGTGGAAAAACTTGGAATTAGCCAACGGGACTCAGTTTAGATGATTCCAATTTTTTGCAATATCCAGAGCGTCATCACAGCCAGGAGCCAGCCGAACACATGCTTTCTCCTCTCCATCAGGTCTGGTCAAGGTGTTGTTATCTTCGGTCTTCACGGTTGGCCCAGTGGTCAGGGGAATTTGATGATGGCATAGTGGTCAAGCTTGTTTCTCCTGGAGGCTGTCTTCTGAGGATACTGGGGCTGACTTCAGAGCCTCAGTGTCTTAGGCAGCCAGAAGGTGGGTGAAGAGCAGGTCTTCTTTTTTGTGTGGCAAAGGAAATCTTTCAGCACTGTCTTCTTGGCCTTTAATGCCTTTGTTTTGGCTTCAGTTTTGGGAGGAGCAGGGGCTTCCTTCTTCAATTTTCAGCACCATCTTCCTAAAAAGGGCTATTACTCATACTTCCTGAATTAAAATTTTCATTGCTAAACCTGTCTTAGATTACATTATGATGTGATGCCTAAAAGATACATTTAAAAAAAAAGAATCTATATCTGAGCAAAAAACTCCACAAAGGATGCTGAGCTTCAAGATCAAAATATTGAACTCTTTCATTTTGGCTGCTATCAAAGGCCAATTATGCAAACAGAAAAAAAGTTGGCAACACCCCCTTACAAATGTACTACTAAGAGTTTCTCAACTTCAGCACTATTGATCTTCTGGACAGAATAATTCTTTGTTGTGAGGGGCTGTTCTGTGCATTGCAGAATGTTTAGCAGCTTTCTTGGCCTTTACCGGCTAGAAGCCAGAGCACCCCTCCCAGTGTGATAAACATTGCCAAATGTCCCCATCAGTGAACATCATTGAGAGGGAATTAAGGTGATATGGCCATTGCTTAGGTTTTTTTTTTAGTATGCTTTTGTAAACTTGACCAGAAGTAATAACACTAGACTTAGGTGTTCAGATGGAAAGAGAAGTACTCTAGGGTTTGGGTCTCTTAAGTCATAGTCATGTTGTATAATTACCTAGGTTGCACTAATTATGCCATTTCATGGATGACATGACACCTAATTTAGCATTATAAAGACCTGTAGACACTCGGTTTCCATGTAACTTAACTTGACCATTCAGAGTTCAGAGAGTTTGTCCTGTTATAAAATGGAAAATAAAAAAGAAAATTAAGATTTATTAAAACAATGCGGCAGACTTCCAGCCAACATGATGACATAGACAGAAGCACCATACCATCCCTCCACAGCAAAGACCCCAGAAAAAGCAAAACAGAGACAAACGTAATTCCTGGAACCCGAAGTGTCAAATGAAGAGATAAAGAACTCAGCCAAACACCAAATAGAATACAAAAATGACAGAGGACAGAGAGGGAGGAAAGATACATGCCAAGGTTCCTTATCAGCTAAAGCAGCAGGGACTCGCCATCTTGGACTCAGGTCGGAGATCAGCTAACAGAACGCATGGGAAAGCAGCTTCATGGAGCTCCCAGAAGGAGGCAGAGCACCTGATAACCAGAGATACAAGCTTTCCCACCCCCCATCTTCTCCCCACTGCTCTACCTCCAAGCTTTCTGGCTGACTAAGGTGGCTCTGCCGGATGGGAAGTGCAGCGTCCTTGCTCCTTGGATTCACCCCACCCACATTGCATTTTGGCAGATAGGGAGTATAGGAAAGCAGCTTCACTAAGTTCCCAGCCGGAGACAGACCACGCAGTAATGAGCGATATATGCTTTCCTAACCCCCCCTTCTCCCTCCCTTTTTCGGCCTCCTCTGCTTCCCGCCAACCAGTCTCTTGACCAGAAGGCAACTGCTTCCACCCTAAGCCGCTTGGATTCGCCACACCCACACTGTCCAGGTCCCTGAGCTGGTGTTACTTCTTTCCATCTTTTTTTGTTTCTTCATGCCTCCTACCACCTCCCCCTCCTTTCTCTGGAACACCTAGCTTCTTGTACCATCTTCGCTTCTTGAAACGCTGTGAAGCCCCGCTCAACTGGGGAACCACTCCTCCAGCCTACAACACCACGCTGGTGGGATCCCTGGGGCTTTTTTTTTTTCTTGTTTTGTTTTGCTTTGTTCTGTTTTGTTTTCTTTCTCTTTTCCCACTTGTGAGCCCCTCCTAGCTGGGCTGCACTGCACGGCTTAGGAGCCAAAGCCACTTCCCCAATCTGCGCAGCCGCATAGGCAGGATCCCCAGGGGATTTCATTTTTTCTTCCTTTCTTTTTTTTTTTCTCTCTTTTTCCATTTCTTTCTTTATTTCTCAGTTCTCATCTGTCTATACTTACCTTCTTTTCCTGTCACCTGAATACCTGGTGCTGTGTGACATCTATACAGCCTCTAACCAGGCTATGCTGTACAGCCTGAGAGACTTACCTAGTTTTTGTGGCTGCACCAGTGGGACCCCTGGGAGCTTTTCTTTTCTCTTTTTTTAAACTTTTGTATATTTTTTTTTCTTTTTCCCTTTTTCTTTATTTTCATTTTTGTTTTTCTCCATTTTCATTTTTGTTTTTCTCCATTTCTCGGTTTCTCATCTCTCCACTCCAACAGCAAGCTCCCTTTGCACTCTTTTTGTTTTCCTTTGTTTGTTTTTGGCTCCTGTTTCTCTATCCTTTGTCTCATACCCATATTAGCTCTATACATCACAACCTCTCTCTTCTTTCCTGCTTACCTACACCACGTGCTGAATATCACATCTCTGAGTTGCACAGAGACAGACTAGCAGAACCTGCCCAGAACCGATTCCTGGCCCACCCTGTTGGCCTTAGTACATGCCAAAAACAACCCATACCAGCCCCTCATGTTCAACTGGACCTGCCCTGCTGCACCATAACTGAGTAATTGACCTCATCCATTGGGCAAGGAGGTGAAAATTATCATGATTACAGATAAGCAAGCAACAAAGAATGCACAGCCCACCTGCTCAGACATAACCAAAATAAAACAAAATACCAGGAAGAAACAAACAATTCTACAGTCAGGAAACAGAGAAAATAACTACTGAATGTCCCAAAGACAGCAGACAATATCAACACATAGAAAAAAAAAAAAAAAAAACAGGACAGGATGGTTCCAGTAGGCATCTAAAATAAAACACCAGATGATTTTACAGTAGAAGAAAAGGCACTAGAACTTCCTGACAGGGAATTCAAATCTCTGATATTCAGAGCTACCCAAAAGTTGAAGCAAAAAGCAGACAAAAATGAGGAAAAAATAGACAAATTTATGGAAAAGGCAGACAAATTCATGGAAAGTACAGACAAAAAATGGAAGAATTTGGGAAAATAATACGGGAACAAAATGCCAAAATAAATTCACAGTTAGAAATGATACAAAACAAACAATTTGAAATCCAAGAGATAAACAACAAGATTTCAGAAATGGACAGTGTCACAGAAGGGCTGAGGAACAAGTTTGAGACAAGATCAGTAAAATTGAAGATGAACACTTGGATACAACTCTGAGGAAAAATCAGAAAAAAGAAAGAAGAAAAATGAGGAAACTCTGAGAATTATGTGGGATAAAATCAAAAGTAAAAATTTGCAAGTGATCAGAGTTCCAGGATAGGGAGAGAAAACAGAAAACACAGAGAGGATCATTGAAGAGTTGCTGACAGAAAACTTCCCTAATATCGTGAAAGATGAAAAGTTGACCATTCAAGAAGTTCAATGAACCCTGTATAGGATAGACCCTAAAGGAAAAGCAGCAAGGCATATCATAATCACACTTGCTAAAACCAAAGATGAAGGAAAAATCCTGCAAGCAGCTCGAGAAAAACAAAAAATCATATACAGAGGAGAAACAATAAGCCTAAGCTCTGATTATTCTGCAGAAACCATGCAGGCAAGAAGACAATGGAATGACATATACTAAAACTTGAAAGAAAAAAATTGCCAACCATGAATAATATATCCTGCAATACTTTTGTTCATATATAATGGTGAAATTAGGACATTTCCAAATAAACAGAAATTAAGGGAATATATGAAAACCAAACCAAATCTACAAGAATTATTAAAGGGAGTCCTTTGGTCTAAGAACAGACAACATCAGGCCACAGCCTGAATCCAGGACACAAGATTGTACCAGCCAGATATCAACAAAGGAACTCTCAAGAACTATCCAAATCCGAAAGAATTGCAACAGGGAACCAGAGAGTTTAATCTGTAAATGACAACAACGTCAAAACAATGAAAGAACGTATAAATGGTGTAGGTATAGAACTTTCTAATGGAGAGGAAGTCAAGGCAATACCAAGTAATAACAGGCTGGTTCAAAATAAGAAGATAAGGGTAAATTTCAAGGTAACTACAAAGAAAGTTAACAAGCCTACTCATCAAAATAAAGAAGAAAAACATAAAGTCTCAATAAAAAGAGAATCTACAAAAACAAAAGAAATTCATAAACAAAAGAAACTCAGCACAGGAGAGTTAGAGAAACAAAGAAAATTTAGCACCACAAAAAAAAAAAAAACTACAAAATGACAGCCGTAAACTCACACTTATCAATAATTACACTGAATGCAAATGGCCTAAATTTACAAATAAGGAGACACAGAGTGACAGAATAGATTAAAAAAAACAGGATTCATCAATATGCTGTCTATAAGAGACACACCTTAGAAGCAAACACATAAATTTATTAAAGATCAAAGGGTGGAAAAAATATAACAAGCAAATAACTACCAAAAAAGAGCAGGAGTGGCAATATTAATCTCAGATAAAATAGACATTAAAACAAAATCCACCATAAAAGACAAAGAAGGGCGCTATATAATGATTAAAGAGACCATCCATCATGAAGACTTAACCATAATAAACATCTACTCACACAATGACAGGGCTCCAAATTACATAAAACAAACTCTAACAGCACTGAAAACAGAAATTGACAGTTCTGCAATAATAGTAGGAGTTCCACTCTTGGTAAAGGACAGAACATCTAGAAAGAAACTCAGCAAAGATATAGAAGAGCTAAAGAGCACAATCAGCCAACTTGACTTCATAGACATATATAGAACACTCCACTCAACAGCTGAAAAGTACACATTCTTTTCCAATGCACGTGGAATGTTCTGCAGAACAGACCACATCTTAGGCCATAGAGCAACCCTTGACAAAATCCAAAACACTGAGATAATGCAAAGTATCTTCTCTGATCACAATGCCATCAAAACAGAAATTAACAACAGGAAGAATAAGGAAAAAAAAATCAATTACATGGAAACTGAAAAACACCCTGCTTAAAAAACACTGAGTAATAGAAGAAATCAAAGATGGAATCAAAAAATCCCTAGAATCAACTGAGAATGAATACATATCATACAAAAACCTTTGGGACACAGCCAAGGGAGTCCTCGGAGGTCAATTTATAGCAATAGATGCACACAACAAAAAAGAAGAAAGGCACAAAATCAAAACATTAGCTACACGACTTGAACAAAGAGAAAGAGAACAGCAAAAGAAGCCCACAGGCACCAGAAGAAAGGAAATATAAAGATCAGAGCAGAAATAAATGAAATAGAAAAACAATAGAAAGAATCAAGAAAACTAAAACTTGGTTCTTTGAAAGGATCAACAAAATCAACAAACCACTGGCCAAACTGACAAAAGAAAAACAGGAAGGGACACAAAGAGCCCAAATAAGAAATGAAATGGGGGACATTACAGCAGATGCAACTGAGATAAAAAGGATCATAATGGAGTATTATGAAAAACTATACTTCAACAAATTTGAAAACCTGAGGAAATGGACGAATTTCTAGAAACACACTACCTACCCAAACTCAAGATGATGTTAAATATCTGAACAGACCCATAACAAGAAAAGAGATTGAAAAGGTAATAAAAAAAAAAAAAAAAAGCTCCCAACAAAAAAAAGCCCTGGACCATATGGCTTCACTGGAGAATTCCACCAAACATTCAGAGAAGAGCTTACACCAGTACTACTCAAACTATTTCAGAACATAGAAAAGGAAGTGATACTTCTGAATTCGTTCCATGAAGCCAGCATAACACTGATACCAAAACCAAGCAAAGACACCACAAAAAAGACTACAGGCCAATGTCTCTCACGAATATAGATGAAAAAATTCTTAAGAAAATTCTAGCCAATAGAATTCAGCATCATATCAAAAAAATAATACACCACAAACAAGTAGGATTCATACCATGTATGCAAGGATGATTCAACACTAGAAAATCAATCAACATAATTCACCACATAAATAAAAAAAAGAAAAGAATCACACGATCATCTCAATCCACGCAGAAAATGCATTCGACAAAGTCCAACCAACACCCATTCCTGATAAAAACTCTCAATAAAATAAGTATTGTTGTTAGGTGTTGTCAGGTCAGTTTCAACTCATAGCGACCCTATGCACAACAGAATGAAACACCGCCCTATTCTGCACCATCCTTACAATCGTTATGCTCATTGTTGCAGCCCCTGCCTCAGTCCACCTCGTTGAGGGTTTTCCTCTTTTCTGCTGACCCTGTACTTTGCCAAGCATGATGTCCTTCTCCAGGGACTGATCCCTTCTGACATGTCCAAAGTATGTACAATGCAGTCTCGCCATCCTTGCTTCTAAGGGGCATTCTGGATGTACTTCTTCCAAGACAGATTTGTTTGTTCTTTTGGCAGTCCATGGTATGTATATTCGATATGCTTCGCCAACACCACAATTCAAAGGTGTCAGTTCTTCCTCAGTCTTCCTTATTCATTGTCCAGCTTCCATGTGCATATGATGCAATTGAAAATACCATGTCTTGGGTCAGGCACACCTTAGTCTTCAAGGTGACATTTTTGCTTTACAACATTTTAAAGAGGTCCTTTGCAGCAGATTTCCCCAATGCAATGTGTTATTTGATTTCTTGACTGCTGCTTCCATGGGTGTTGATTGTGGATCCAAGTAAAATGAAGCCCTTGACAACTTCAATCTTTTCTCCATTTATCATGATATTGCTCACTGGTCCAGTTGTGAGGATTTTTGTTTTCTTTATGTTGAGGTGCAATCCATACTGAATGCTGTGGTCTTTGATCTTCATTAGTAAGTACTTCAACTCCTTTTCACTTTCAGCAAGGAAGGTTGTGCCATCTGCATATTGCAAGCTGTTAATGAGCCTTCCTCCAATCCTGATGCCCCGTTCTTCTTCATGTAGTCCAGTTTCTCAGATTATTTTCTCAGTATACAAATTGAATAGGTATGGTGAAAGGATACAACCCTGACACACACCTTTCCTGACTTTAAACCAATCAGTATCCCCTTGTTCTGTTGGAACAGCTGCCTCTCGATCTATGTAAACTTTCCTCATGAGCACAATTAAGTGTTCTGAAATTCCCATTCTTCGCAATATTATCCGTAATTTGTTATGATCCACACAGTTGAATGCCTTTGTGTAGACAATAAAATACATGTCAACATCCTTCTGGTCTTCCCTGGTTTCAGCCAGGATCCATCTGACATCAGCAATGGCATCCCTGGTTCCACATCCTCTTCTGAAACCAGCGTGAATTTCTGGCACTTCCCTGTCAATATACTGCTGCAGCTGTTTTTGAATGATCTTCAGCAAAATTTTGCTTGAGTGTGATATTAATAATATTATTCTATAATTTCTGCATTCGCTTGGATCACCTTTTATAGGGAACAGGCATAAATATGGATCTCTTCCAGTCAGTTGACTAGGAAGTTGTCTTCTGTATTTCTTGGCATAGATGAGTGAGCACTTCCAGAGCTACATCCATTTGTTGAAACACCTCAATTGATATTCCATCAATTCCTGGAGCCTTATTTTTCACCAGTGCCTCCAGTGCAGCTTGAACTTCTTCCTTCAGTACCATCAATTCCTGATCATATGCTACCTCTTGAAATGGTTGAACGTCGAGCAATTCTTTTTGGTGTAATGACTCTGTGCATTCCTTCCATCTTCTTTCAATGCTTCCTGCTTCCTATGTATTTAGTATTTTCCCCATAGAATCCTTCACTATTGCAACTCTAGGCTTGAATTTTTTCTTCAGTTCTTTCAGCTTGAGAAAAGCTGAGCATGTTCTTCCCTTTTGGTTTTCTATCTCCAGCTCTTTGCACATGTCATTATTATACTTTAATTTGCCTTCTCAAGCCACCCTTTGAAATCTTCTGTTCAGTTCTTTTACTTCATCATTGCTTCCTTTTGTTTTAGCTGCTCTACGTTCGTGAGCAAGTTTTAGTCTCCTCTGACATCGATCTTGGACTTTTCTTTCTTTCCTGTCTTTTCGTTGACCTCTTGCTTTCTTCATGTGTGATGTCCTTGATGTCATTCCACAACTTGTCTGGTCTTTGGTTATTAGTGTTCAATGGGTCAGATCTATTCTTCAGATGGTCTCTAAATTCAGGTGGTATATACTCCAGGCCGTATTTTGGCTCTTGTGGACTTGCACTGATTTTCTTCAGTTACAGCTTGAACTTGCATATGAACAATTGATGGTCTGTTCCACAGTCAGCCCCTGGCCTTATTCTGACCGATGATATTGAGCTTTCTTGTTGTCTCTTTCCACAGATGTAGTTGATTTGATTCCTGTGTTCCATCTGGCAAGGTCCATGTGTATAGTCGCCATTTATGTTGGTGAAAGAAGGTATTTGCAATGAAGAAGTTGTTGGTCTTGCAAAATTCTATCATTTGATCTCTGGCATTGTTTCTATCACCAAGGCCGTATTTTCCAACTACCTATCCTTCTTCTTTGTTTGCAACTTTAGCATTCCAATCACCAGTAATTATCAAAGCATCCTGCTTGCATGTTCAATCAATTTCAGGCTGCAAAAGTCAGTAAAAATGTTCAGTTTCTTCGTCTTTGGCCTTAGTGATTGGTGCATAAATTTTAATAATAGTCGTATTAACTAGTCTTCCTTATAGGCATATGGATACTATCCTATCACTGACAGCATTGTACTTCAGGATAGATCTTAAAATATTCTTTTTGATGATGAATGCAACAGCATCCCCCTTCAAATTGTCATTCTTGGCATAGTAGACTATATGATTGTCCAATTCAAAATTGCCAGTACCAGTCCATTTCAGCTCACTGATGCCTAGGATATCAATGTTTATGCGTTCCATTTCATTTTTGACGATTTCCAATTTTGCCAGATCCATACTACATACATTCCTGGTTCTGATTGTTAACAGATGTTTGCAGCATTGTATGTTTTTCAATTTTCTTTTGGTTTCTTGCAAAAGTGTTTTGTAGTTCTCTTCCAACACAATGTTAAATAAGAATGGTAATAAAGGACATCCTTGTCTTGCTCCTGTTCTGAAGAGGAATTTTTTCAGCCTCTCTCCATTAAGAATGATGCTGGCCATTGGTTTTGCATATAGGCTCTTTATTTTGTTGAGAAATTTTCCTTCTATACCTATTTTGAGTGGCATATTGTGTTGGAAGTCTTAGCTACAGCAATAAAGCAAGGAAGAGAAAAAAGGGATCTTCTTAAAAATTAAACACTTATGCTTATCAAAAGATTTCACCAAAAGAGTAAAAAGAGAGCCTACAGACTGAGAAAAAAAAAAATTGGCTATTACAAATCACACAAAGGCCTAATCTCTAAAGTCTATAAGAAAATACAACACCTCTACAAAAAAAGACAAATAATCCAATTAAAAAATGGGCAAAGGAAATGAACAGACACTCACCAAAGAAGACATTCAAGTGGTCAACAGACACATAAAGAAACGTTCACAATCTCTAGCCATTAGAGAAGTGCAAATCAAAACCAGAATGAGATACCATCTCACCCTGGCGTTATTGGTAGGAATCAATAAAACAGGAAATAACAAATGTTGGAGAGGCTGTGGAAAGATTGGAACTCTTATGCACTGCTAGTGGGAATGCAAAATGATACAGCCATTTTGGAAAATGATATGGTGCTTCCTTAGAAAGCAAGAAATAGAAATACCATATGATCCAGCAATCCCACTCCTAAGAATATATCCTAGAGAAATAAGAGTCATCACACAAATAGACATATGCACACACATGTTCATTGCAGCACTGTTCACAATAGCAAAAAGATGGAAACTACCTAGACCCCCAACAACAGATGAATGGATAAACAAACTGAGGTACATAAACACAATGGAGTATCCCAAAAAGATAAAGAACAATGATGAATCTGTGAAGCATCTCATAATATGGATGAATCTGGAGGGCATTATGGTAAGTGAAATAAGTCAATCAGAAACGGACAAATATTATATGAGACCACTTCTGTAAAAACTCATGAAAAGGTTTACGTACCAAAAGAAACAATCTTTGATGGTTATGAGGGAGGGGAGGGGTGGGGTTGGAAAAACACTTAATAGTAAGGGGAAACTTTGGTGAAGGGTGAGACAGTACACAATACCGGGGAAGCCAGCACAACCTGTACAAGACAAGGTCATAGTAGCTCCATAGACACATCCAAACTCCCTGAGGGACTGAATTGCTGGGGCGAGGGCTGTGGGGACCATGATCTCAGGGAACATCTAGCTCAATTGGCATAACACAGTTTATAAAGAACATGTTCTACATTCTACTTTGGTGAATAGCATCTGGGGTCTTAAAAGCTTGTATGCAGCCATCTAGGATAATCCACTGGTCTCACCCCTTCAGGAGCAAGGCAGAATGAAGAAAACTAAAGATACAAGGGAAAGATTAGTCCAAAGGACTAATGGACCACATCTACCACGGCCTCCACCAGACTGAGTCCAGTAAAACTAGATGGTGCCTGGCTACCACTACTGACTGCTCTGACAGGGGTCACAATAGAGGGTCCTGGACAGAGCTGGAGACAAATGTAAAACAAAATTCTGACTCAAAAAGAAAGGCCAGACTTGCTGATCAGACTGGAGAAACTCTGAGAGCATGGCCCCCGGACACCCCTTTCAGCTCAATAATGAGGTCACCCTTGAGGTTCACACTTCAGCCAAAGATTGAACAGGCCCATGGAACAAAACAAGACTATAGGGGTGTACCATCCCTGGGGCAGAGACTGGGAGGCAGGAAGAAACAGGAAGCTGGCAATAGGGAACCCAGTGTTGAGAAGGGAGGGTCCTGATGTCTCACGGAGTTGTTAACCAAAGTCATAGAACAATGTGTGTGCTACCTGTTTGATGAGAAACTAGTTTGTTCTCTAAACCATCTAAAGTACAATAATAATAATAAAACAATACTAGCAGTAGAATAGCAAAATTACCTACAATATGAAAAGTGACAGATATTTAAAGAATCAAAGAAAATCAATGCACGTTTGCCCAGTACTTCACCACCACATGCATTTTGGGGGCAATAGTGTAAAAAATTATTATGATGTAGCTTATCTCAGCTTCTTTTTCATACCTTCCACCAACAACCCACACTAGTCTTTGCCTGCACAGCGATGTTTCCCCCACCTCCTCCTAGCTTCTGAGGAGGGGTTGTCTCAGCCAAACCAGTTCCTGGGCTATGAACACGCAGAATTGGAAAACCAGAAGAGGATGAATGAACCAGAGAGGCTTGGTGAGGAAGAGAGATAAAGTCAATGCAGAGGCAAATTGATCTAATAAAAAAGGCATGAGAGAGGAAGAAGAGGACAGGGAGAGATGAGAAAAGTGTTCCCAAGCTGGGGTTAGGAGGTTGAGTTTGGGGTGGAACTTTATAAATGAAGAGTTGTGAACCAGTATGGAGAGCCTTGGGAGAGGAAAAAAGAAGTATACGAGGACCATTGCAGAGTGGTTTGAATCGGGTCTACTTCAAAGCGTTTTGAAGGACATAAGTTACAGGTTTCAATTTCATTTTTTCACTTACTTCTGGCCATTTGTGCTTTGCTTCTTTGACTGTGATTCCATGCAGAGTTTGGAACAATTAAATCTTGAAATTATACAGATTAATTTGACATTGATAGAATTCCTACCTTGAGGTAAATGGAGAAACTTCATAAAAAATGTGAACGTAAGCCATCTCTGAGAGATGAAATCTCTACTTTAGGGGACAATTCCTTGAATGTAGGTAGCAGAACTGTTTCCTTAGCCTTCTCCCTCTTCCCTTTCCTGCATTGACTTCATTTCCTTCCACACTCCTGGGGAATCACCACATGAGAACAAGAGCAATGGAGTCCTGTTTCAGAGCAGTGCTGAGCACAGTTAAAAACCCTCGTCGTTCCCGTGTCTGGGCACAGGCAGCTCCACTATACACCCTTGATTCCATATAATGCTGCATCGTTCAGCATTCAGATGGATCCCTGCTGCTCACCAGATAAAACTTTGTTAACCTAAATTAGCTGGTGTTAATGCAAACTCAGTTTTTGACCTGTGGGTCAGAGAAGGATATCAATTATGTTTAAACTTTGATATCTGTCAAGTGCCCTCTGCTATTATTTGAACCTCAAATCTGCTGAAACATTGGAATGCTTAAATTAATAATGCATTGTGAGAACATTTCCACTAAATAGCAGAGTGAGCGTGTGTTACTTTTGTAAGTAAGGAAGCATTTATACCTGAACTCTTAAAGGATGGTGGCAAGTAGTTAACACACTGAGTGGGAAATCATTGTCATCCAAGACCTGAAATGAGAAGAAATGAACAAAAAAGTAGTGATGGGGTAAAAATGGCAACATTACAGTGTCTTCTGAATATGTAATTTTTCCAACATAAATGCAAAACCACCATTAAGGCCAAAGCTATTATCCTGGTCTATGGTGATGTTCAAATGGTTAATTATCTGCTACCATCATGAAGTAAAATCCTACGCCAAGTGGTATTCCTGTCAAAGTTAGCAGATTGAACAAGTCAAAAATTATATCTGATGTTACACTATAGATATGAAAACTGCATATTTGCTAACTCAATTTCCATTCAGAATTTTTAGATGTTTTTGGAAAATGAAATCCAAATCCAAAAGACTTCTTCCCCTGGGCTTTTGTGAGCTTTAGTGCACGCACACTCTTGTATTTAGTTCAAGCTGTGGCTTTCAATTATTTTCCACTAATGAAGACCGAGGAAGGATTGACGCCTTTGAATTGTGGTGGTGGCAAAGAATATTGAATATACCATGGACTGCTAAAAGAACCAACGAATCTGTCTTGGAAGTACAACCGGGATGCTCCTTAGAAGCAAGGATGGTGAGACTGCATTTTACATACATTGGACATATTGTCAGGAGGGATCAGTCCCTGGAGAAGGACATCATCCTTGGCAAAGTATAGCATCAGCAGAAAAGAGAAAGACCCTCAGCTAGGTGGATTGACACAGTGGCTGCAACAATAAGCTCATGTGTAGCGACGATTGTGAGGAAGGCGCAGGACTGGGCAGTGTTTCTTTCTGTTATGCACAGGGTCTCTATGAGTCAGGACCGACTAGATGGCACCTAACAACAACAGCAATGAATTTTTCTCTAGCATACTTCACACCTCAATACCAGCCACCTTTCTTAAGTAGAAAATTGTTAAAGAAAAAAAGATGCCACTTTTCACATTTTGTCATTTTTCTTTTCACATTTATTTCCTGCAATTGGAAGCTTGGGGCATTTGGCCATCCAGGGTCTGCCTAGTGGATTCCTTTGATCCCCCACCCCTTTTTTTGGAAGTAGAGATGGTTGTTTATTTTTGTTGAAGTTGACTTTTAGATTGTTTAAAGGCTTTATCATTTCTGCCAAACATAAGGCTTTATGAATTGTAGAGATCAAAACCAGAAGGAAACTGATAGGTTCTCGCTTAGAAAAAATTGTTAAAGAATCCCATTTCATCATGTTCAATACTTTTTTCACAAAACACATGTGACAAACGCATTTCTAAATTTTTAAAATTTGCTTATACCTTGATTTTATATATATTTAGCATTCACTTGTATCTAATATTGACTTTGCTTATACATATGGCCTTTCCCATGAGTCTCAGGCCCCCTCAATTGTGTTCTCAATATTCATTTCCATAATTCTCAGGATCTTGTGCCAACAAAAGCAGAGATTTAACCAAAGGTTCTCTTGACTTTTTCCCCCAGGTTCCTGCCTCAGGAGTCAATGAATTAATAATAATCTCTGTGACATTTAAAACAATGGAAAGGTGTCTTAATTCAGAGGTTCTCAACGGAGGCAGGAGTTGCCAGAATTACCTGGGGAGATTTTTTTTTTTTAACCTCGTATATATGCTTCTAATTTCAACCTGAGATTTCTAATAAAACTATCTTTAAAAAAAAGCATGATTTTTCTCTGGAGAATTTAGATCTACATAAGTTTCAATATTGCAGGCAACAGAAATCATCACTGAATATTTAACCAGAAAAGGCAGTTATTGATAGTATATTCAGCTTCTCAAGAAAGTACTATGTGATCTAGATAAGCAGATTCAGACATGGGCAGACCAAGAAAAGCTAGGCAATAGTCAGGAAGCAGCCAAAACTACACCCCAAATTCAAACCCAAGAGGACATTGTTGTTCGTTGAATATTAGATGCTGTCCCTTGCACTGCCACCGCAGTAGGCTCCAGACACTCAGCATTTGCCCTGGCGTGGCTTCCTTTGGTGTGTCTGGAATATGATTCATGTTGAACCCATGCCACTCCCTACCATTAAATAGGTTCTCCCCTGCCCTTGGTCTTTGGCTTACTAATTCCTAATTCAGATTCTGGGGTGACGAACCTAAATGGCTTAGACAAGCCACAGATGATGCCGGGAAACTGAGCATCTATAGTTTCCTCTTTTGCGAGTGATTCTGAAAATACAGAAAAAGTTCAGATAATGGGCACACTAGAGGCTCTACACAAAAAAGTATTGTGCATTATAGTTTGCATCTCTGCTAATATAAAACTATTGCAAAGTCCATAGTTTTAATGGTAGAATATGTACTTTTATATATACATAATTGTTAATTTAAGTTTATTAGCAGCTTTTGTGGAGCCCTGTTGGTGCAGTGGTTAAGAGCTCAGCTGTTAACCCAGAGGTGGGCAGTTTGAACCCATCGGCCGCTCCTTGGAAACCCTATGGGGCAGTCTACTCTGTTCTATGTGGTTGCTATGAGTTGGAACCGACTCAATAGCAACAGGTTTTTAACAGCAGCTTTTATAGTTAGAGAGATGACTACTCTTAAGCACTGGTCAAAGAGCCCTAGTGGCACAATGGTTAAGAGCTTGGCTACTAATAAAGGGGTCAACAGTTCGAACACTCCAGCCACTCTGAGGAAGAACAGACCTGGCGATATGCCCCATAAAGATTATAGCCTAGTAAACCCTATGAGGTAGTTCTATTCCATTATATAAGGCCTTCATGAATCAGAATCATCAATGACTCATAAGCAAAGTTCAAGTTGAAACTGAAGAAACTTAGAACAAGTCCACAAGACCCAAAGTACAACCTTGAGTATATCCCACCTGAATTTAGAGACCATCTCGAGAATAAATTTGGCACGTTGAGTAATAACAACCAAAGACCAGGTGAGTTGTGGAATGACATCAAGGACATCATACATGAAGAAAGCAAGAGGTCATTAAAAATTCAGGAGAGGAAAAAAAAAAGACCTAAATGGATGTCAGAAGAGGCTCTGAAACTTGTTCTTGAACATCGAGTAGATAAACCAAAAAGGAAAAAATGATGAAGTAAAAGAGCTGAACAGAAGATTTCAAAGGTTGGCTTGAGAAGACAAAGTATCATAATGATGTGTGCAAAGAGCTGGAGGAAGAAAACTAGAAGGGAAAAACATGTGCAGGATTTCTGAAGCTGAAAAAAGTGAAGAAAAATTTCAAGCCTTGAGTTGCAATACTGAAGGATTCTATGGGAAAATATTAAACTACATAGGAAGCATCAAAACAATATGGAACAAATACACAGAGTCACTATACCAAAAAGAACTGGTCAATGTTCAACCATTTCAGGAGGTAACATATGATCAGGAATTGATTGTACTGAAGGAAGAAGTCCAAGCTGCTATGAAGGCACTGGTGAAAAAGAAGGCCCCAGTAATTGACAGAATACCAAATGAGATATTTCAATAAACAGATTGAGCACTGGAAGTGCTCAGTTGTCTATACCAAGAAATTTGGAAGACAGCTACCTGGACAACCGACTGGGAGAGATCTATATTTGTTTATTCCCAAGAAAGGTGATTCACCGAATGTGGAAATTATGGAACAATATCATTAATATCATACGCAAGTAAAATTTTGCTGAAGATCATTCAAAAGTGGCTGCAACAGTATATCTACAGGGAACTGCCAGAAATGCAAGCTGGATTTAGAAGAGGACATGGAATCAGGAATACCATTGCTGATGTTAGATGGATCCTGACTGAAAGCAGAGAATACCAGAAACATGTTTACCTGTGTTTTATTGAATATGCTAAGGCTTTCGACTATGTGGATCATAACAAATTATGGATAACATTGCAGAGAATGGGAAATCCAGAACACTTGTTTGTTCTCATGAGGAATCTGTACATGCATCAAGAGGCAGTCTTTCAAACAGAACAAGGGGAATCTGTTTAAAGTCAGGAAAGGTATGTGTCAGGGCTGTATTCTTTCACCACACTGATGGCACTGGGTTTGGTTTTTTTTTTTTTTTTTTTAATTCAATCTGTATGTTGAGCAAATACTCTGAGTAGCTGGGCTATACAAAGAAGAACATGGTATCAAGATTGGAAGAAGACTCATTAACAACCTGTTTTATAGAGATGACACAACCTTGCTTGCCTAAAGGGAAGAGGACTTGAAGCATTTACTGATGAAGATCAAAGATCACTGCCTTCAGTATGGATTAGACCTCAACATAAAGAAAACAAAAATCCTCACAACTGGACCAATAAGCAACATCATGATAAACAGAGAAAAGATTGAGATTGCCAAGGGTTTCATTTTACTTGTATCCACAATCAACACCCATGGAAGCAGCAAAAGGCACATTGCATTGGGCAAATCTGCTGCAAGAGATATCTTTAAAATGTTAAAAAGCAAAGACGTCACCCTGAGGACTAAGGTGCTCCTGACCCAAGTCATGGTGTTTTCAAACGCATCATATGCATGTGAAAGCTGGACAATGAATAAAGAAGACTGGAGAAGTATTGATGCCTTTGAATTGAAGTGTTGGCCAAGAATATTGAATATACCATGGACTGCCAAAAGACTGAACAAGTCTGTCTTGGAAAAAGTACAACCAGAATGCTCCTTGGAAGCAAGGATGGCGAGACTGCATCTCACATAATTTGGGCATGTTATCAGAAGGGATCAGTCCCTGGAGAAAGATATGCTTGGTAAAGTAGAGGGTCAGCAAAAAAGAGGAAGACTCTCAACGAGATGGACTGACACAGTGGCTGCAACACTGGGCTCAAGCATAGCAACAATTGTGAGGATGGCACAGGACCAGGCAGTGTTTGGTTCTGTTGTGCATAGGGTCACTGTGAGCTGGAGCTGACTCAACAACACCTAACAACAACATGATTCATAATCCATTCAATGGCACACAACAACAACAACAAAACGCTGGTCCATAAAACACAAACATATATAAGAAAAACATATATAAGCTGCATTAAATCACAAACGAAAACACATTCAATAAAACAGATTGGAGAAATATATATATCACTCCAGAATTGTGAGCGAGTGCAAGTGATAATATTTTGCATTTGTTTTACCAGTCAGGAAACCCTGATGCCATAGTGCTTAAGTGCTGTGGCTGCTGACAAAAAGATTGGCAGTTCAAATCCACCAGCCACTCCTAGGAAACTCTATGGGGCAGTACTGCTCTGTCCTACAGGGATGTTATGAGCCAGAATCAATTGGGTGCCAAGGGGTCCTTTTTTTTTTTTTTTAACAATCCATACGTATTATAAAATCCTAATCTTCCATTTATGTCTCGTATAACAAAAAAGGTGTCAGTCAGAGAAGAAGGCCTGTGGTTAGTCTTGGCTGTAGTACTAATGCACTGTGTTCCCTTGGTTAGTCATTAATTCTCTCTCTACTCTACTGCCCTACCATGTAACATGGGTGCATTAATTCATGGTCAAAATATCTTTGAAAACTCATGAAAGGAACTTTCACATGGCTGGACCCTACTCACTCTAGAGTGCCCTCATCATAGCCTCCCTCCTGGACCACCCTGGCTAAATTGCCGTATTAGTCACTCACTCTCGTATCAATCTTTCAGTTCTTTTATAGTTCTCCAGAAACATCTTGTTTGTCTAGTTGTTATTTTTTTTTTTTTTTGGTCTCTGCACCATGAGAATTTAAGCTCATAGGGCAGGGGCACTGTCTCTCTTCTTAATAAACACATCCCCAGTGTCTAAAATAGAACCTGACAAGCAGGAAACATCTAGTGAATCTTTGTAAACAAATAGGTGAATGAGATAAAAGATATGAAAGCACTTTGAGAAAATGAAAATATTTAAAAGTAAAATATCTATAGAGATATTTGTTATTTCTCAAGACTTACAACAAATGCAGCCTTTTGCAGTGAAAACACCTATTTCTGTTGTCCACAAACATTTAAACCTTTTAGCAAGTACCACAAATATGGTCTCCTCTGACTCTAGCAGCAGGAATATATTTTTACCTACACACATAGAATTACACAGGAAATATTTTATGCATCTCTTTCAAAATATTTTTCTTTCCTTATAAGAAAAAAAACTTTCAATGCTCTGTGGACAAGTTCCCTGTGATGAATACCACAAGATCAGAGGACTACGGTAGGCACATACTTCTCTTTCCTTGGTGCTATGCTTCACCTAGTATGCTCCCATTCTTTCTTCTTTACAGTGATATACCATTACTACTGGCCTTCTAAATGCTCCTTTAATTTCTTCCCCTTGCTGCACTGCATGATTTTTATGGGGATGAACAAAGAATTACTAGTCCATTTTGAACAGCAGTAAATCTCTTTTTTGCCCTTGCTTCTTAACTGTACTTTTAATCTTCTCTTCTGAAAATGATTAATTCAAGTGAAAAAGTACTATATTGCAGCATCCTTGATTGTACCTCTTCTTCCTGAACAACTGTTGAGGATGCAACTCATGTGCACTGCATTTGGCCAAGGCTGTGACACCTTCCTTGTAGGACCAGATCAAACCAGGAGTATAGAGGCCGTGAAACTGGCAGAGCCAAGACACATGGGGTCTATCCAGTCTCTGACATTGCATTTCTGCATTAACTTGCATAAATTGTTTTCCCTTTTTTGGCCTCCAGTTTTATTACCTGTAATATGAGAAGATAAGTTAAGAAAAGTCTACAGTTCCCTCTGAAATACTTAGTCTAGTGGTTCCTATATCAGATTAACATGTGGAAAGAGCCCACTGCAACTGATCTGTCTCATAAATGCCTGGTTTCAAAAGAAAAAGAAAGAGCTAATGTTTTTAATGTGTTCAAAAACTACAGACGATACCATACAGAAGCAGCCTAGTGTTTTCTTGTGTTAAGGTACCCAACTGAAACTCCAAAATGCAGTGTCGATTGTGAAACTCAGCTACCTTAAAAAAAGGTAATGATGGAAGCAGAAATATATATGCAGAATGGCACATCCCCTCTTCACATACTGAAGTTGAGATGGGGGATGGAAAACGGGGAGTTTTTTTTTTTTTTTTCCTTCAGGTTCCTGATGAAAACTGAACAAGGCTAAGTATAGAAAAATTTTTGAAGTTTTTTGTTATGTTTTTTAACTTTTTACTGTATCTCTTTTTTATCTACTAAATTCTCTGTTCTCAAGAAACCCAGTAATCTTATTTGCCTGAAACGATGACAACCTAGTCATGGCTGCCTACACCTGAACTTCCCGGAGCATCATCAAAGTCCTAGTTAATCCTGCAAGACAATTCTTCCAATGAATTAATTAGTCAGTTAGGAGATTTTTTGAGGGGGAGGCTTCTAAAACATCCTAAGTGGGTGTAATGTAATGTAATGAAGGGAGGAGAGACTTGGATATGCCTTAGAAAGAGATGGGTATTGACTATTTAGCTGACCTGTGACACTTGTGCTCTTAGATTATTCGTCTTAGGAAAAGAGCCAGGCAGTTTGAGTGCAATTCTCATGAGCATTTTTTTTTTTTAATTGTGCTCTAGGTGATATTTTACAGTGCAAATTAGTCTGTCATTCAAAAATTAACAAGAAAATTGTTTTGTGGCATTGGTTACAATCTCCACAATGTGTTATCACTCTCCCCCTTTCTCTTTATATACAGGGTTCCCCGCATCCATTCATCCAGTTTTCCTGTTCCTTCCTGGCTTCTCATCTTTGTTTTGGGGCAGATGTTGCCCATTTGGTCTCCTATACTTAATTGAACTAAGAAGCACTTTCTTCATTTATATTATTGTTGGTTTTAAAAGCCTGTCTAATCTTTGGCTGGAAGGTGGGCTTTGGAAGTGGTTTCAGTTTTGAGTTAGCAGGGTGTCCAGACGCCACAGTCTCAGGGGTTCCTCCAGTCTCTGTCAGAGCAATAAGTCTGGTCTTTTTTTGTGAATTTGAATTTTGTTCTACATTTTTCTCCCGCTCTGTCCAGGGCCCTCTATTGTGATACGTGTCAGAGTCATGGGTAGTAGTAGCTGGGTACCATCTTGTTCTGGGCTCAGGCTGGTGGAGGCTGCAGTTCATGTGATCCATTACTCCTTCAGACTAATATTTTCCTTGTATCTTTGGTTTTCTTTATTCGCCTTTGCTCCAGACATGATGGGACCAATAGAAGTGTCTTAGATAGCTGCTTGCGAGCTTTTAAGACCCTAGACGCTACTCACCAAACAGGTTGTAGAACATTCTCTTTATGAACTATGTTGTGCCAATTGACCTAGATGTCCCTGGAGACCACGGTCCCCAGCCCTCAGCCCTAGTAACTCATTCCCTGAAGGTGTCTGGTTGTGTCTAGGAAGCTTCTATGACTTTGCCTTGGTCCAGTTGGCTGATTTCCCCTATATAGTGTGTTGTCTTTCCCTTCACCAAAGTTAACATTTATCCACTATCTAGTTAGTGATTTCCCATCCCTACTCCTTCCCTCCCTCATAACAGGCAAAGGCTTTTTTTTGTTGTTGTTTTTTCCCTGTGTGTAAACCTTTTCTTGGGTTTTTGTAATAGTGGTCTCATACAATATTTGTCCTTTTGTGATTAACTTATTTCACTCAGCATATCTCATGAGCTTTTCTAAGAAAATGTGTCTTTATTTAGTCTGTCTTATATTATATCCTCATAAATATGTTGTGCTTCCCTCTGTCTGGCCATACTCCTTATAGCTCTCTGGTCAAAGTAAGCTGGAAAGTTTCTCATATTTGCTCCCACTTTCTGAATTCTTTACAGTCTGCTATAAAGCCGTATTAGCACTAATTTTCAAAATAGAAAAAGCTTTATGTTTGCTTCAAAAACAGTAGCAAAGTAATGTTAATTTTAATGTAATAGAAATACTAATAGGCATGGTAATAGTAAGAAGCAAAGTAAGTAACAAGTATGGAAATACAATAATAGCAAAGTAAAAATGATAGTGATAATAATAGGAATAGTTAAAGAAAAACCTTGCATAATGGAAGAAATAGCAGAATTTTTTTTTTCAACTACAGCTTGTAGGGTTCTTTCTAATCTGCACATCAAGAAAGGGGGTCCAGAGTGAACCCATCTTTTCTGGGTTATATAGGTGCTCTGGGTAACTTAAGTTTACTCCCATGAATCATACTGAGTTGTCTCTGGGAATCATGGATGGGATTAAAAGTTAAGTAAAATGATTATATTGTAAGCTCTGAAAAGCCTTTTTCACAGCCCCTGCATTTCAGAGGGTGTCTTAGTTATCTAGTGCTGCTATAACAGAAATACCACAAGTGGATGGCTTTGAGAAAGAGAAATTTATTCTCTGAGTCTGGAAGACTAGAAGTCCAAATTCAAGGTGCTAGCTCCAGGGGAAGTCTTTCTCTCTCTGTTAGCTCTGTGGGAAGGTCCTTGTCATCAATCTTCCCCTGGTCAAGGGGCTTCTCAGAGGAGGGAACCCTGGTGCAAAGGACTCACTCTGCTCCTGGCACTACTTTCGTGGTAGTATGAGGTCCCCCGTCTCTTCACCGGCTTCTCTCTTTTATATCGCAAAAGAAATTGATTCAAGACACAACTTAATCTTATAGATTGTCTTGTCTCATTAATATAACTTCCCCTAACCCTTCCCTATTCATAGTATTGCAACACATAGGAAAGTCACATCAGATAACTAAATGGTAGACAATCACACAATGCTGGGAATCTTGGCCTAGCCAAATTGACATACATTTTTGGGAGACACAATTCAATCAATAGTGGCAGGTTTTGAAATCAAACAAATTAATTTATGTAGCACTTCTTTTTCCTGATATCGCTGATAGCCTAAAATAAAATCATACAACCATCTATAATGCATTTCTGCTGTTGTGGTATGCCGTCACGTCGATTCCAACTCATAGTGACCCCATATGACAGAGTAGAACAGCCCCATAGGGTTTCCTAGGTTGTAATCTTTATGGGAGCAGACCACCAGGTCTTTCTACCATGTAATCATTGGGTGGATTTGAACTGTTGACTTTTAGGTTAGGTTAGCACTCAACCATCATACCACCAGGGCTCCTTAATGCATTTTTAGTGCAGAGAAATTTAGACCATGATTAATACACAAAAAAAGCAGCAGATTAATGCATATCTGGTGCTTCAGTGCAGTAAGCTTTTAAACCACATAATGACTGAAGTGCTGTAATGAATGGGCCATAGAGTGAAACAGGACAATAGTCTTAACCCAGTGCGCTGTAAGGCTCTGGGTAAGCAGTGGCTAACCGGGAGACAGCTGTGGAGAGGGACCGGAGGTGAGCACATGTCAACTCAGGAGAAGAGAAAAAAAAATTCATTGGTAGTGCTACAAAACCCAGGATCAGAACACATTTTAGAGGCAAGGTAGATTGTTGTTGTTGTTAGGTGCTGTGGGGTCTGTTCCTACTCATAGCAACCCTGTGTACAACAGAACCAAACCTTGCACCACCCTCACTACCATTGCTCTGGCTGAGCCCATTGTTGCAGCCACTGTGTCAGTTCATCTTGTTGAGGGGCTTCATCTTTTGCACTGACTCTCTAGCAAGCATGATGTCCTTCTTGAGGGACTGGTCCCTCCTGATAACATGTCCAAAGTATGTGAGATGAAGTCTTGCCATCCTTGCTTCTAAGAAGTAATCTGACTATACTTCTTCTCAGACAGATTTGTTCATTCTTTTGGCAGTCAGTGGTAGACTCAATATTCTTCACCAACACCATAATTCAAAGGCACCAATTCTTCTTCAGTCAGCCTTAGTCATTGTCCAGCTTTTGCACAGATTAATAATTTCTAAATCAGTGCCTACTGAGGCTTAAAAAAAAAAAAAAAACCCAGAACATCAGAACACACAGTATGTAGTGTATAAGGGGTGAGTGTGCATTATTTATTTTTCTGTCTAAATGGTAAAATAAATTATTAGTACTTAAATTTTAACTCCTTCCTGAAGACTTTTTTTTTATTGTGTGAGAAAAATATGTCAATTATAACAAAACGAAGAAACTACATAGAAAAGCAAGGAACAATAATTTGCTCTTCATTAAAACAAGTCCTTAGCTGATAAAATCCCAAAAGCACTAGCTATGTTCCATTTGGTAGGTTGCAGGGAGGGGGCAGTGTCTGTCCAATTTATATAAACTAGAGGAAGAAGTATAACAAACAAAATATTGACTATTCTTTCAAATAGCTCGATTGGGAAATAATGACTAGTGTCAGACATAATATCACAAGGTCAGTAACCTTTCATCCCACAGTGCAATATTTTACTGCTTTTTCCCCAGAAATCAGTTACAATAGACTCTACCATTTGTCATGTGCATTATCTGGATTTTCTGAAAGTAGGAATAGTTGACCTTAACCATGCTACAACTACTAGCAGTTGAAGGTCATGCCATATGTCACTGAAAAGAGAATTTCGCCTGAATGGGCAGTAAACTCTTGACTTTGACCTGTGACATTAATGTCAAGAAGTAATATTATTTTCCATCCTTACAATTTACATGGAGAACACATATACTTTATTCTACTAAACTGTTCTTTTACATCTTCATAAGAATCTTGTCCATTTGGAAGGAAGTATTGAAGCAGAGAGATTTACTTACTGCTAAAATTAACTGGCTTGCAGAGAATGCAGTTCTTGAGTAATTGCTCTTGTTTTTTCCTGCTACATGTTTGATAGAGAAACAAACAAAAAACAAAGGTAGATATGCATAACTTGAATAATCTGAGAAGCCGTAAACAGGAGGTAGCTGACAATTAAAAATACTGCTTTTTTAATTTCTGTAAATATTTAAGACTGACACTTCAAAATCTCTATCTATCAAGGTTACCTTTTCTCTGTATGTGACCTCTTGGGGTAGGAAAAAAAAAAAAAAGGAAGCGCTTTGGTTAAATACCCTGCTGCATTTAATGTATCTAACATCTCATATAACGCTGTTACAGTTATATAATTTACAAACTGAATTGTATCTGCCAAATGCTAAGATAAATGCAGTATACTCACATACAAAAAAAAATCTGAAGTTACATCTCTTTTAGTTCAAAAGATTACAGATCTTTCATATCATTTGCTTTCATTTCCTAGTATATTATTACATTGATGTCATATGTGTGAGTGGAAAAAAGAATAAAACTTTTCTAAAGCCTGAGCACTTTGAATAAGCAAGACACCAGGCACAGTCCCTATTTTACCCCATACAGTAAATCTCAACTTCTTAAATTTACAACTTTCCCAGGCAGGTACCTGAGCAAAAAGATGAGAATAGAATGTGTTCTTACCTACATTATGAACTAAGGCTTTGATAGTTCTCTTTTACAAACAGTGATTTGTGTAACACAAGTGGTCGTTGCAACATTTTTAACTTTCTTTCTCTCATGTGTATGCATATCTATATACATACTTATACATACACAGATATATATACACACACTCACATTTCATATATTTTATATGTTTTATGCTTACATAAATCAATTTATTCATTCATTCATTATTTATTCTCTTCAATTTGATTATGACATTCCTGTGGGCAAAAACATGCTTAGCCTTTTCTGGGTATTAATGTCTGGCACATATTAGATACTAGGTAAATGATTGTTGGATATTGGTAAGGAAGGAAGAATAATACTCTACATGTTCAAAAATTTTAGTATCCATTAATTATGAAGTGCTTCATTGTCATATCCTAAAGCTTCATCCTTTCAATTGCAAGATTACTGCATTTTAGTTGCCATGTTTAGGTTTGAAACTTGGCTCTTACACTTACTAATTATGGGAATTTAGGCATGTTATTTAATCATTCATGTATCCATTTTCTCCCATGTAAAACGGGAATAATAGTTGTACCTACCACATACAATTATTAGGAGGATTATTTTGCTTAATATAAGTGAAGTACATAGAAATGTGCTTGGTATTTAGTAAGTTGTACACAAGTGTTTTCTATATTGATTACTGATATCTCTTAGGTTATTCATTAGTCATGACATAGGGATAATAGTATCAACCTTATTGGTTTGCCAGCAATAAATGATGCAATATATGTAGCTACATATAAAGCTAACATAATTTTCTGACAGATTATATGCGGGGAGTAAGAGAAAAAGGAATCAAAGATGATTCCAGACTTTTCTCTCATTAAGTTTATAATTCTATTAGGTATTGAAATGTAGAAATTAAGTAAGAATTGGGTATGGAATCGAAAAGAAGGAATACGGATTAACAATTCCAAAACTAAAATATTAGTTCCCAGGGCCTATATTTAGTTACTTGACTTGTTCTTTATATCCCATTGCTGTCAAGTTGATTCCAACTCATAGCAACCCTGTAGGACAGAGTAGAACTGCCCCATAGAATTTCCAAGGAGCACCTGGTAGGTTCAAACTGCCAACCTTTTGGTTAGTAGCTGTAGCACTTAACCACTATGCCACCAAGGTTTTCCATTCTATGTATCAGTGATTCCTAATTTATTAGATAATGAGACCTTTTTAGTAGCTGATGAAGGGCAAACACGTACACATAAAATGTGCATACATTTAATTTTAATGTTTTGGAAATTGGTTTTACCCACATGAACCATAACGACAATATTGACACAGACATGATCCTATGATTCTAAATTTCCATGCAAAATAATCTTTACTTCCTGCAAAATAATCTTATTAAACTACACAAATAAAAACTTTATATATATATATATTTGGTCAGTCCCTGGGTGGCACAAATGAATAAGCGTTCAACTACTAATGGAAAGTTTGGCGGTTCAAATCCATCCAAAAATGCCTCAGGAGAAAGGCCTGGTAATCTGTTTCTCAGTGGTTATAGCCAAGAAAACTCTACACGCAGTTTTACTCTGCAACATGGAACTGCCATGAGTTGGGATCGGCTCAATGGTAACTGGTTTGGCATTTTTTGGGTTTTGTTTGGCTTACGTGAGAAGCTGAAAATATGCGTAATGCGCCCAATATATATATTTAATGAATTTAAGTGTTTTATTTTGATGGTAACAGGGTTTGAAAATCAAAATTTACATAAATATATTTTACCAAACAACGTTAGTATTCTCGTAGTTCACTTCAAAACATCCCCGTAGAGTTCTGCCAAGAAGCAACTTCATTTTCCTAGAGCCTGAGTTGATTTTCCACCAGTTTCTTTCTCCTCAAACCCATGAGGTCATCTGGTAAAATGCGTATCAACCTTCAGAAAATTTTAGTCTAGCATTGAAACATTTAGATAGTTATCTGTCTCAATTCGCCACTTCCAAAATGGTGGCTTGAACAAAAACATTGCTGATTTTTAACAGCATTAATCATGATAAGTATAAGAACTTGAATCAATGTATTTTTCTCATTTCTAAAGCCAAACCTGTTACCCAAGTTACCTAAGAGCAGTGAATAAATTTCTTTCTATAAAAATCTTCTGAATTAGTTGTATTTCTATACACAACAATCTGAAAAGGAATTTAAGAAAAAAAAATTCCATTTACAAAGGCATCAAAAGAATAAAATATTTAAGAATAAATTTAACAAAAGAGCCACAAAACTTGTACAGTATTCTAAAAATTACAAAGTTCCACTGAGAGAAATGAAAGAAGACCTAAATAAATGGAAATACATCTCATGTTTCTGAATTGGAAGACTTAAATTGTTAAAATGGAAACACTTCTTAACTGGACCTATAGATTCAATGCAATTCGTACCAAAATCCCAGCTAACAAAACTGATGAGACAAAGAAATAGACAAAAAAAAAAAAAAAAACCCTAAAATTCACAGGGAAGAGCTAGACTCAGGATATCCAAAATAATCTTGAAAAAGAAAAAAAAAAAAGTTGGAGAACTCGCTTACCATAGCATATAAAGCTGTTCTAAAACAAAACAAAATTTTTGCCCAGAGTATGTTCAAACATTTCAGGAAAGAATCTTTGGAATGTCAGTGAAGTTCTGTATACCAGGGGGAAAAAAATTACTAGTTTTTTTTTTTTTTTTATGCTGTCTCAAAAAGGTACAAAGTTCTAGTTTTGATAATGATTTTCTTTGACAAAACAAGGCTTACTTTAAGATTGTGATCAGAGTCTTTGACACCAATGCAGGTCAATGTAGCAACAATGAGTTATGGTAGCATGTGGAGTTCATTTTTTCATTAAAACAAGAAAACCATATGTATTGGCAAGGACTAGGTGCATTCCTCCTGAAAAAGGCTTTTTCTTCGTTAAAGATTTTCTTGGAAAATGTACTTTTTATCATTTTGAATATATCAACACTTTCTGAAAGGAAAGATGTTCACATATTAAGAATCCACTTTGATTTCCTAAGTAGGCACATAATATATTAAGGCTATTTCTATGGAATATAACTTCAACAAGGTTCTCCACCCCTATGCATCTGTCAGTTTGTCACACTCTGGGGGCTAGTGTGGTGACGTGATGCTGGACGCCATACCACTGGTATTCAAATACCAGCAGTGTCACCCATGGCAGACAGGTTTCAGCTGAACTTCCAGGCTAGGACAGACTAGGAGGAATGACCCGGTGGTCTACTTCTAAGAAGAATTAGTCAGTGAAAACCTTATGAATAGCAGGGAACATTGTCTGATATAGTGCTGAAAGATTAGCCCCTCAAGTTGGAAGGCACTCAAAAGACAACTGGGGAAGAGCTGCCTCCTCCTTAATGACATGGTTGGGGACCTTCATTTGCTGATGTGGCATGACTCAAAATGAGAAGAAACAGCTGGAAACATCCATTAATAATCAGAAGGTGGAATGTGTGAAGTATGAAACTAGGAAAACTGGAACTCTTCAAAAATGAAACGTAATGCATAAACATTGATACCCTAGGCATTAGTGAGCAGAAATGGACTGATATCGGTCATTTTGAATCCAACAATCATATGGTCTAGTATGCCAGGAATGAGACAACTTGAAGAGGAATGGTATTGCATTCATTGTCAAAAAGAACATTTCAAGATCTATCCTGAAGTACAATGCTGTCAGTGATAGGATAATGTCAATATGTTTACAAGGATGAATATGACTAACATTTGAATATGACTAATATTCAAATTTACGCATGAATCACTAAGGCCAAAGATGAAGAAACTGAACGTTTTTACCAACATCTGCAGTCTGAAATTGATCGAACATGCAATCAGGATGCATTGATAATTCCTGGTGATTGAAATGCAAAAGTTGGAAACATGGTGGATCAGGTATTGGAAAACATGGCCTTGGTTATAGAAATGATGTCGAAGATCACATGATAGAATTTAGCAAGACCAGTGACTTCTTCATTGCAAATATCTTTTTTTCACCAACATAAATGGCCTCTATACACTCAGACCTCATGAGATGGAATACACAGGAATCAGACAGACAACATCTGTGGAAAGAGACTAAAGAAAAGCTCAATATCATCATTCAGAAGAAGGCCAGGGGCCAACTGCAGATTAGACCATCAATTGCTCATGTGCAAGATAAAGTTGAAACTGAAAATTAGAACAAGTCCATGAAAGCCAAAGTATGACCATGAGTACATTCCACCTGAATTTAGAGACCATCTCAAGAACAGATTTGACGCATTGAACACTAAAGACAGAAGACCAGATGAGCTGTGGAATAACATCAAGCACATCATACATGAAGAAAGTAAGAGGTCATTAAAAAGACAGGCAAGAAAGAAAAGACCAAAATGGATGTCTGAAGAGACTCTGAAACTTGCTCTTGAATGCTGAGTAGCTAGAGCAAAAGGAAAAAATGTTGAAGTAAAAGAGCTGAACAGAAGATTTCAAAGGGTGGCACAAGAAGAAAAAGTAAAGTATTATGGTGACATGTGCAAAGACCTGGAGGTAAAAAACCAAAAGGGAAGAACACGGTTAGCATTTCTCAAGCTGAAAGAGCTGAAGAAAAAATTCAAGCCTCAAGTTGCAATACTGAAGGATTCTACTGGGAAAATATTAAATGATGCAAGAAGCATCAAAGAAGATGGAAGGAATACACAGAGTCACAATACCAAAAAGAACTGGTCAACTTTCAACTGTTCCAGGAGGTAGGGAACATATAATAAGGAACTGTACCGAAGAAAGAAGTCCCAGCAGCACTGACAGAATTGGGGAAAAACAAGGCTCCAGGAATTGACAGAACACCAACTAAAATGTTTCAACAAATGGATGCAGCACTAGAAGTGCTGACTAGGCCAAGAAATTTGGAAGACAGTTACCTGGCCAACCAACTGGAAGAGATCCATATTTTCGCCTCTTCCCAAGAAAGGTGATCCAACTGAATGCAGAAATTATCAAACAATATCATTAATATCACACACAAGTAAAATTTTGCTGAAGATCATTCAAAAGTGGCTGCAGCAGTACATGGGCAAGGAAATGCCAGAAATTCAAGCTGGATTCAGAAGAGGGTGGAAAAAGGAATATCACTGCTTATGTCAAATAGATCCTGGCTGGAAGCAGAGAATACCAGAAAAAAATGTTTACCTGTGTTTTATTGACTATGCAAAAGCATTCGACTGTGTGGATCATAACAAGTTATGAATAACATTGTGATGAATGGGAATTCCAGAATGCTTAATTGTGTACATTGAACCTGTACATAGATCAAGTGGCAGTCGTTGAACAGAACAAGGGAGTACTGCATGGTTTAAAGTCAGGAAAGGTGTGCATCAGGGTTGTATCCTTTCACCATACCTATCTGATCTATATGCTGAGCAAATAATCTCAGAAGCTGGACTATATGAAGAAGAATAGGGCATCAGGATTGGCGGAAGACTCATTAACAACCTGTGTTATGCAGATGACACAATCTTGCTTGCTGAAAGTGAAGAGGACTTGAAGCACTTACTGATGAAGATCAAAGACCACAGTCTTCAGTATGGATTACACCTCAACATAAAGAAAACAAAAATCCTCACAAGTGGACCAATAAGCAACATCATGAAAAATGGAGAACCGATTGAAGTTGTCAAGGATTTTACTTGGATCCACAATCAACACCATGGAAACAGCAGTCAACAAATCAAAAGATGCATTGCATTGGGCACATCAGCTGCAAAAGACCTCTTTAAAATGTTGAAAAGCAAAGATGTCACCTTCAGGACTAAGGTCCACCTGACCCAAGCCATGGTGTTTTCAGTTGCCTCATATGCATGAGAAAGCTGGACGATGAATAAAGAAGACAGAAAAAGAATTGATGCCTTTGAATTGTGTTGTTGGTGAATACTGAGTATACCATGGACTGCCAAAAGAATGAACAAATCTGTCTTGGAAGAAGTAAGATCAGAATTCTTCTTAGAAGCAAGAATAGTGAGACTAGGTCTCACGTGCTTTGGACAGGTTATCAAGAGGAATCAGTCCCTGGAGAAGGACATCATGCTTGGTAGAGGGTCAGCAAAAGAGAGAAAGACCCTCAACCAGACGGATTGACACAGTGGCTGCAACAATGTGCTCAAGCATAGAAACAATTGTGAGAATACCAAAGACCCGGCAACATTTCGTTCTGTTGTGCATAGGGTCACTGTGAGTCAGAACCGACTCAGCGTCACCTAACAACGACAACAATGTTCTCCAAATTAAAACCCGTCACCATTGAGTAGATTATGACTCATATAGACCCTATAGGACAGAGTAGAATTGCCCCATAGTGTTTCCAAGGAGTGGCTGGTGAATTCGAACTGTTGGCCTTTTGGTTAGCAGCTTTAGCACTTAACCACTCCACCACTTAAGGAAATGCCAATATAATAATAATAGAAATAATAATTTATAAGTTTGCAAAATCTTCTTGTTGTTATTAGGTGCAGTCGAGTCATTTCTGACTCATAGTGACCGTATGTACAACAGAACAAAACACTGCCCACTCCTAAGCCTTCCTCATAATCGTTGTTATGCTTGGGCTCGTTGTGCAGCCACTGTGTCAAAACATCTTGTTGAGGGTCTTCCCTGTTTTTGCTGACCATCTACTTTACCAAGCATGATGTCCTTCTCTAGAGACTGGTCCCTGCTGATAACATGTCCAAAGCATGTGAGACGAAGTCTCACCATCCTTACTTCTAAGGAGCATTCTGGCTGTACTTCTTCCAAGACAGATTTGTTCACTATAGTTTTGCCTTTTCAAATTAAACCCTCATAAAATCAACCTATACCGTAGAATAAGTCCATTTTTATCACCATCTACCTCACATATTCAGTAGAAAACTGGCTGCCTACATTCCAATGGAAGTAAATTGGTTTCCTTTTCTCTAAGATACTGTAAAATACTACAAAACGGAATACCCACTAACAATTCCAAAACTTCCTATATAGAACTTATTTCTCTCTTATAAAAACTTCTTATTTCTCTCTTATAGAAACTTCTTTATAATTTTTTTTGTTTAGAAACATTTAAGCATTTAGCAACTCTGCTCAAATTTAAGGAAAACCTATAAAGTTGATATGGTTTACTCAGTTGATAAATTAAGCCATTGAAAATAGCACTGGCTTTATTTTACCCTAAGAAACATCTTATCACACATAGCAACAGACAATATGTTATTTTTTAACCCCCAAAGTAACTGTTACATGTCTAAAATATCATTTAATTTATTCTTAATGATTTGAGTCTTTTCTCGGGGTCAAAGACACCTTTTACATTGACTTCCTTTTACAAATTAATGTTTTGAAGAAAACAGTAAAAGTCAAGTTGTTTGGAAGTACATTAAATTATATGCTAGTTAATGGTGTTAGAGAGTTGGCTTAAAAATAAATTGCACATAATACCTTTTAATAAAGGAGCTAAATGTATTTTTTTTATTCTATGTTAAAAGCAGATGCCTATTTGGCACTGTTTGGAATCCCATTTGCCATGTATATTTTGATTAATATTATGCTGGGTAATCTGCACTACGTGGTCTAGGTTCAGTAACCTCACTGTAAAATAATGAGCCTTCAAGAATAAAAAATACGCTCACTATAAAGTTGCATATTCCGAGAAGCAGTGAACGTATTCAAATGAAATGAAAAAATGAGGTTTTCCCCCAGTAAATTTGCTCGAAGTGAAACTTACATTTCTCAATTTGTATTTAGCTGTCAGTCTGTGCACTAAAAACTGGACGAGCTATCAACCTTTTGCATATGTTTGCTATAAATACCTTCTCTGATTCAACTGCCATAGGACTCTGCAGAAGTAGTGGTCTTAAGGGAGCTTACAGCAACTGGGATGCAGCCAATGGCAGTGAGTTCACACACTAAGTGGCATCTTCAGAAAAGGACCAGCACTCATATTTTATGAAATATGTAACATGATTTACCCAGGGTTGTCAGAAGAGATGAATTTTAGCCCATGCAAGGTAATAAATAGTAATATGTGCTGCATATATTTGACTTATAACCCTTGGCATTTCGAAACAAAATTCTTTTGAAAAATTCATTTTATACGTCATAAACTTTTCTATTGTTTTTCCTGTTTGGGCTGTCTTTGTCAGTAGCCTTCTTATGAAAGTATTATTTAAAATTGTAAATGAAGCAATATTTTTGAGAATATTCACTTAGGAATTTCTTTCCAGGCAACACTTGAAATAGGGAAGTTAGTAGGGTAGAAAATGGTTGGCATCATTAATTCAGCATCTGGGGGGGCAAAAGGCGATAAGTTGATTGTTCATGATTATGGAAAATTTGTTATTAACTTTTAATGTTACTTGCACTCATGAAAAACTCCGCATTGTTTTAAAACAGAAAATATAGTTTTTTCTATATTTATTTTTATATATTTGGAGTGAAATTTGAAGGCTCATCTAACGCACAGAAGATAATTATTTTTTATTCAAGGCAGAACACTTTCCATTAAATATAAATGTAGCTTACTTCCTGGCTTATCGTCTTTTGATCTAATAGACACAGTGTTAAGACCTAATAAATGGCTTACTTTACTGTTATCCAACAGATAATTATTACAAGATCATTTGTATACTCGCGTAGTTCTGTGTTTCAGTTTACATTTTCTCCTTCATCTTTCTTACCATACATAAATTACACAAATATTTTTGAGATTCCCAGAGAATATCTTAACTACAAGTACCTAATTAATGTTTAGCACTATATTATAATCATACATAAAGCCCATAATTTAAAAACCTGTCACTTGCATTTTTGTGTAAGACTATGTATTTTCAAAAACATTCATAACAAGATTTCAAATTTGGGGCATGTTCATAACACACAAAATGAGCAAAGATAAAACACATGTCCAAACATACACAATATTGTTAAAAATATATACACTTGCCGTGTAATATGGATACTGACCCCGAAATTGTGTCTACTTTTTTACTAATGATTCTATATTGAAGTTCCTCCTAGCATATCCTTTTGAGTTCACAAAGGAAACCTGAAGCGGGCCTTTAACAACGCCACAGAGAGTTTGCATTGGCAGTGGCTCCCTGCATCTCAATCATAGAAAACAAGACTTGGGAATAGATATATCTTCTCAATCTTATGAGGACTGTGAAGGCTACTACTTGAATTATTCATTGAACAGCAAAGAGGAAGATTATGTGACCACAGCCCACCTTTGCAAAGGAACATTTTAACATCATTATTAACAACAACAACAAAAAGTCTTATGCATCGGTTAGGGTGCTAAGCCAGGCAGTGTATAAACTGAATTTATGAGAATTGCCCTCTATAAATATCCAGATAAAACATAAAATGAATGTCTGCAAGACAAATAATGAACATCTACTTATGTAAATTATACAAGTATGTCCATAAATATGGTACCCAGAGGTGAAAATGTACACACTATATTTAATTAGACAAGAGTTTGGGGCATTAGTTTGTTTTTTTGTATAAGCTTTTCTGGACCAGAAAGTAATAGAATCCATATTTATCCACATCCATGCAGAATAAATTTATGTGTAATAAATAACAATTCCATCTTTGTTACTATGTAAGGTTTTGGCACAGGTCAGCAGTTTAACTTTGTATAAACTGTCCTAAGTGAAGATAAATTGAGGAGGGAAATTAAGAAGATTATGCCTGTGTTGAAGCTCAGGTTGGCTAATGATTTTGCTATTACTGTTTAGCTAAGTCATGAAATGCCATTCTTAGAAGAACAGCAGAAGCCGTACAATAGGTGCGTTCAAGGGTCCTTTTCATAATTTAGGTGACATTTATTTAAAAGTTTATTAATTAAGCCAGAATATTTTTTATTCACCTACTTTATGTTTGTCACTATGCTAGGCACTGGAAAGACTGAGATGAACAAAGTACAACTTCTGCTTTCAATTTTCTCTTAAACTAATAATTGGAGGATAACAAAGAGAATTAGTCCAAAAAATGGATAATTATAACAAAGTACCAAGTATGCTGGCTACATTGAGAGAATTCAGAGAACAACTATCCAGCCCAGCAAGAAGATTTATAGCATGATTCCCAAAAGACAATCACAAGTTACTCTTCCCAAAAGAGCATGGATGTAAGAGTGATACGTTAATTTCCTAGGGCTGCTGTGACAAAGTACAACAAAGTGGGTCTTTGAACAACAGAAATATATTGTATCACAGTCCTGGAGGCTAGCAGTTTGAATTCAGGGTTTCAACAGGGTCATGCTCTCTCTATCTGCTCTAGGAGAAGATCCTCCCTTGCCTCTTTTAGCTTCTGGTAGCCCCATGTGTTTCTGGGCCTTCCTTGGCTCGTAGGTGCATCTTCTCATGGACATCTTCCCCCTGTGTGTTTCTCTGTATCTCTTCCCTTCTTTTATAGGACACCACTCAGATTGGATTAAGACCTACCCAACTCTGGCATGACACTATGTTAACTGATATCAACTTCAAAGACTATTTTCGAACAAGGTTGTTTTCACAGATACCTGGGATTAGGACTTCAGTATAAATTCTGAGGGACACACTTTAATCGATAACAAAGGGGAAGTGGTAATGACAAGAGTAGCATTTCATGCAATGGTAACAGCTCATGCAAAGTCTAAGTGGCACAGGAAATGTGTCTTTTCTAAGAACTGCTGGTGAAGAGGAAAGGAATGGCAAGCTATGGTTCACAAGAAGCTTATCATAAAGAGCCTTGTGTATAAGGCAAAGAAGTTGAAACCTAATCCTAATCGAACATGGAAAATCATTTAACCACTACCCACCAGGGTTTCCTGGGAAATCATTAAAAAAAAAAAAATCATTACAGAAGGTAAATAAGGACAGAGAGGTGATTAGAGGATCATTTTAGAGAAATAACTGTATTAGCAGTATAGTTGACAAATTGGAAAAGCAAAGCCATTGTCTAGGAAACTTTGGATGGCGGCATGTGGATTTGGACATGGAAAGTCTGAAGATTTTTGTAGAAGTTTTTCTTGTTAGGATGTATCGCTACAATGTTTCAGACATGTTATCCTGTATAGTAATCTTCAAAGCATATATATATGTGTGTGTATATATGTATATATATATATATATATATACCCAACACAAATATTAGTATTTGTGATTTTGACTGAAGGGATTGGCATAGCCTTAGAAAGAGTGGGTCTTTATAAGCAAGAAGCTTGATCTTGGGTCTCATTCCAGAAAAAAAAAAAATATTAGGAAGGTATTAGAGTCAAAAATAAATAATATAAATGTATTGTTTTCCTAAATCCTTTAGTCCTTTACAGGAATCTATAACCTCAACACCTGAATTTTTCCCTAATCTTCTTCGGTTGGCAAACACAAGTTTGCAAGAATGACCATAGCCAAATTTAGACTTTCTCTATTGCCTAAATTCCACCCTCTATTTCTTGCGTGCTAAATATTAGAAGGGCAACTGAATCAGCTGCCTAGACAGCATAATGAGCTTGTGTGGTAATTTTCAGTGAGAGAATTCCAGTTCTGCAGAAACTATTAAAAAGACCCAAACAAAGATATTTGGGATGTTCTCAGGGGCAGACTGTAGGAGAACATTAGTTTGCAATTTACCTTCCTTGACTGCTCTCTTGAATCTAAAAGTCTGCTTAAGGATGACCACACCAAAGAAATGTACAAAAGGGTATTTGCGAGTCTCTACAACCATGTGAGCCATTTCCTTGGGAGAAACCTCTCTCTCTCTCTGTATACATATATAAAATATATAATATAATATATAATATAATATATAATAATATATTATATAAATAATATATATACACATACATATATATATGCTTCCATATGGAAACATGGGTGGCATAATGCTCTTTTATACACTTTAAAGAGGTCTCTTGCAGCAGATATGCCCAACGCAATGCACCGTTTGATTTCTTGACTGCTGCTTCCATAGGTATTGGTTGATTGTAGATACGAGTAAAATTGACAACTTCAATCTTTTCTCCATTTATCGTGTTGTTGCTTATTGGTCCAGTTGTGAGGATTTTAGGTTTTTTTTTTTTTTTGATGTTGAGATGTAGCCCATATTGAAGGCTGTGGTTTTTTGATCTTCATCAATAAGTGCTTCAAGTCCTCTTCACTTTCATCAAGTAAGGTTGTGTCATTTGCATAACATAGGTTGCTGTTGAGTCTTTCTCCAATCCTGGTGCCCTGTTCTTCTTCATATAGTCTGGATTCTCAGATTTTTTGCTCAGCATATAGGTTGAATAAGTATGGTGAAAGGAATCAACCAAGACACACACCTTTCTTGACTTTAAACCACAGATTATCCCTTTGTTCTACTCGAACAACTGCCTCTTGGTCTATGTACAGGTTCCTCATGGTCACAATTAAGAACCCTGGAACTCTCATTCTTTGCAATGTTATCCATAATTTGTTAAGATTCATGCAGTTGAATGCCTTTGCATAGTAAATAAAACACAGGTAAACATCTTTCTGGTGTTCTCTGCTTTCAGCCAGGATCCACCTGACATCGGCAATGATATTTCTTGTTCCAAGTCCTCTTCTAAATCCGGCTTGAATTTCTGGCAGGTCCCTGCTCATCTTCTGCTGTAACTGTTTTTGAATGATCTGCAGCACAATTTTACTTGTGTGTGATATTAATGATATTGTTTGTTAATCTCCAAATTCTGCTGGATGACCTTTCTTTGGAATGGGTACAAATATGTAACTCCTCTAGCTGTCTTTCAAATGTCTTGGCACAGATAAGTGAGTGCTTCCAGTGCTACATCTGTTTGTTGAAACATCTCAGTGGGTATTCCATCGATTCATGGAGCCTTGTTTTTCGCCAATGCCTTCAGTGCAACTTGGACCTCTTAATTCAATACCATTGGTTCTTGATCATATGCTGCTTTCTGAAACAGTTGAACATCAACCAGTTCTTTTTGGTACAGTAACTCTGTATATTCCTTCCACTTTATTTTTATGTTTCCTGAGTCGTTTAGTATTTCCCCCAAAGAATCCTTCAATATTGCAACACGAGGCTTGAATATTTTCTTCAGTTCTTTCAGCTTGAGAAATGCCAAGGGTGCTCTTCCCTTTTGGTTTTCTATCTCCAGGTAATTGCACATGTCACTGCAATATTTTATTTTGTCTTCTTGAGCTGCCCTTTGAAATCTTCTGTTCAGCTCTTTTACTTCATCATTTATTCCTACTGCCTTAGCTACTCTACTTTCAAGAGCAAATTTCCGAGTCTCTTCTCACATCCATTTTGGTCTTTGCTTTCTTTCCTGTCTTTTTCATGACCTTTTGTTTTCTTCTTATATGGTGTGTCCTTGATGTCATCCCTCAACTCATCTGGCCTTTGGTCATTAGTGCTCAATGTGTCAAATCTATTCTTGAGATGGTCTCTAAATTCAGGTGGGATATACTCAGGGTTATACTTTGACTCCCATGGACTTGCTCTAATTTTCTTCAGCTTCAACTTGAACTTGCATATGAGCAATTGATGGTCTGTTCCACGGTTGACCCCTGATCTTGTTCTGCTTGATGATATTGAGCTTTTCTTTCACCTCTTTCCAAAGATGTAGTTGATTTGATTCCTGTGTATTCCATCTGGTGTGGTCCACATGTATAGCAGCCATTTATATTAGTGAAAAAAGGTATTTGCAATGAAGAAGTCACTGGTCTTGCAAAATTCCATCACGTGATCCTGTCATTTCTATCACCAAGGTCATATTTTCCAACTACCAATCCTTTCTCTTTGTTTCCAACCTTTGCATTCCAGTCACCAGTAATTATCAATGCATCCTGATTGCATATTTGATCAATTTCAGACTGCAGAAGTTGGTAAAAAAAAAAAAAAAATTCAATTTCTTCATCTTTAGCCTTGGTAGTTGGTGTGTAAATTTGAATAATAGTCGTATTAACTGGTTTTCCTTGTAGGCGTATGGATATTATCTTATCACTGACAGCATTTTACTTCAGGATAGATCTTGAAATGTTCTTTTTGTCAGTGAGCTCAAGACCATCCCTCTTCAATTAGTCCTTCCAGGCATAGTAGACCATATGACTGCCTAATTCAGAATAGCCAATACCAGTGCATTTCAGTTCACTAATGCCTAGGATATCTATCTTTATGCATTCCATTTCATTTTTTGACAACTTCCAATTTTCCTAAATTCTCACTTCATACATTCCATATTCTAATTATTAATGGATGTTTCAAATTGTTTCTTCTCATTTTGAGTCATGCCACATCAGCAAATGAAGGTCCTGAAAGCTTGACTCCATCCACGTCATTAAGGTTGGCTCTACTTTAGGGAGGCAGCTCTTCACCAGTCATATTTTGAGTGCCTTCCAACCTGAGGGGCTCATCTTTTGGCACTATATCAGACAATATTCCAATGCTATTCATGAAGTTTTCACTAAGCAATTTTTCCAGAAGTAGACTACCAGGCACTTCTTCCTAGTCTTAGCCAGGAAGCTCCTCTGACACCTGTCCACCAAGGGTGAACCTGCTGGTATTTGAAACACTGGTAGCAAAGCTCCCAGTATCACAGCAATAAGCAAGCCACCAGAGTACAACAAACTGACAGATTTAGGATTCAGTGCAAAACAAATGAAAACAGACAATAGAACATGAAACAGACATATGACATTTATTAAAATTGACTAAAATTAAAAATTGTGGAAATGGCAAAACTCACTAATATTTTTTACTGGTATTTGTAAACCATGTTTATGAACCATTTATAGAATTAAGATATAAAACAACAAAAAAAGCATAATTTTTTTTTTAAAGTACTACTAAGTAACGTACAGATCAAGGAAGAAACATAATTAAATTAGGAATTAATTAGAAGTAAATAAGAATAGTACATTTCAAAACTTATTATATGACGTTTAAGAGGTCATTAGATAACACACCCGTGTTTCTATGTGCCTGTATGTGTGACTAAAGTTAATAAACTAAGCAACCAGCATAAGTACTTGAAAAGTAGTGCCATTAATAAACTCGAGGAAAGCAGAAAAAATAAATTAATAAAGGTAAGATCACAAATTAATATAAAATAAAGACAGTACAGAATATCAAACAAAAAAGTCAAAAGTTGGTCCTATGAAAACACTCCACAAATAACATTGAGAAGTCTCTGGCAGACTGATTAAAAATAAAACAAAAGATAACAAAAAATGTTGTCATTAGGTGCCATCGAGTCGGTACCCACTCATAGTAATCCTATGTACAACAGAACAAATACTGCCTGTCCTGTGCCATCTTTACAATTGTTGCTATGTTTGAGCCCATTGTTGCAGCCACTGTGTCAATCCTTCTTGTTGAGGGTCTTCCTCTATTTTGCTGACTCTCTACTTTACCAAGCATGATGTCCTTCTCCAGGGACCAGACTCTCCTAATAATATGTCCTAAGTACGTGAGACAAAGTTTCTCAATCCTTGCTTCCAAGGAGCATTCTGGCTGTATTTTTTCTAAGACCGATTTGTTCATTTTTCTAGCAGTTCACGGTATAGTCAACATTCTTTGCCAACACCATGAATGAAAGACATCAATTCTTCTTTGTTCCTCCTTATACCTCATCCAGCTTTCACATGCATGAGATAATTGAAAATACCATGACTTGAGCCAGGCGCACCTTAGTCCTAGAAGTGACAACTTGGCTTTTTAACACTTTAGAGAGGTTCTTGCAGCAAATTTGTCTAATGCAGAATATCGTTTGAGTTCTTGACTGCTGCTTCCATGGGCATTGATTGTGGATCTAAGTAAAATGAAATCCTTGACAACTTCAATCTTTTCTCCATTTATTATGATGTTGCTTGTTGGTCATATGTCACATCCTGAAAGGGTTGAAAGCTGACCAATCCTCTTTGGTACAGTGACTCTGTGTATTCATTCCATCTTCTTTGATGCTTCCTCCATCATTTAATATTTTACCCATAGTTTTCTTCAGTATTGCATTTCAGGGCTTGAATTTTCCCTTCAGTTCTTTCAGCTTGAGAAATGCCAAGCATGTTCTGCCTTCTGGTTTTCTAACTCCAGGTCTTGGCACATTTCATTATAATAGTTTGCTTTGTCTTCTCGAGCTGCCGTTTGAAATCTTCTGTTAAACTCTTTTACTTCATAATTTCTTCTATTTGCTTTAGTTACTCTATGTTCAAGAACAATTTTCAGAGACTCTTAATAAAGGTAAGATCACAAATCAATATAATATAAAATGAGTAGTTGGTAAAGCATTGACATTAATAAACTCAAGGATAGCAGGCATTATAAATTAATAAACATAAGATCACAAATTAATATAATATAAAATAGAGAATATCAAACAACAAATCTAAAGTTGGTTCAATGAAAACACTAATAACATTGAGAATTATCTGCAAGACTGACTAAAAAGTAAAACAAAAGGTGATAAATAATACTAACCAAAAAAAAAAAAACCCAAACGCATTGCCACCAAGTCAATTCCAACTCATAGCGACCCTATAGGACAGAGTAGTACTGCCCCGTAGGGTTTCCGAGGAATGCCTGGTGGATTCAAACTGCTGATCTTTTGGTTAGCAGCCATAGCTCTTAACCAATTATGCCATCAGGCTTTCCTAAATAACAGTAGGGATAAATAATTGGATATAAATGAAGATGTAGTAGATATATTTTAAAAAAGTAATCATAATTATGAACAATGTATGCCAATGTGTCATGGATGGAATCGTGCCCCCCCTCCCCAAAATATCTGTTAACTTGACTAGGTCATGATTCCCTTGTAGGATTATATGATTGTCTACCATTTTATCTTCTGATGTGATTTCCCTATGTGTTTTAAATCCTATCACTATGATGTAATAAAATGGACTAGTGGCAGTTATAGTGATGAGGTCTACAAGATTAGGTAGTGTTTTAAGTCAATCTTTTTTGAGACAGAAGAGAGAAGCAAGCAGAGGGACATGGGAACCTCATACCACCAAGAAGGCAGCACTGAGAGCAGAGCTTGTCCTTCGGACCTGAGGTTCTTGTACTGAGATGTTACCAGACCAAGGGAAGACCAATGACAAGGACCTTCCTCTAGAGCCAACAGAAAAAGCCTTTCCCTGGAGCTGAAGCACTAAATTTGGGCTTGTAGTCTACTATACTATGAAAGAATAAATTTCTCTTTGTTAAAGCCATCCACTTGTGGTATTTCTGTTACAGAAACACTAGATGACTAAGACACAATGCATTTGAAAATATACACAAAATAGACAAATTTCTAAAATAAATTACATTAACTGATTCAATGAGGAACAGACCTTGAAAAATTCTATAACCAAAATGAAAAAAATCAGTAATTCAAAATCTTACAAAGAAAGAAGTACACGGTTTTATAGGCAAGTTCCATCAAACATTCAAAGAACAGATAATTTCAATCTTACATAAATTTTTCCATACAATAGGAAAAGAAGTAAGACTCTAAAACTCATTCTATGTGGCTGGTCCACCCTTAATGCAAAATTAGATCCTTACTTCTTGTTGTTATTGTCATTATGTACCATCAAGTCAATGCCAACTCATAGTGACCCTTTGTACAACAGAATGAAACACTGCTCGGTCCTGCGCCATCCTCACAATCGTTGTTATGCTTGGGCCCATTGTTTAAGCCACTGTGTCAGTCTTGTTGGAGGTCTTCCTCTTTTTTACTGATGCTCAACTTTACCAAGCCTGATGTCCTTCTCCAAGGACTAGTCCCTCCTGATAACATGTCCAAAGTATGTGAGATGTAGTCTCACCATCCTCCCTTCTAAGGAGTATTTTTACTACGAAATTGAAAACCATTCTCACATACCAAATTGATGCTAAAATTCTGAGCAGGGGCAGGTCATCCCACAGGCAAAGTAAGCACGGTGCTCACCTTGCTTACCAGATTATCTGTAGTGAACAATTTCACATTTTTTCACCACATGAAAGGTTCTGCTTCTAGGTAAGCCTGGCATCTGTTTCTCTCCCAACCTCACAACACCTTCCTACAGAATCGAAGTTTCTTTTCAAATGTATAATCCCTGTCAAGGACAGATGACCCAGTAAGCAAGGTAAGCATGGCCTTTCTTGTGCTTACTTGCTAATCTGTAGTGAACAATTTTGCACGGGTTTCACCACAAACCCACAGATTTATAAATAAGTACCAGTAAGCTGGTGTTTACCTTGCTTATTAGATCATTTGCCCCTGATTCTGTGCAAAGTATGAATAAACCGAGGGCACATAGCAACATTGTTCAAAATATTAGAAAAACTATTACAATTCACGTGTCCACAAACAAGAGAAAGATTAAACAAATTGTTTCATATGCATGTAGTGGGATATAGGAGTATATATGAAAAACTCATAATAGAAAAGGAAAGAGCTAATAATAATCAGAAATTTCAAGGCAATGATTATTTCAGGAGGAGAAGGTCATTTGATGAGGGAGAACACATTGAGCTTAAAAGATGTGGGTATTTATTTCTTAAACTGTGGGGTGGGTACAAAGATATGCATTATATATGCTATTTGGAAAGTATGATATATCCTTATATAAATTTAAATGTACAGGCGGAGCCAAGATGGCAGACTAGGCAGACGCTACCTCGGATCCCTCTTACAACAAAGACACGGAAAAACAAGTGAATCGATCACATATATAACAATCTACGAACCCTGAACAACAAACACAGATTTAGAGACAGAGAACGAACTAATACGGGGAAGCAGCGATTGTTTCCAGAGCCTGGAGCCAGCGAACCAGTCAGGTACGGCACAAGCACAGAGAGCTGCTCCACCCCCCTGAACCAACCCCGGGAGGGAGACCAGCCAGTTCCGCGGGCGGCGTGGGACACAGCCGGTAGGAGAAGTCCCCGGGAGGCAGTGAATGGTCTTGGAGCAGGAAGAGCAGCGTCCCAGCCGGGGAACCGTCTCGCCGGGATTTGGACTGGACACAGGTACGGCATAAACACAGAGACCTGCTCCACCCCCCTGAACTAACCCCGGGAGGGGGCCCACCTGGTACGCGGGGGCAGCACGGCCACGCGGCTGGAGGGACGAGAAGAAGTCCCCGGGAGGCAGCGACTGATTTTGGAGTCGAGAGTGCACCGTCCCAGTAGGGGAGCCTTGATGCTGGGCATGGGGCTGGAAGCAGAGGATCTGACCATGACTCCAGCGGGCCAGACCCCCCGGGGGCAATCTCCACACAGCCAGCACACACAGGCGACGCGCCTGCGGGAATCTCAGATATAATAGTCATTCCAAGCAAGACAAGCAACTCTGGCTACATTCTGAGGTGCTACTCTCCTATCTCTCTGTTCCCTCCCCCACCCTCCCCAGGCGGCTTCATTAACATCCGAAGAGCCTGAGCCAGAGGGAGAACTCTGATAGGGGTCTGACTGCATTTTTTTTTTTAGCGGATTTTCTGGAAAAACTAGTTTCCCAGAGATGGCTCGGAGACAACAATCCATATCAAACCACTTAAAGAAGCAGACCATGACAGCTTCTACAACCCCCCAAACAAAAGAATCAAAATCTTTCCCAAATGAAGATACAATCCTGGAATTATCAGATACAGAATATAAAAAACTAATTTACAGAATGCTTAAAGATATCACAAATGAAATTAGGATAACTGCAGAAAAAGCCAAGGAACACACTGATAAAACTGTTGAAGAACTCAAAAAGATTATTCAAGAACACACTGGAAAAATTAATAAGTTGCAAGAATCCATAGAGAGACAACATGTAGAAATCCAAAAGATTAACAATAAAATTACAGAATTAGACAACACACTAGGAAGTCAGAGGAGCAGACTCGAGCAATTAGAATGCAGACTGGGACATCTGGAGGACCAGGGAATCAACACCAACATAGCTGAAAAAAAATCAGATAAAAGAATTAAAAAAAATGAAGAAACCCTAAGAATCATGTGGGACTCTATCAAGAAGGATAACCTGCGGGTGATTGGAGTCCCAGAACAGGGAGGGGGGAAAGAAAACACAGAGGAAATAGTTGAAGAACTCCTGACAGAAAACTTCCCTGACAACATGAAAGACGAAAGGATATCTATCCAAGACGCTCATCGAACCCCATTTAAGATTGATCCAAAAAGAAAAACACCAAGACATATTATCATCAAACTCGCCAAAACCAAAGATAAACAGAAAATTTTAAAAGCAGCCAGGGAGAAAAGAAAGGTTTCCTTCAAGGGAGAATCAATAAGAATAAGTTCAGACTACTCAGCAGAAACCATGAAGGCAAGAAGGAAATGGGACGACATATACAGAACACTGAAGGAGAAAAACTGCCAGCCAAGGATCATATATCCAGCAAAACTCTCTCTGAAATATGAAGGCGAAATTAAGATATTTACAGACAAACACAAGTTTAGAGAATTTGCAAAAACTAAACCAAAGCTACAAGAAATACTAAAGGATATTGTTTGGTCAGAGAACCAATAATATCAGATACCAGCACAACACAAGGTCACAAAACAGAACGTCCTGATATCAACTCAAATAGGGAAATCACAAAAACAAACAAATTAAGATTAATTAAAAAAAAAAAGTACACATAACAGGGAATCATGGAAGTCAATAGGTAAAAGATCACAATAATCAAAAAGAGGGACTAAATACAGGAAGCGTTGAACTGCCATATGGAGAGTGATACAAGGCAATATAGAACAATACAAGTTAGGTTTTTACTTAGAAAAATAGGGGTAAATAATAAGGTAACCACAAAAAGGTATAACAACTCTATAACTCAAGATAAAAGTCAAGAAAAATGTAACGACTCAGCTAACATAAAGTCAAACACCATGAAAATGAGGATCTCACAATTTACTAAGAAAAACGCCTCAGCACAAAAAAGTATGCGGAAAAATGAAATTGTCAACAACACACATAAAAAGACATCAAAATGACAGCACTAAAAACTTATTTATCTATAATTACCCTGAATGTAAATGGACTAAATGCACCAATAAAGAGACAGAGAGTCACAGACTGGATAAAGAAACACGATCCATCTATATGCTGCCTACAAGAGACACACCTTAGACTTAGAGACACAAACAAACTAAAACTCAAAGGATGGAAAAAAGTATATCAAGCAAACAATAAGCAAAAAAGAAGAGGAGTAGCAATATTAATTTCTGACAAAATAGACTTTAGACTTAAATCCACCACAAAGGATAAAGAAGGACACTATATAATGATAAAAGGGACAATTGATCAGGAAGACATAACCATATTAAATATTTATGCACCCAATGACAGGGCTGCAAGATACATGAATCAAATTTTAACAGAATTGAAAAGTGAGATAGATACCTCCACAATTATAGTAGGAGACTTCAACACACCACTTTCGGAGAAGGACAGGACATCCAGTAAGAAGCTCAATAGAGACACGGAAGACCTACTTACAACAATCAACCAACTTGACCTCATTGACTTATACCGAACTCTCCACCCAACTGCTGCAAAATATACTTTTTTTTCTAGTGCACATAGAACATTCTCTAGAATAGACCACATATTAGGTCATAAAACAAACCTTTGCAGAATCCAAAACATCGAAATATTACAAAGCATCTTCTTAGACCACAAGGCGATAAAACTAGAGATCAATAACAGAAAAACTAGGGAAAAGAAATCAAATATTTGGAAAATGAACAATACCCTCCTGAAAAAAGACTGGGTTATAGAAGACATCAAGGAGGGAATAAGGAAATTCATAGAAAGCAACGAGAATGAAAATACTTCCTATCAAAACCTCTGGGACACAGCAAAAGCAGTGCTCAGAGGCCAATTTATATCGATAAATGCACACATACAAAAAGAAGAGTGAGCCCAAATCAGAGAACTGTCCCTACAACTTGAACAAATAGAAACTGAGCAACAAAAGAATCCATCAGGCACTAGAAGAAAACAAATAATAAAAATTAGAGCTGAACTAAATGAATTAGAGAACAGAAAAACAATTGAAAGAATTAACAAAGCCAAAAGCTGGTTCTTTGAAAAAATTAACAAAATTGAGAAACCATTGGCTAGACTGACTAAAGAAATACAGGAAAGGAAACAAATAACCCGAATAAGAAACGAGAAAGACCACATCACAACAGAACCAAATGAAATTAAAAGAATCATTTCAGATTATTATGAAAAATTGTACTCTAACAAATTTGAAAACCTAGAAGAAATGGATGAATTCCTGGAAAAACACTACCTACCTAAACTAACACATTCAGAAGTAGAACAACTAAATAGACCCATAACAAAAAAAGAGATTGAAACGGTAATCAAAAAACTTCCAACAAAAAAAAGCCCTGGCCCGGACGGCTTCACTGCAGAGTTCTACCAAACTTTCTGAGAAGAGTTAACACCACTACTTCTGAAGGTATTCCAAAGCATAGAAAATGACGGAATACTACCCAACTCATTCTATGAAGCCACCATCTCCCTGATACCAAAACCAGGTAAAGACATCACAAAAAAAGAAAATTTTAGACCTATATCCCTCATGAACATAGATGCAAAAATCCTCAACAAAATTCTAGCCAATAGAATCCAACAACACATCAAAAAAATAATTCACCCTGATCAAGTGGGATTTATACCAGGTATGCAAGGCTGGTTTAATCTCAGGAAAACCATTAATGTAATCTATCACATAAATAAAACAAAAGACAAAAACCACATGATCTTATCAATTGATGCAGAAAAGGCATTTGACAAAGTCCAACACCCATTTATGATAAAAACTCTTACCAAAATAGGAATTGAAAGAAAATTCCTCAACATAATAAAGGGCATATATGCAAAGCCAACAGCCAATATCACTCTAAATAGAGAGAACCTGAAAGCATTTCCCTTGAGAACGGGAACCAGACAAGGATGCCCTTTATCACCGCTCTTATTCAACATCGTGCTAGAAGTCCTAGCCAGGGCAATTAGGCTAGACAAAGAAATAAAAGGTATCCGGATTGGCAAGGAAGAAGTAAAGTTATCACTATTTGCAGATGACATGATTATATACACAGAAAACCCTAAGGAATCCTCCAGAAAACTACTGAAACTAATAGAAGAGTTTGGCAGAGTCTCAGGTTATAAAATAAACATACAAAAATCACTTGGATTCCTCTACATCAACAAAAAGAACACCGAAGAGGAAATAACCAAATCAATACCATTCACAGTAGCCCCCAAGAAGATAAGATACTTAGGAATAAATCTTACCAAGGATGTAAAAGACCTATACAAAGAAAACTACAAAGCTCTACTACAAGAAATTCAAAAGGACATACTTAAGTGGAAAAACATACCTTGCTCATGGATAGGAAGACTTAACATAGTAAAGATGTCTATTCTACCAAAAGCCATCTATACATTTAACGCACTTCCGATCCAAATTCCAATGTCATATTTTAAGGGGATAGAGAAACAAATCACCAATTTCATATGGAAGGGAAAGAAACCCCGGATAAGCAAAGCACTACTGAAAAAGAAGAAGAAAGTGGGAGGCCTCACTTTACCCGACTTCAGAACCTATTATACAGCCACAGTAGTCAAAACAGCCTGGTACTGGTACAACAACAGGCACATAGACCAATGGAACAGAATTGAGAACCCAGACATAGATCCATCCACGTATTAGCAGCTGATATTTGACAAAGGACCAGTGTCAATTAATTGGGGAAAAGATAGCCTTTTTAACAAATGGTGCTGGCATAACTGGATATCCATTTGCAAAAAAATGAAACAGGACCCATACCTCACACCATGCACAAAAACTAACTCCAAGTGGATCAAAGACCTAAACATAAAGACTAAAACAATAAAGATCATGGAAGAAAAAAATAGGGACAACCCTAGGAGCCCTAATACAAGGTATAAACAGAATACAAAACATTACCAAAAATGATGAAGAGAAACCCGATAACTGAGAGCTCCTAAAAATCAAACACCTATGCTCATCTAAAGACTTCACCAAAAGAGTAAAAAGACCACCTACAGATTGGGAAAGAATTTTCAGCTATGACATCTCCGACCAGCGCCTGATCTCTAAAATCTACATGGTTCTGTCAAAACTCAACCACAAAAAGGCAAACAACCCAATCAAGAAGTGGGCAAAGGATATGAACACACATTTCACTAAAGAAGATATTCAGGCAGCCAACAGATACATGAGAAAATGCTCTCGATCATTAGCCATTAGAGAAATGCAAATTAAAACTACGATGAGATTCCATCTCACACCAGCAAGGCTGGCATTAATCCAAAAAACACAAAATAATAAATGTTGGAGAGGCTGTGGAGAGATTGGAACTCTCATACACTGCTGGTGGGAATGTAAAATGGTACAACCACTTTGGAAATCTATCTGGCATTATCTTAAACAGTTAGAAATAGAACTACCATACAACCCAGAAATCCCACTCCTGGGAATATACCCTAGAGATACAAGAGCCTTCATACAAACAGATATATGCACACCCATGTTTATTGCAGCTCTGTTTACAATAGCAAAAAGTTGGAAGCAACCAAGGTGTCCATCAACGGATGAATGGGTAAATAAATTGTGGTATATTCACACAATGGAATACTACGCATTGATAAAGAACAGTGACGAATCTGTGAAACATTTCATAACATGGAGGAACCTGGAAGGCATTATGCTGAGCGAAATGAGTCAGAGGTAAAAGGACAAATATTGTATAAGATTATAAGATCTTGAGAAATAGTAAACCTGAGAAGAACACATACTTTTGTGGTTACGAGGCGGGGAGGGAGGGAGGGTGGGAGAGGGTTTTTTTATTGATTAATCAGTAGATAAGAACTGCTTTAGGTGAAGGGAAAGACAACACTCAATACATGGAAGGTCAGCTCAATTGGACTGGACCAAAAGCAAAGAAGTTTCCGGGATAAAATGAATGCTTCAAAGGTCAGCGGAGCAAGCGCGGGGGTCTGGGGAACATGGTTTGCGGGGACCTCTAAGTCAATTGGCAAAATAATTCTATTATGAAATCATTCTGCATCCCACTTTGAAATGTGGCGTCTGGGGTCTTAAATGCTAACAAGCGGCCATCTAAGATGCATCAATTGGTCTCAACCCACCTGGAGCAAAGGAAAATGAAGAACACCAAGGCCACACGACAACTAAGAGCCCAAGAGACAGAAAGGGCCACATGAACCAGAGACCTACATCATCCTGAGACCAGAAGAACTAGTTGGTGCCCGGCCACAATCGATGACTGCCCTGACAGGGAGCACAGCAGAGGACCCCTGAGGGAGCAGGAGATCAGTGGGATACAGACCCCAAATTCTCATAAAAAGACCAAACTTAATGGTCTGACTGAGACTAGAGGAATCCCGGCGGCCATGCTCCCCAGACCTTCTGTTGGCACAGGACAGGAACCATCCCCGAAGAAACTCATCAGACATGAAAGGGACTGGTCAGCGGGTGGGAGAGTGACGCTGATGAAGAGTCAGCTAATTATATCAGGTGGACAGTTGAGATTGTGTTGGCAACTCTTGTCTGGAGGGGGGATGGGAGGATAGAGAGAGAGGGAAGCCGGCAAAATTGTCAAGAAAGGAGAGACTGAAAGGGCTGACTCAAGAGGGGGAGAGTAAGTGGGAGTAGGGAGTGAGATGTATGTAAACTTATATGTGACAGACTGATTGGATTTGTAAACGTTCACTTGAAGCTCAATAAAAGTTATTAAAAAAAAATTTAAATGTATAGAGTGTCTCATTGTTTATGCTATAAAACTAAGTACATTATTGTTTGTATCAATGTTATGCACTTAATTTTAACATGAATTCACTAATTGTGGAGTCCTTGGGTGGAAGAAGCAGTTAAGCATTTGGCTGCTAACCAAAAGGCTGGAAGTTCAAATCTACCCAGAGACACCTTAGAAGAAAGCCTTGGTGATCTACATCCAAAACATCAGCCACTGAAAACCCTATGAAACTCAATTCTGCTCTGACACACACGGGGTCACCAAGAGTCAGAATCTATAGGATGGTAACTGTATTTTGTTTTGTTTTGTTTATTCATTAACTGTACCATGGCTCATTTCCTTAACTAGAGTAGAGCCTGCTTTAATCTGCATTCCTTTGTTCAATTACTAGACTCTTGAATGCTCAATAAATAAACATTGTCTGATTTACTAGTCAGAGGGTAATATGTAACGAAAATACTAAGGATACAGTTATCTCAGCTAAATCTCTAGATCATTTAACCTAACTTTACATTTTTAAATTTTTAAGTTGTTAATTAACTCTATTTACCATCTCTGTTTTGCATACTGCCCACTATTTTCTTGCTTAGATTCTCACTTTAATAAGCCTTTTCGTATAAACAACTTCCATCTCCAAAATTATTGTGTCCTGCATAAAACCACATAAGCCCTAAGTAATTAATATACTGTGGGGCTAAGTACAATATTGGGTTAGTCTATTCCCTCCAAAGAGTCGTGGACCCAAGAGCTCTTCAGTTTTACAATTTGTTGAGGTATACCAGAGCTTTTAGATGAGCTAATTAAAAGGAAGAAAAAGAAGAAAAGAAAAAAATCTTACGAAAATAATCACATATTTAACCCCTACCATAGTTTCCACTTACAATGGCATTTAGATGACAATTGAGTGCAAATATTTTCTTTCCCCTTTTTCTCTCGTAGATGTTTGGAAAATGGTTTCTACTATAAAATTTGAGAGGCTTTCAATAACAATGATACATGTTTGACGTACTATTTAGTTCAAAAGAAAAAAGATAATGTTTGAAAATATTTTCTCAAATTCTGCCAACTAGTAGGTTATTATTTCTTCTGATATACCAATGGAATTCAAAATTCTCTAAAATGAAGATCAAAGATTATGACATAAGTATACGGGCAAAACTATTACTATTAAAATAGAACTTTTCCCAAGGGGGTTGAAAAATTATCATATTTAAATGCTTAACTTATTGTTTCAAAATTTTGGGAATGCTTTATTTATTTTCTCAAAAGTTATAGATTCTAATTTTAAAAATATCTAAATATGAGAACCTAGATATATTTATGATCCTCACAGTGGCCAGGGTGTCCCTGTAATATCCTCAGCAAATTATCTGATACCACCAGATCTTTTTCTTCATGAACTCCAGATAATTTTAAAATAAATGTGCCTTTTAATAAATAAAACATATCTTATACCTGAAAATAGAATTATTTCAAATATAGTCATGATAGACATTTTTGCTAAATTTATTTTGTCTTGATAAACATTGAAAGACAGAGATTACTGGTTTTTCTTATTATTTACCTTTTATCAATAATATTTTAATGTACTTGGGACTTGTAATAATCATTTGAAACATGTATATAGTGTAATTATTCTTTCTGGTGCCTGGTGCACAATAAGCAATAAAAAGAAGTAGGATTGTTTACCATATTTTTACTCAAATAACACACATGCTCTACATTTGCTTGCCAACCATGCCCTCCCCCTGGCGAGGTATTTTCTCAAGTGCACTATGCTAGTTTTTTTTACAGCAACATGTAAGAAAATTGACTTAGCATGCTTACAAAAATACCTCAGGGGGGGGAGGGCACAGTTTGCAAACAAATGTAGAACACACAAATCATTTGCCTAAAAATATGGTACTGTTTTATTTCATCATAATCGCTATGCAGATGGCATTTCTAAAAAAGTTGCGCCCACTTCCTCTATCAAGTTACAGTTTTGGTCTGTGCCCACTTTTATAAAATACATCTGACATAAATAATATTAATAGCCTCCTTTTGTATTTCACAATATGGATGTAAGCCCCAAAGTTTACCTTAACAAACGCATTGTTTCTGTTGCATTAAGAGAAACAGCTCTAGAGGTTCATAAGAGAGTTCTGCTAGACATTGTATCATTGTAGTCACCACCCAAATTCTACTGGCCAGTTTTTGTGTCCAAAATGAGTATGCTAATTATAAAACATAGGTGTGGAGAACTAACTACACCTACACATACAGCTGCAAGCAGATTGAAGGATATGCTCAATGTATCATGGATCTTTCCTAAAGCAGTTTCTAATTTGCAGAGATAGATGTTCTTGCTCTACTGTGTGGTGGCTGCACTCTCATCAGCGACCGGTCCTTAAAGTTTGAAGTTAATGATAAAAAGGGTTCAGTCATAATATAAATGAGTTAATTGCACAATAGTCATGATCAAGAACATTTCAGAAATTCATGCCATGCTATTAAAAAAAAAAAAAGACACATGATGTAGGTAGGTGCAAATGGTTAAGGTACTTGGCTGCTAACTGAAAGGTTGGAGGTTCAAGTCCACCCAGAGGAGCCATATATGAAAGGTCTGGTGATCTACTTTGGAAAAACCAGTCATTGAAAACCCTACAAAGCACAGTTCTACCCTGACAAACATGAGATCATCATGGGTCTGGATTAACAAGAAGGCAATAACTCATAAGGTCTGAATTTAAATGTCCTTCTGTCAAGAAAGACCCCTGGCTCTAATCTAGGATATGACTTCTATGCAGTGTATCCAGAGCTTTCTACTCTTCACCTTTCATAACACATATCAGACATAATAATAATTATTTGCTTAATCATTGTCTAAGATCTGACCCCCTGTGAGCAGAGCATGAGATGGGAACTTGAGGCAAGTAAGCTATTAAGAGAGTGCTGTTGGAAGAAACCTGGATGGATGTGAGGGAAGGGGAACAGAGCATGGGGAGGAGAAATCAAGCAGAGGTGTTACTGGGGTCAAGTTTAGCTCTCATCTGATCATAGAGGAGCTATGAAAAATGAATTGTTCCGCGGGGTCTATCCTGTCTTGAAGTAAGGTTTTTGAGCTTAAGTACACAGCACCAGTCTGTCTTTGTCTACAGGCTGCATCGAAGTTGTTGTGGTGGTAAAGGCTGGGGGGCGGGGGAGGGAGTTGTTGATTCCTAGTCATCTCCAAGCCAGTTGACTCCAGTAGCCTAAGAACAAAATTCCAGAGAAGATTAAAGTAACATGCCACCGCAGCAGCTAGGGGTTGGGCACTCTACATCAATAAAAAGTTTCCCAGGGGATCTAGGCAGGGCACCAATGAGTCTGTGGCAATTGACTTTTTTCTCTAAAAATTATAAGCTCAATAATGACAGGAGCAATTGCAGTCTTATTCAGAGCTGCATCCAGAAGGCCTAGAATGACATCAGAAACATACTAAAGACTCAAGAAATGTTTATGGTAAGAATGGACAAATAAATAAATGAATGGAATCGGTCAGCAGTTAGCAAATCATGTCACCATCAATTTTAAATTTACTATCGTCTAGGCTCGAGGCCACCTAATGACAACAACATCATTTTAATGGAGCCCTGGCGGCACAGAGGCTAAAGCACTCGGCTGCTAACCAAAAGGGTGGTGGTTCGAACCCACCAGCTGTTCCCTGGGAGAAAGATGTGCCAGTCTGCTTCCATAAAGATTTTCAGCCTTGGAAACCCCATGGGGAAATTCTGCTATGCACTATAGGGTCCTTATGAGTTGGAAATGACTCAATGGCAGTGGGTTTTGTTTGGTTTTATCATCTGAACTGGCACTATACCCAGATTGAACACATCTGTGTTCAGTGGTAACATTTGAGGAATAGTGAACGGGCCACCAGATTAAACTACACGTTAGCAAAGGTGGTGTTCTTAATTTTTACCTTGATTTTCATCCTAATCATTATTTTTCAAAATCTATTCCTTTGGTATTTAGGGTAAAAATTTATCTATTTAGTCAGGACATAAATGATAGCTACATTCTAGAAGATAAGTTAGGTAAACAGAAAGAGGTAAGAGCCAAAGAATTTTATTATCATACCAAATTAACACATTAGCAAGCCAATAAATGAGTGGTAGTTAGCTTGAGAAGAACATCATGCTTGGTAAAGTAGAGGGCCGGTGAAAGAGAGGAAGACCCTCAATGAGATGGATTGACACGGTGGCTACAATAATGGACATGGCAACGCTTGTGGAGATGGCACAGGACTAAGCAGTGTTTCATTCTGTTGTACGTAGGGTCACTATGAGTCAGAAGCAATTCTAAGGCACCTAACGACAGCTTATGTGACTAACCTTTTATTGTCCACTGTCAGTGATTTGTGCCACATACTTGTTTAAATATTTGCAATTTTTATATAATGCATTTTATACTTGTTTTGTCTAGAATTATATCATAAACATTATTCATATTCATAGTAATGGATACACAAAAACACATTATGTGTATGTATACATATTCTATTAGAAGGTACTATAAGTTGGTAAAATATTTTAATGTTGTATATTTTTGTTAATGCTTTCCTATTGGTATTAGAGCTACATGAACATATTGAGCATATTTTTTGCTTCTGGTTGATTATCTATTTGGAATAAAATTAGCAATGAAGTTATGATATTCAAGTTTAAAAGTGGTTTGATTTCTCTGCCATATTGACTTTTCAGAAAGACTGCATTAAATTACAAAGTTAACAGCAAGGAATGAATGTGATGATTTCTTTGCAGCAATCCTGGCACTTAATGTTTCGTGTTTTGTTTGCTAATTTTATTGCATTAAACGATAGTTTAAAATTGTTTTATTTCACATTTCTTTGATAACTAAAGAGGATGGATATTTCCCTCATTTCTTATCAATTTTTTTTTCTTTTATAAACTATCATATTGTCTAGCCATGAATCAATCTGGAATCTTGAATCTTTCTTACAAATTTGAATAAAATGCTATTATTTTATCTACATTTTATATTTCTTATTTCCCAGAAGTTTAATATGCATCATAATTTATTTCATCATAATTTCTCTTAACTCAAACAAAAAAAAAAAGTTCTACCACAGAGTTGTTATATATTCTCTTCCATTGCTTGCTAATTTTTCTCAACGTTCATTTTTAACTATTTAATGCATCTGTTGTTTATTTTAAATTAAAAGATAGAGGGTAGAAATAAAATTTTCTCCACAGTTATCCCAAACATACATATACTAATTCTGTCACAATGTTTGTCCTCTCATATAATGAGAGTTGGTATACAATTATTGATATTTGAGTTCTTTACTTCCAATTCCACTCAATATTTAAAATGTACAAATTTTGCACTGTTTCACATATTAATACTAAATAACATATTCTAACATCTGATAGGGACATATCTCTTTTAATTCTTTAAGATTCCTGCATATTTCTATAAATAAACTTTTTTAAGTTTTTTTAAATCAAAAATCAATTTATCAAGTTCAAAATTTCAACTAAGGATTTAGATTGGAATATGTTATGTACATTAGTTAGAACTGGTTTTGTCATATGAAATAGTTCCTTCCACGAATATGATCTATATCTCTGTTTGTTCAAATCTTTGTTAAAATCTTCCAGAGACAAAGTTAAACATTATGAACGTTAATTTTATGTGTCAACTTGGTTAGTCTATGGTGCTCAGTTATCTGGTAAAACATCAGTCTAGTTGCTGTTATGTTATAAAGTAATTAAATGTGATTAAATCAGTTGGCCCCCAAGTAAAACAGATTGCTTTCCATAATGTGGTACGGCATCAGTCAATGAGCTGAAGTCCATGAGAGTAAAAAGGGAGTTTCCCTAGGCTGTGTTCTGCCTCCAGACTATAAATATACATTTTGCCAGAATATTTTTACTCTTCACTCTTGTTTGACCTATGGATTTTGGAATGCAAGCCTAAAGAAGGCTCTAGTCTGTCACACGACTACAGATTTGTGACTTGCCTGTGCCCCGCAATTATGTTAACCAATTGCTTGGGATGAAGTAATGTCTCTCTCAATATATACATATAAATATATTGTCTTAGGACAGGATCTCTAGAGAAGCAAAACCAGTAAAGCATATAAATATACATATAGAGAGAGAGATTTATATCAGGGAAAGATTTATATCAAGGAGTTGTAGAGGCTGGAACTTCCCAAGTCTATGGATCAAGGTAAAGGCTTCTCCTGACTCACATAGATGTAGAGGCTGGTGTACCCAACATTGGTAGGTTGGAGAACAGGGATCTTGCTCACAGGCTGTGCAGATCAACAAATCTCAAGATCAACAGATCCACTCAAGTCCCAAGAAGTGAAGGTTAGAGGAACAGGAGCCAGCTGCAGTACCCAGAATGAGCAAAAGCCCCTCGCCTTGTGAGAATGTCCACTTATATTTGAATGCAGGCTGCAAGCCCAAAGAAACTTCCTTTCAACTGATTGGCTACTCACAGCAGATCCCATCATGGGGGTGATCATGTATCAAACTTAACAGAGAAGTGATCACATTATACTTTGCCAAAATACTGAGAATCATGGCCCAGCCAAGTTGACACGCAATCTTAACCATCACATGTGTGTGAGTGTATGTGTGCATCAGAATACATATACAAATCAGTATCAATATCAGAATATATATATTATATTATATACACACATAAACACAATATTCTGAAATTGACACTATTTTTTAATTTCTAAGAGAGAAAAAAATATCTCTTTACCCAGCCATGGCATAGTATTCTTTAAGTACAGCACTGAATTCAAACTTTTAGTTTTTCACGTAATTGTCAATCTATCTCTATCAATGAGATAAGCAATATATTTTTGTTGTTAGTTTTGTCACTGAAGGGATAAGGAAGTGTTGCTTGGTGAAAGACTAGATAATTTGGAAAGAAGTTGTATAAAGGAAGACAGACAGTAAAATTTCAAAGGAAAGAATAGGAACGGTCTAAAAAGGCAATCATGCATAAAAACTTGGCCTAGGGCAAAGTCCAGATGATAATGATAAAAATTATATACAACAGCAAATAGTAGTCATATTATATTTTGTGTAAAATTACAATTTAGAATGAATACAACCACCAAGAACATTTTCAAGAAATCATCTCTGCAACTGCTGACAATCAATGACAGTGAACCCTTTGAAGGCAGAAGTCATATCCGATGACTTTTCCTTGTTCTTGTTTCAAACAAACAAGAAGCACCCAGAATTTGGTATATTATTTATGGTTTTATTTATTTGTTGTAATTCTTTTCCTATTTATGAAATTACTTGAAATGACTCACTCTTTACATGGTGAATTACTTTACTTGGTTCCAATTTATATGCAAATCTATTACTGAGTTATTCTTTAATATTTCAGAATATAGAAAGAAAAATATTCTGGATTGCTTTAAAACATATGATCATGCCTTTGCAAGCCTTACTCATCTTCTTTGTGTCTTAAATTCTTATTCAACCTTAGAAATGCTTTGTAAATGCAAAATCTTTCTGTATTTCACCTACAACCATGCAGGAAGAGTTTTGCTTTTTTTTTTTCCTCCTGCCCACCATCAACTGTGTCTTTGTTTCTAGCAGATACAATGGAAATACATAGGCTTAAGAGCTGGAAAGAAAGAAATCAAAAAATCAAATTCTGAACCTACTCCTTACCAACAACGTGACACTGGATGGTTGACAGAAGGGCCCTGCACCTCAGTCTTCTAAAGGGAATACTGCCACTTCCTTTACAGGGTTGCTTTGAGTATTTTATGAAAGAGTGTGTGTTGAATCTCAATAACATTAGCTTCATTTTCCTTTTATCTAACACTTTTAATGTTCATATTTTAGTTTCACCACAGAATTCTTTCCTGCTATAATGTTTTGTCAACCTACTTAAGGTCAGAGACTGTGTTTACCCATCCCTGTGTCTCTTGTTTGACTCAAAGAGTCTGTGAGGTCAATTATGTGTCCCAAGCTCTGGAGTCAAAAAGCTCAGAAACTGTTTGCCCTGATTCCTAAAAACTATTTTATAAGGAATAAAAATCATTGCTAATTTCTAAAACTTAATCTTTATGTATTTGCCTATAGTACCTCCTGTGGTGTTATTCTTTACTGTGGTATTACCCCGATACATGGGCATTAGTTCCTTACTAACTGCTTGCTGATGATGTTTGGAAGAAAATAAATTTCTATGAGATTGCCTCATTCAAGTTTGTAAAATACGTAATGATTATCTTCTTGCACTTGATTATGTAAAATTTTTATTCTGTATGTCTGGTATGTATTTAGCGTCAGAGTCAGTATGGACAATGGTTCTCAACTCCTTACAACTTGAGAAAGCATTAGGAGCCTCCATTATTGACAAATGCATGTCGAAATGTAATTTGCAGAGAAAATTGAGTCATTTCCTCGAAAGAAAGTGAGACACTGTGAGAGCTTCTTTCTTTACCAGGAAGGATCAGCCTTCCACATTCCAGGCTATACCTGCTCTGTAAGGTCTTCACTCTGGGACAGTCCTGGTATTCCTGGGAAGCAATATTTTTGTGTTGGTTTCTAAACTACTTCTGGTCGTCTCTCATTTATCACAACGTCAAACAAAATTGCTCCAAGAGGATTTTGAAATCTCTAAGAAGATCTATATCAGGCTCAAAGCGTTTCCTTGAGGCAAGTACAGACAAACACTTCATGGGCATTTTTCCAGAGCTGGGAAAATTGAGTTGAAGTAAAACCAATAGTTTGGTATTACAGGTTTACATTCATGCCAGATTTTCTGGGGAATTTAACAACTTTCACACAGCAGTAAACAATTCCTCTTTGGATCAATAAGGTAATGCTAGGGAGAAAGGAAGGATGAGCATTACTCAAGTAATGCTGACATTATTTTGACTTGTTACAGTTATTGCTACTACTGTTTCTAATGAACAGAGCTTGAAGAGGTTAAAATACATTCAAGATTGTATAGCAACTAAGATAAAATCCTTCAGAATAAATTTAATCAAGTAAAATACTTGTACACTGAAAACTATAAATCGTTACTGAAAAAAATTAAAGAAGACCTAAATGAATGGAAAGTCATTTCATGTTCATGGTTTGGAAGACTTAATATTGTTAAGCTGTAAATACAATGCAAAGCAATCCATATATTCAATGCAACTCCTATCAAAATTCTAACAGCCTTCTTTGAAAGGAAATGGAAAAACCAATCTTCAAATTTATATGAAACTGCAAGGGTCCCTGAATAGCCAAAGAAATCTTGAGAAAGAAGAACAAAGTAAGAAGACTCATACTTTCTGATTTCAAAATATACTATTATTTGTTTCTTGTGTGCAGTCGAGTCTGTTCCAACTCATAGCCACCCTATAGGACAGAGTAGAACTTCCCCATAGGGTTTCCTAGGCTGTAATCTTTATGGGAACAGGTCATCAGGTGTTTTTTCCCATGGAGCTGCTGGGCGGGTTTGAACCTCTGATCTTTGGAGCTGCTTAACCATTGCTCTACCAGGGCTCCTTAAATAAACTATACTGTTACCTTAATCTGGTATAATGATGGACTTATTGAACAACAGAATAGATGAGTCCAGAAATAAACCATATATCTATGAGAAACGGATTTTCCACAAGGGTGCTAAGTCCATTCAAATGGGAAAGAATAGTCTCTTTAATAAATGGTACTGAAACAACTGGATTTCCACATGGAAAAGTAAATGAAGCTGGGCCTATACCTCACACCATGTATGAAAGTAACTCAAACTGCATCAAGGACTGAAATGTAAGAACTAAAACCATAAAACTCTTAGAAGAAACATAGAAGTAATGCTTCAGGATCCAGTATTTAACAATGGATTCTTAGATATGACTCCAAAAGCAGAAGCAAAAAAAGACAAAATATATAAATAGGACTTCATTTAAATTTAAAACTTTTGTTCATCAAAAGACTTTATTAAAGTGAAGAGACAACATATAGTTTGGGAGAAATATGGAAACTATATATCTGATAAGGGTTTAGTATTCAAAATGTATAAAGAACTCCTAGAACAAAAAGAACAAAAAAAAAAATCAAAAAATGGGCAAATGGTTTGAATAGGCATTCCACCAAAAGAGGAAATACGAATGGCTAACGAGCACATGCAAAGATGCTCAATGCCTTTAGTCATTAGGGAAATGCCAATCAAAACCACAATGAGATACCACTTCACACTCACAGAGATGGCTATGATAAAAAAAAAAAAAAAAGACAGAAAAATAGGTGTTGGTTAGGATGTAGAGAAACTGAAACCCTCATGCATTGCTGGCGGGATTATAAAATACTACAGCCATTGTGGAAAACAGTTTGGTGGCTCCTCAAAAAGTTAAACTTGGAACTACCATATGTCCCAGAAATTTCACTGCTAATTATGCACCCCCAAAAACTGAAAGCAGGAACACTGTTACTTGTACACCAATATTCACTGTAGCATTATTCACAATAGCCAAAATGTGGAAACAGCCTAACTGTCCAAAAGCACATGAGTGAATAAGCAAAATGTGGTACATACATAGAATCAAATATAACTCCACCATATGGAGAAATGAAATCTTGATACATGCCATGATGTGGGTGAATCTTGCAAACATTAGGCCAAGTGATAAATCAGTCACAAAAGGATAATATTGCATGATTCCATTTATATGAAATATCTACAATATGCAAATGTATAGAAACCAACGTTTATTAGTGTTTACCAAGGGTGACAGGAAAAGAGGGAGTTATTGCTCAGGGTCTCTGAGACCCTCTTAAGGGTGATAGAATAATTTGGAAACACGTAATGGTGATGCTGTCACAACATGATGAATTAATGTCACTAAATTGTAGATGTAAAAAAGGTTGAAACTGCAAATGTTTTCTTACACATATACTTAAAAAAAATACCTTTTTTAAAGTTGAAGAAAACCTGTAAAGAAAGAACAACAACAAAAATTGCATGAAAAATGGATAGTTTTTTTTGCCACCATATTTTTGTGCCTGCTTTGTGGTCAGTCTGTTATTATTATCAACATCAATCAGACTATTTATCTGTTTGTTTGTTTGTTTGTTTTGCTTAGAGTCTGTAGCAACCATCATCTCCTCCCACAATTAACCATCCTAAAATTTCAAAAGATATGGCAGACAGATCATATAAGCTCACCACAAAAGAGGCTGGTATTTTTGTGCGAATACACACACACACACACAAGCTCTTTGTCTCACACAAACCCATTAAAGCGTTAAGTAGTAAGCAAAGATTAATTACACTTAAAACAAAGGGCAATGGAAATCTTTAGCAAGTCCAAAATGCATCTTGACTATATCTACAATGGTTTGCAATGTTTCTAAGAGGATAAATTCCTAAGAGCACATAGAATATTTTTATTCTTTTGTAAATATCATATCAAATAAACTGGTTTCTGTCAAGTTACATTAAATATTTCACTTATAGTGTTTTACTTATAAATGCTTTACTTTGCAGCATAATCGTTTAGTATATCATTTAATATTCCACTTACTAACTAAAGGAAATGATTGCCTAATGACCAAAATTAATGCTAACCACATGAATTATGTAGCCCTTAATTATGCTTTAAAATATTGGTATCAATTCCTGGTAGAAAGCAGAAAGACATTCCCTGCTTTTGATAGATTAATCGAATGGTGTTAAGTAATTGTGAGTAATATGTTTCTTTGGATCTCAAATAAGCATCCACCTACTCAGTCACTAATGAGGGAACAATCAGCTAAGAGAATAGTACTGTGACGCTAAAGTAGAAATTGTATAAATCGAGATATATCACCTTGAAATTGAAAATATGAATTAATTTTTACAAAGCATTGCTGTTTTAGACGTTATCAAGTTGATTGCGACTTATAGGGACCCTATGTACAACAGAAAGAAACACTGCCCGGTCCCAAAAAAAAAAAAAAAAATTTTTTTTTTTTTTTGTTATGCTTGAGCCCATTGTTGCAGCCACTTTGTCAATCCGTCTTGTCGAGGGTTTTCCTCTTTTTTGCTGAGCCTCTACTTTACCAAGCATGATATCCTTTTCTAGGGACTGGTCCCTCCTGATAACATGTCCAAAGTATGTGAGAGGAAGTCTCGCTATCCTTGCTTCTAAGGAGTGTTATGTAATTTTTCCAAGACAGGTTTGTTTGTTCTTCTGGCAGTCCATGGTATATTCAATATTCTTTAATTCGAATGCATCAATTCTTCTTCAGTCTTCCTTATTCATTGTCCAGCTTTCACATGCCTATGAGGTGATTGAAAATGCTATGGCATGGGTCATGGACACCCTAGTCCTTAAAGTGGCAAGAAAGTCTGTCACAGGAAGTAATCTATCAGAAGCTAATCTGAACCAACTAAACAGATACCATCACTCATGGAACTGATTAATGGAAGAATTTAACCATTTTCCAAAAAATGATTATACATTTATTGCTTTCTTGACATTTAAATTAAGGTTAGAGTCTCAATAATGAAATTCTCATAAAATAACAACAATAAAAACCATATTTGCACAGAAGCCAATCTGAAAAAACTTCCAATGGTCAAAACTGGAACCAAATAAATAAAAAATTATATTTCATTATAACACAAAGAATAAGATAAATCTACTTGAGTCCTTACTGATTTTATTTTTTAAATTATCATTGAATAATATTGACTTTTTTCTTTTGATGTATAGTTCTATTCATCTTAACGTATGTATAGATCTGTATAAACACCACAACAATCAAGATACAGAACTGTTCCATCAGGGCAAAGAACCCCCTTGTGTTATACTTTCATACAGTTCCTCCCTCAACCCCTAACTCTGGCAACCACTGATGTGTTCTCTAACACTGTAGTTTTGCCTTTTCAAGAATATTATGTAAATGCAATCATACAGTATGTAACCTTTCACTCAGTCTAACGCCTCTGACGTCCAGGCACGTTGTTGTGTATGTCATCAATTTGTTCCTTTTAATTGCTGAGAAGCATCCCATTGTATGGATATATCCTGATTGCTTATCTATTCACCCAGTGAAGGACTTTTAAGTTGTTTCCAGCTTTTTTACAAAATGAATAGAGCTGCTATAAACATTTTTGTATAGATTTTTGTGTGAATACAGGCTTTCAATTCTGTAGACTAAATACCCAGGAGTGGGATTTTTGGGCCACATTGTAAGTGTATGTTTAACTTTGAAAGAAACTGCCAAAAGGTTTTCTAGATTGGCTATACCATTTTGCATTCTCACTGACAATGTGTTTGAGTTCCAGTTGGTCCATGTTCTTTCAGGTCCTTAGTATGGTCCGTCATTTTTATTTTTTATTTTACTCATTCTTATAGGTGTGCAATAGTATCTTATTGTGATTTTAATTTGCATATCCCTAATTGCTGACAAGGTTGAACATATTTTCATGTGTCATTGTGTCATAATTATGTCTCTTTTCAAATGTTTGTTCAAGTGTTCTGACCAATTTTTAAATGGATTTTTTGTTCTGATTGTTGAGTTTTAAGAGTTCTTCATATATTCTGGTAACATGTCATTTGCTAGATGTGTAGTTTGTAAATATTATCACCTGGTCTATAGCTTGTCATCAATCTCCTAACAGTATCTTTCACGGAGCAAAGGTTTTTAATTTTATAAAGTCCCATTTACATTGTTTTTCCTTTATTGATCATGCTTCTGGCTTCATCCTTGAGCATTCTCTGCCTAACCCCAGGCTACAAAGATTTTCTCTTAAATTTTCTTTTAAAATTTTCATAGTTTTATATTTTATGCTTAGCGCCATGATCCATTTTGAAGGAGTTTTTGCATGTGGTGTGAGGTCTAGGTCAAGGCTCGTATTTGTGCATATAGCTCATAAATTGTTCTAAAATTGAATTAGAACAATTCAGTTGAAACCCTTCACATCTATGTCAAAAATTAAAACACCTTAATTGTGTGGGTTTATTTCTTTATTTCTTAGTTGGAAATCCTGGTGGTGCAGTGGTTAAGAGCTACAGCTGCTAGCCAAAAGATTGGCAGTTCGAATCCACCAGGTGCTCCTTGGAAACTCTACAGGGGGAGTTCTGCACTGTCCTATAGGGTCGCCATGAGTCAGGATCGACTCGACAGCAACAGGTTTTTGGTTTATTTCTTAGTTCTCTTTTTTGTTTTGTTCATCTAGGTGTCTATTCCTTTAACAAATTCTCCCTGTCTTGATTACTGTAGCTTTATAATAAGTTTTAAAATTGAATGGTACGATTTCTTCAAGGCTGGTATAGATATATGTTTAAATAAATAAATAGAGGAGAAGGGGTAAATCTTCCCTACAGAAGAATTGCAAGTAATAAATATATGAGTGGGGAATAAAAAATTCTTATTAAAAGTTCTAAACCACAGAAATAATTGCTATAGGCAAGATCCACTGATAAATGCCAAAACTTTAAGGAGAAACAGGATAGTTGCATGGACTCTGGGTATCTTAACCAAGATATGTATAAGTTACTCTGGCGGCTTCAACATATATGTCTCAATTCTTTGATAATCCTCCCTGCAGGAAATGGAGCTTAATTCTTCTCCCCTTGACTGCAAGCTGTATTTAGTGACTCATTTCTAATAAATTGAGTATTGACAGGGAAAAATAATAATTTTACAACAAAGAAATCTGATAGACAGCATTTCAAACAAGTGATTATTGTTAACATCACCAGTAATAACTCATGATGATATTAGATATCCCACTATGATCCAATGAGAAGGGTACATCACTCTATGGCACTCTCTCCGATAATGCATGACCTCAATCTAATCATGAGAAAACATCAGACAAATCCAATGGGTTTTAAATACTTACCAGGGATCTTCTAAAGTGGCGTGGTCAATGTATTAGTTTCTTAAGGTTTCTATAACAAAGTACTACAAACAGTTGTTGTTAGATGCCGCCGAGTCGGTTCTGACTCAGTGACCCTATGCACAACAGAATGAAACGCTGCCCGGTCCTGCACCATCCTTACAATCATTGTTTTCCTGAGCCCATTGTTGCAGCCACTGTGTCAATCCACCTCGTTGAGGGTCTTCCTCTTTTCTGCTGACCCTGTACTTTGCCAAGCATGATGTCCTTCTCCAGAGACTGATCCCTCCTGACAATATGTCCAAAGTATGTAAGACGCAGTCTTGCCATCCATGCTTCTGAGGAGCATTCTCGTTGTACTTCTTCTAAGGCAGATTTATTCATTCTTTTGGCAGTCCATGGTATATTCAATATTCTTCACCAACACCACAATTCAAAGGGATCAATTCTTCTTCGGTCTTCATTATTCATTGTCCAGCTTTCACATGCATATGATGCGATTGAAAATACCATGGCTTGGGTCAGGCACACCTTAGTCTTCAAGGTGACGTCTGTGCTCTTCAACACTTTAAAGAGGTCCTTTGCAGCATATTTACCCAATGCATATTTTGATTTCTTGGCAGCTGCTTCCATGAGTTTTGATTGTGGATCCAAGTAAAATGAAATCCTTGGCAACTTCAATCTTTTCTCCGTTTATCATGATGTTGCTCATTGCTCCAGTTGTGAGGATTTTTGTTTTCTTTATGCTGAGGCACAATCCATAATAAAGGCTGTGGTCTTTGATCTTCATCAGTAAGTGTTTCAAGTCCTCTTCACTTTCAGCAAGCTAGGTTGTGTCATCTGCATAATGCAGGTTGTTAATGAGTCTTCCTCCAATCCTGATGCCCCATTCTTCTTCATATAGTCCATCTTCTCGGGTTATTTGTTCAGCACACAGATTGAATAGGTATGGTGAAAGAACACAACCCTGGTGCACATCTTTCCTGACTTTAAACCGATTAGTATCCCCTCATTCTATCCGAACAACTGCCTCTATCTATGTAAAGGTTCCTCATGAGCACAATTAGGTGTTCCGGAATTCCCATTCTTTGCAATGTACAAACTAGGTGGTTGAAAACAAAAGAAATTTATTCTCTCAAGGTTCTGGAGGCTAGAAGGCAAAATTCAGGCTCTCAGCAGTGTCATTCTTTCTAAGAAAATTCTAGATGAAGATTCTTCTATATCTCTTCCAGCTTCTGGGAGAACTGGGTGCTCTTTGGCTTATGGCAGCATAACTCCAGTCTCTGCCTCCATCTTCACATGGCTGACTTCCCTTTGCACCTCTCTGTGTCACCAGTCATATTGAATTAGAGCCATCCCTTCCTCAGTGTGACCTTTTGTTAACTAATCACATCTGAAAAGACACAATTTCTAAAAAAAAGACACTATTTCTACACAAAAGACACTATCCACAAGTACCAGGGTTTAAGACCTGAACATATCTTTCTGGGGAACAAAAAAATCCATAATCATCATAAATGACAAGGATGGACAGGAATTGTCAGAGATTGGAGAGGACTACAGAGACATGACAACTAAACATAGTATCTTAGATTAAATACAGGAACAGAAAAATGACATTAGTAAAAAAACTGGTGAAGACCAAATAAAGTCTATATTTTGGTTAACATCATTGTACCAGTGTTAATTTCTTAGTTTCATAAATATATTATGGTTATGTAAGTTGTTAACATTTGAGGAATTTGTGTGAAGGGTATATGTGAATTCCCTGTACTACCTTTGTAACTCTTCTGTAAACCTAAAATCATTGCAAAATAAAAAGTCTGAAAAGCCATATTTTCCTTTGTTCAGTTATAAATATCAAAGAACAAACAAAAGAATTAATCAAAAGCATAACACTCACAGGCACACAAAACTGAAATTTTCTCATTTTTTATTAAGTTATCCAGCAGTAAGTAAAAAATCTGTGTTGAGTATATGTTCTGCTGTTACAAACTATACACTATATTCCTAGGGTGTATATCTATTGCTTTTGTCGACGTTTTCCTGGTATTTCATCCCTTGATAAAAATACCTGATTTTCCTTGGGGAATCCCTCTCCCTCACCCTCAGGTCTTTTGCTTTGGTATGGTACTCTTTCAGGGGCAGGTATGAAGATCAAAATGGTCCTTCAGAGTATTTCACATGCCTGATCCTAGCGATGGATTCTACTGTAAACAGATCACCTATAGTGGTTCAATCAGGGATAATCTTGGGAAATTTTTTAGAGCGTCTGAAGAGTACTTATCTCTCATTGCAATGGATTTTTAGATTGATATAATCTTAATCCTGAAGCTACTGGGGACCAAGAAATGGACCCTGGAGACGAAATCACACTTTAGAAAGCTGAGTCAGGAGATGAGGAGAATAAGAAAGAAAGAAGGATACCTGGTCTTGATGACACTGTTGAATCACTTTATTTAGCCATGTCTAAAAATTATCACCACAACTTGTCTGTCAGTTTGTCTACTGTGTTGGCTTACATGTTGCTGTGATGCTGGAAGCTATACTACCCGTATTTCAAAGAAAGGCAGGGTCACCCATGGTGGACAGATTTCAGCAGAGCTTCCAGACTAAGACAGATTAGAAAAAAATTGGCCAGTGAAGACTTATAAATAGCAGTAAAACATTGTCTGATATAATGCTAGAAGATGAGCCCCTCAGATTGGAAGGCACTCAAAATACAACTAGGAAAGAGCTGCCTTCCCAAAGTAGAGTCAAACTTAATTATATGTATGGAGTAAAGCTTTCAGGACCTTTATTTGCTGATGAGGCATGACTCAAAATGGAAAAAAAAAAAAAACTACAATCATTAGTTATCAGACTGTGGAATTTACAAAGTATGAATCTAGGAAAATAGAAAGTCATCAAAAATGAAATGGAACACATAAAGATATATACCCCAGGCATTAGTGAGCTGAAATGAACTGATGTGGCCATTTTGATTCAGATAATCATTGGTCTACTATAGGAATGACAAATTGAAGAACAGCATTGCATTCATTGTCAAAAAGAACACTTCAAGATCTATCCTGAAGTACAATGCTGTCAGTGATAGGATAATATCCACATGCCTACAAGGGAGTTCAGTTAATAAAACTATTATTCAAATTTACACACTAACCAGTAGTGCCAAAGATGAAGAAATTGATGAATTTACCAACTTCTGCACTCTTAAATTGATCAAACTTACAATCAAGATGCATTGATAATTACTGGTGATAGGAATGTGAAAGTTAGAAACAAAGAAGAAGGATAAGTAGTTGGAAAATACTGCCTTGGTGATAGAATTGACTCTGGAGATCACATCATAGGATTTTGCAAGACCAAGGACCTATTCATTGGAAATACATTTTTCTTTTTTTTAACATGAACAGCGACTACACTTCATCTTACCAAATGGAATACACAGGAATCAAATTGACTACATCTGTGGAAAGAGATGATGGAAAAGCTCATTATCATCAGTCAGAACAAGCCCAGGGGCCAATTGTGGAACAGACCATCAATTGTTCATGTACAAGTTCAAGCTGAAGCTGAAGAAAATTAAAACAAGTCCATGAGAGCCAAAGTATGACCTTGAGTATATCCCACTTGAATTTAGAGATCATGTTAAGAACATATTTGATGCACTGAACACTAACGACTGAAGACCAAATGAGTTGTGGGATGACACCAAGGAGATCATACATGAAGAAAGCAATATGTCGTTAAAAAAGCAAGCAAGAAAGAAAAGACCAAAATGGATGTCAGAAGAGACTCTGAAACTTGTTCTTGAACGTGGAGTAGCTAAAGGGAAAGAAAAAATGAAGATAGTAGACAAAGTAAAGTATTATAATGAAATGTGCAAATACCTGAAGTTAGAAAGGCAAATGGGCAGAACACTCTCAGTATTTCCCAAGCTAAAAGAGCTGAAAAAAAAAATTCAAGCTTCAAATTGCAATATTGAAGGATTCTGTGGGCAAAATATTGAATGACTCAGGAAGCATCAAAAGAAGATAGAAGGAATACACAGTTAATGTACCAAAAAGAATTGATCTGCATTCGAGCAATTCAGGAGGTAGTATATGATGAATAACAGATGGTATTCAAGGAAGAAGTCCAAGTTGCACCAAAGGCATTTGCAAAAAAACAAGGCTCCAGGTATTGACAGAATACCAATTGAGATGTTTCAACAAACAATGCAATGCTAGAAGTACTCACTCACATATGCCAAGAAATTTGGAAGACTTCTACTAGGCCAACAGACTGGAAAAGATCCATATTTGTGCCCATTCCAAAGAAAGGTGATCCAACAGATTGTGGAAATTATTGAACAATATCATTAATATCATACAGAGTAAAATTTTGCTGACGATCATTCAAAAGTGATTGTAGCGGTACATCAACAGGGAATTGCCAGAAATTCAAACCAAATCTAGAAGAGGACATGAAATGAGGAATATTGCTGATGCCAGATGGATCTTGGCTGAAAGCAGAGAATAGCAGAAAGATGTTTACCTGTGTTTTATTAAATACATAAAGGCATTCAACTGTGTGGATTGTAACAAATTATGGATAACATCACAAAGAATGGGAATTCCAGAACACTTAATTGTGCTCATGCTGAACCTGTACATAGACCAAGAAGCAGTCATTCGAACCGAACAAGGGGATGCTGAGTGGTTTAAAAGGAGGAAAGCTGTGTGCAAGGGTTATAGAGATTCTCCATATTTATTCAATCTGTATACTGAATAAATAATCCAAGGAGCTGGACTATATGAAGAAGAAATAAGCATCAAGATTGGAGGTAGACTCTTTAACAGCCTGCGATATGCAGATGACACAAATTTGTTTGCTCAAAGTGAAGAGGACTTGAAGCACTAACTGATGAAGATCAAAGACTAGCCTTAAGTATGGATTACACCTCAACATAAAGAAAACAAAAATCCTCACAACTGGACCAATAAGCAACATCATGATAAACGGAGAAAACATTGAAGTTGCCAAGGACTTTATTTTACTTGGATCCACAATGAATACCCACAGAAGCAGTAGTCAAGAAATCAAATGACTTGCTGCATTGGCAAGTCTGCTGCAAAAGACCTCTTTAAAGAGTTAAAAAGCAAAGATGTCACCTTGAAGACTACGGTGTGCCTGACCCAAGCCATGGTATTTTCAATTGCCTCATATGCGTGTGAAAACTGAACAATGAGCAAGGAAAACCAAAGAAGAATTGATGCATTCAAATTATATTGGCAAAGAATATTGAATATACCATGGACTGCCAAAAGAACAAACAAATCTGTCTTGGAAGAAGTACAACCAAAATGCTCCTCAGAAGCAAGGATGGCGAGACTATGCCTTATGTACTTAGACATGTTATCAGGAGGGACCAGTCCCTGGAGAAGGATATCATGCTTGGTAAAGCAGAGGGTCAGTGAAAAAGAAGCAGACCCTCAACCAGAAGGATTGACCCAGTGGCTGCAACAATAGCAGTGATTATGAGGATGGCCCAGGACCGGGCAGGGTTTTGTTCTGTTTTTTTTTGTATTTAATTAGTATTTTTAATTTTTTTTATTAACTTTTATTGAGCTTCAAGTGAACGTTTACAAATCAAGTCAGACTGTCACATATAAGTTTATATACACCTTACTCCGTTCTCCCACTTGCTCTCCCCCTAATGAGTCAACCCTTCCAGTCTCTCCTTTCGTGACAATTTTGCCAGCTTCCAACTCTATCCTCCCATCACCCCTCCAGACAGGAGATGCCAACACAGTCTCAAGTGGCATTTTGTTCTGTTTTACACAGGGTTGCTACGAGTGGGATCCGACTTGATGGCACCTAACAATCCCTAAATGTGTAATATACCATAACTGAAAAGAATATAGTGGGTATCTAGAAAGTAGCACCAAAAGACTCAGGGAGCTCAAAGCCAAGAATTTTTACAATCTCATATAAATAATAAATAAAAGTTACTCATATTTCTGGAACTAAATTAAAGAAACAGTAGTTGAAATAAACGGTTTTATAGAAGCAGAAATTTAAGCAAATAAAACCATGTCCCTTTACCCCTACCCATTTATTCAACAGAAACTGATAAAAAGAATGTCCCTCCTTTCTGCCTTCTTGAGCAATCCATGCCTTTGGTTCCATACAATTTCCTGGTATTCTGAAATGCTTTATGGAAGTATTTAACTGATATTTCAAAGTGTAAAAAGGATAAATTCACTTCATTCTTTTTTTATGTGTGGAGTCATTTTATGATGTGTCCAAAAGGAAAACTTGTGCTTTTGAGAAAAGATCTATAAATTGAAGTTATAGTATCAGTGGACTTCTTCCCAAGTATGACAAAATTAAATCCATAACACGTAGGTGACATGATTTTAAAATCAAGAACTACCGAATTCCTTTTCAAAGGAATTTTAGTATTCATTAAATTTCTTGCACAGTGTTGTTATGAGTTGACAAACTCTTGACCCCTTCCACCATTATGTATCCAAACGGTTCACAAATTAAGTTGCATAGAACTCTACAACGCAAGATTTACAAGGGTGAGATAAAAGCACTGGTAGATGTTCTTCCTTTCACTCTTTGAGAGGGAAGGGCATGTGGAAACAGCATTGGTTTGAATGACGTTTGATGTAATGGCCTGCCATTCCGCTGGCACTTTTAGTGTTAAGCAAGTGATCTGCAAAGTAAAGTGGATTCACAGTTAGAGTCAGCACCAGTGCACAGGTCGCCCATAAAAATAGAAGATTCCATTATTCTTCCGGCTCCCTAGAGGGAGCAAGGTCTCTTGCATCATTACCAGGACTAAATCTGACTCTTCTACCTCCCCTAATTTCCTCCTAGTAATTATAGGTCAAGCACTCTTTTGTAAATTATAAAACCTTTGTTCTTATCAAAAATGAATAGCTGAGAAAAAAAAAAGATATAAAAAGTCTAAGGAAAAAAATTTCAATTAGAAAACCAAGCTAATTTGGTATGACCAAAGACTGTCAGGCATACTGACAGTGCTCTATTATGCAGTCATTTGGGCTCTTTCAAATTAGTTATGTTAATGTCCTGTGAGTGAATGTAACACTTGGATGGGACAAGATTTCTGCAATTAATTTCTGCAGTCAGTGGAGAGACAAGCAAATTTATTTTCCCCCTCTCTGGGAATTGGTAGTGGAGGGTGTGAGGTAGTGAAAGTGCATTTAGGAACGGAGTACAAGCTAAACACAAGCCCTAAATAAAGCAGAAACAATGGGAGCCAATGCCTCCTCATTCATTCAATTGACAATGTTTTGCAGCTTAAACCTGTTTTATTAATTATGTTTGACATTTCCTTAATTAGTTTCATTTACACCAAATCAATCCCTACTGCTGTATGGCATCATTTATCATTTTGAAAAATTTGCATACTGAGTGCTGACTTTTCCTACTTAATTATACATTAAAAGTGTCAACGTGCTTGCTGCCTGGCGTTATCTGCGGCAGAAAGGTTTGTGGCTGGACGGTGATGGTATTAATCATTAAGGGCCCCCAAGGGCTGCTGGGTAATATCTGGGGAGCAGAATGGCTCTCGTTGTAACGCTAGAGAGCAGAAGTGCTTCTGTAAAATGACCCAGAGCAAAAACAAAATAAACGACCTAAAACATCCGGTGTACTGTAATGCTTTGCTCTTTCAATAAAAATATGCTTTGGTGGGAAGGTTTACTATTAACTATTCATTTTCTGTGCACTTAAAACACTACAAACCCACCAGGAGTAAACTGGTGATCTCTACTTGCACTTGAAAAAAAAAAAAAAGATCTGTTGGTTGAATCTATAATGGCGGCTTAGTAGTATATGTTCTAATGCATGCCAACTCAAAAGTGTTACTTTACAAATGAAAGCTAGAAAATATAGTATACCATTAAAACAGTGATTGATGTTGCTCATTTCTTTTCTACTTATAACTTTCAAGGAATAAGCAACTATTTTTCACTGAACAACAAGGAACACAACTGAACACAAAGTACGGGTGAAAATCTAATACTATAATGGAACTTCGTTTATACACCCTAATAGTTAAATTTCAATATTACAGAAACTTCAGTGACAAAAAAAATTATCAGGCTGTGCAATTTTTACGCACAATGCATGATGGTGAGCAATGGCAATGAAAGAGTTAACAAGAACCTGTTTGTAAATTGTGTATCAACTATGCCTTCCTTCATGTCAGAACCCAAACTTTGTGCATTTAATATTCAAATTCATTTTCAAATGCTTTCCCATTAACATAATATATGCCACTTTGCAAGCCTGGTCAGAGAAATCTGTAACTAAATAATTTTCAAGTTTCCTTCATATCAGATGCATTAGATGCAGTGTGAAATTATTTCCCCACCCTATCCCTTTGCTGAACAGCAGAAAAGCAACACATAATATAGTGGATATTACTGCAAGTGCATTGCATTCTTTAGGAGCTACTATATATGCAGGAAAGTTTATAATTGCTAATTTTAAGTGAGCATTTAATTGCATAGCTTGTGTATAATTATGAAGTTAATATGCGATGGCAATATCGCATTAGTTAAAGCTTACAAAAGAGAAGTATATAGGGTACAAATACATTTATGCAAATATTATAAATAGCTCTTTCATGTTTTCAGTTTAAAATGCTCTATTTTTAATGATGCCATCGTAAATGTACTTGTTTTTCCTCACATTAAAATAATTCAACAATGAAAATATACATCTAACTTAAATATTTTCTGCTGGGAAATACCAAAATGATCCACATGTCTACAAACAATTCAGTTAAACTAAAAAAAAAAAAAGTTAAAACAAGTAACACAGTTTTTCTACACCTTGTTATTAACAGATAATCGATTCAAATTTTATATCTTTAAATATATACTTTTATTTTTTCTTGTCCTTTCATGTCATAGTCCTTAATTCTAGTAACAGATTTTAAAACTATGACAGCTTTCCTTATCAGGAAGGAATAACAAAATATAAGTAGTAATGATAATGATGAAAATAAGATAGCATATTTTTGGTGGGAATGCAAAATGATACAACCATTTTGGAAAATGATATGGTGCTTCCTTAGAAAGACAGAAATAGAAATATCATATCATCCAGCAATCCCACTCCTAGGAATATATCCTAGAGAAATAAGAGCCGTCACACAAATAGACATATGCACACCCATGTTCATTGCAGCGTTGTTCACAATAGCAAAAAGATGGAAACAACCTAGATGCCCATCCATAGATGAATGGATAAACAAACTGAGGTACATACACATGATGGAGTATTATGTAATGATAAAGAACAACAATGAATCTGTGAAGCATCTCATAACATGGATGAATCTGGAGGACATTATGCTGAATGAAATAAGTCAATCACAAAAGGACATATGTTGTATGAGACCACTTCTGTCAAAACACATGAAATGGTTTATGTACGAAAAGAAACAATTTTTGATGGTTACAAGGGAGGGGAGGGGTGGGGATGGAAAAACACTTAATAGGCAACAGATAAGTGGAAATTTTGGTGAAGATTAAGATAGTACACAATACTGGGGAAGCCAGCACAACTTGTACAAGGCAAGGCCATGGTAGCTCCATAGACACATCCAAACTCCCTGAGGGACCAAATTGCTGGGGTGACGGCTATGGGGACCAAGGTCTCAGGGAACATTTAGCTCAGTTGGCATAACATAGTTTACAAAGAACATGTTCTACATTCTACTTTGGCGAGTAGTGTCTGGGGTCTTAAAAGCCCGAGCAGCCATCTAGAATACTCCACTGGTCTCACCCCTATGGGAGCAAGGAAGAATAAAGAAAACTAAACATACAAGGAAAAGATTAGTCCAAAGGACTTATAGACCACATCTACCACAGCCTTCACCAGACTGAGTCCAGTAAAACTAGATGGTGCCCGGCTACCACCACTGACTGCTCTGACAGAGATCACAATAGAGGGTCCTGGATGGACCTGGAGAAAAATGTAGAATAAAATTCTTACTCAAAAAGAAAGACCTGACACAGGCTGGAGAAACGCTGAAAGTGTGGCCCCTGGACACTGTTTCAGCTGAGTAAAAAGGTCACTCTTGGCATTCACCCTTCAGCCAAAGATTGAACAGGCCCATGGAACAAAATGAGACTAAAGGGGCACACCAGCCCTGGGGCAGGGACTGGAAGCCAGGAGAGAACAGGAAAGCTGGTAACAGGGAGCCCAGGGTTGAGAAGGGAGAGTGTTGACATGTTGTGGGGTTGTTAACCAATATCATAGAACAATGTGTGTACGAACTGCATGATGAGAAACTAATTTCCTCTGTAAACCTTCATCTAAAGTACAATAAAAAAGTAAAATAAAAACAGACAGCATATTTTAACACTTAACTAAGTCCCAGTCACTGTGCTAAATGTTATGTATTGGTTACCTTAATCTTCACAATAACCTGATGAAGCAAATACATTATTGTTGTATATAGGCTTAGAGTTTTAAGTAACCAGTCTAAGGTCACTGATCTTTTAACTGGCAAAGTTCATTGTCACGACCAGATCTACCCCTAAAGTCCATGCTCCCAATGATTTTCCTGAACTATCTTTTTTTATATACGGTCATCCCATTGCCTTTGAGTCAATTCAGACTCATAGCAACCCTATAAGACAGAGCAGAGCTGCCCCATTTGGTTTCTAAGGCTGAAAATCTTTACAAAAGCAGACTGCCACCTCTTTCCCCCATAGAGCAAATGGTGGGTTTGAACTGTCGATCTTTCTGTTAGCTGCCAAGCACTTAACTACTGAGCTACAAGAGCTCCCGTGCTTTCATAACCTCCCATAAACATCTGTAGAGGTACATGTGCCACAGTGAAAAGGATACCAGCTTTTTTAGTTCGACAGATGTGCTTAAATCCAAGTCTACCACAAATTGTGATTTAGGCAATTTATTTAAATTCGAGGGGCTCATTTCTCATCCATAAATTGCAATCAGGGCACCCATTTCACATATTTGTTGGAATGGTTAAATATTATTCACATACTAGTTGACAAGTGGTAAAGGTGACTTTCCTTTCTCTATAAGATGTAAAATAAAACCTCCATTTAAATTTGACCGTTTAATGGGACTTAAGCATTCTTTGTTGGCTTGGTTCACCATGGCTTCTCAAGCACCTAGAACGATTTTGGCACATTTGTGGGAACTCACAATTTCAGTAGATGAGTCTCTGTGAGGGACATTTTTTATGATGTTGAATATACTGATTCCTCCTTTATTATGAAATAATCATCTTCACCCTAGTCCTCACAGCCTACCTAGAATCCATATTTATTTGAGGAAATTCCTTTTATCTTTCCTCTTCCACTGCTCCTCCTCTTCATTCCTCCTCTACATCCATGGCCAGGGTACTTCTGCCTCTCCCTCACCTGTTAATTCCTTTAGTGCACATTGGGGTAACAGCAACTGCTAATGCATGTTCATAATCTAATCAGACCTTACTCAAAAAGAGTTAAACCAAAGGGAAAACCAAGACCAGAGTGTAATTCTTCACACACAGCGTGTTCTATATTCCATGGCTGTATTATCATTTTAATAAAGCAGTTAATAATTTCATCCAAAATCAAAGGCAAAATTTTCCCAGAGTAATTTACATTTAATTCCAACATTTTTCAGGTGTATTTGAAATTACAGACATTAAGGCTATAGCAGTAGATTCTTCTTGGCATTGGATTTCATTATGTATTTTTAAAAGAAAAAATCTTCAATGCGTGAATTGAAATCCAAATAATCACACGCTGAAATAAACATATGCATGCGAGTCACATAAATATTAGTTTATACACACATCCCCACACAGCTTTACTTCGCTCTATGTAGTAGCTTCAGATGCATGTGGCCTCTCAAGGGAATATACAGATATATATAGAGAGAGAGAGCTATGTAGGTATACATATATATATATATCCAGCCAAACAGAACCTGTTGCCATCAAGTCGATTTCGGCTCATAGCAACCCTATAGGACAAAGTAGAACTGCTCCATGGAGTTTCCAAGGAGCCAGTGGTGGATTCAAACCGACCTCCTTTTGGTTGGCAGCTGAGCTCTTAACGGCTGTGCCGCTAGGGCTCCATACACACACACACAGACATACATATATATATATGCACTATATCTAATATCCATAGTTCAGAAATTCTCTACTTGTTAAAAAATTAGCAAAACTCATTTACTTGGCTCTTACAGGATTCATTAACCTTTGCCTTCTTTTAAGAAACCAGAAACTGTTCTAAAACTGACATTGTCATTAAAACCAATAGGAAGTCTCCATTTTTAAATTAAAGTCATTAGGTAAGTTTTTCAAGAGTTAAAAAAAAAAGATTAGAAAAAATTCAAATGAGAAAAATAATTTTGCTTTGGGTGTAAAAAGACCCCAAGAGGAATCCCTCAAGTTTTTTTGGAAAGTATTCTTGTGCGATCAAGTGTCTCCAGGAAATTTCAACTCAGAATATTTTTATAATTTAACTCTTTCATGTCTTTAAGATGAAATAGTTCTTCAGTGATAATTATATGATTATCATGTTATGCAATAAAGAAAAAATATCTATTACATAAAGGCTAGAAAATATATTAGTGACGTAGATCTACAGACCAAATTAATATTTCATGATTCATTAATCTTTTATTAATTTGCAATTATATACTGCTATTATAATTTAAAATTTTTTATTATAATTATACTTCCACTATATTCCACTTACTTTGTATTTTGAGAATATAATTCCTAAGATAGTGAAATACACAAACAATACAATTCTTCATATATGAAGAAATGATATATTTTTCCATTGCCCAGATTGTATCATATTTATTCTAGCACTTTTGCCTACTTCCATGCATATCTTTGAGAGAAACAGCATGTGTTTAGACAGTGATCACCTAAACTTAAGAGTATGATTGGTAGTTATGGAAGTTTTAAAGAGTGTGAAAGTACCTCTAGCCATAGCTTCATAGGCACCATTCTCTAACACATTAATGCTGGTAATATTGAACATCACTTTGGAATGTAATATCTACTATTTCTCTCTCACATTTAATCAGCCACAAAAATCACGTAAACTCTACCATCATAATAACTCCATGATTGATTCACTGTATTCCTTTCATATTATCCCTATCTTACTTCATATTATCATCTCCTAATGGAATAATTTTAATGGAACAAGTGGTTAAGAGCTTAACTGCTAATCAAAAGGTCAGTAATTTGAATCCACCAGCTACTCCTTGGAAACTCTACGGGGCAGTTCTACTCTACTCTGTCCTGTGTGGTTGCCCTGAGTCAGAATCAACTCAACCACAACACGTTTGGTTTTAGTTTAATGTTACTAAAAGCACTCAGTTGCTAACCAAAAGATTTGCAGTTCAAACCCACCCAGTGGCTCCAAGGGAGAAAGACCTGGGAATCTGCTTCTGTAAAGATTACAACCTGGAAAACCGTATGGGATAGTTCTACTCTGTCATACAAGGTCAATATCAGCTGAAATCAACTTGAGGCACCTAGCAACAACTTTACTAAAATAACCTCCGAAGAAAACATCCTTCCCCTAGGAAATTTCTTTTCATATTTATATACCCAATGTCAGATTAATTTTTAATACTACTCTCATTCTGGTACTTCACATCTCAGAAACACATGAACTTTCCATTTTAGTTGCTAATTGTTTTATGCTTCAGTCAGCTAAAATCGTTCTCCCTTAATTACCTCTGTGTGCTTCCCTAGCTGTTTTTAATGTACCCTTGCTCTATTCGTAACACTCTGCCATTACACCTACCTGCATATCCAAATTTCACTAATTGTGTTTATTCGTTGAAAGTGGTATCTCCTCTCCCTGTTTTCCTTTAGCATAGTCACTAGTACTAGTTGCCATGGAGTCAACTCGAACTCATGGCGACCACACGTGTGTCAGAATAGAATTATGCCCCATAGGGTTGTCAGTGGCTGATTCTTCAGAAGTATATCACCAGGCATTTTTTCTGAGGTGCCTCCAGGTGGACTGGAACTTCTAATCTTCTGCTTAGCAGCCTATTGGGTTAACATTTTGCACCACTCAGGGATTTAACATTGTCAACACCAACATGATTAAAAAGCCAAAAACCAAACCCATTGCCATGGAGTCGATTCCAACTCATAGCAACCCTACCAACATTATTAGTATTTACAGTTTACCCTATGGCATTTTTGTTATGTTTGCTGTTTGTATGGATTCTTTCCCAAACTGGGTTGGTTATAAGTTACTTGGAAGATAATACTATGATTTCTTTCTCTTCATATACACATAAATGACATAAACAGTGCCAACGATACTTATTTCTTTTTATCATCGTCTATACTACGAGATCCTTAAGGGAGAAGACTGTGTAAAACAATTCCCAGGTCATGATTAACATTCAAGAATGTTTGTTTGAATATTAAGTAGAACAAAACTTCCCTTTTGATCTATCGTGTTTTATAAAATGCAGATGCAATTATAATGCATATATACAGAAAAACAAATAAAGTATTATTATATAAATTTTAATTCCCTCAAAATCTTGTCATTTCAATAAATCCTAAATAAATTTCAGTTGGAATTTAAACAATTACAAGATAAATTAATTTCTAGGAGTGGCTTATAGATTCAAACTGCCTACTTTTTGGTTAGCAGCTGTAGCTCTTAACCACTGTGCCACCAGGGCTCTAATATGTAATATGTAATTACTTTTATATAATTTTAATATTTTTAAAAGTAGAACACACCTGCATTCAACTCTTTCAGTTAAATATCTTCAGTCACAAGAGGAAGCATGAGATGACTTTTTCAAGCAGTCGTGGCTCAAAATGTTTATAAATATTTACTATTTTAACAGTGAGAGAAAAAAAAACAGATTTATGAATAAAATATTTTCCAAGGACACAGTGGGAACCAACAGTACAATATCACACTTGGGAAGCTTTTCAGAAAATTGAGTGTCCAATGGTGGACTCCAATACTCTAATGCTCATAATCACAGATTATTTAATAATTCTCAGTCCATTTCTAAATCCCTGAGTCAGCAAAAGGCAGCTAGAAGTACTGTGTGATGACCTATGTCACAAGATGTAAGACTAACCTGAGATTAGCTGCTATCACGTCCAGGGCTTTAGCAAAATAATGCTATATTGGCCCATCAAGCAGCAGTCTAACCTCACGAAAAAAGAATAATGGAGAGTAATGAAAACAATATTTCTAGGGAACTCTTTCTCTGTCGTTTTTCCTCTCTCTTCCTCACTGTTTTCCTAAATGGATAGCTTGCTAAACAACTAATTTTACAAAAAGGAAATAGATAAGATAGCCCTTATTATCCATTTAAGAAAAGAGAGAGGGAGTAGAAATGGAGGCAGGGGGTGAGAAAGAGAAAGAGCAAGGAAAAACAGAGGAGGAGGAAGAGGGTGATTTAGTTCGAGGTAAAAATTTTAAGTTAAAACATCGGGGCTAAATTTCAAGTTGAAATTTCAAACTTTCATTTGCTTGTAAGTGTGATCAGTAAAGTTTATTTTAAAATTCCAAAATTATCTCTCCCGTTTAGTCAGGACCCTTTTGTGTTCAGATGAAAGAATGTATACCTCAAATTGGCTTAAGCAAAAAAAGGGAAAGCATCAATTTACATCACTAAAAATTCTCCAGGTATATCCGAACTCAGAAACCTAGTGTCCTCAAGTCTTATGCCTATCCATCTCTCTTGTTGGACTTTTTTCTCTGTTGGCTTTACTCTCAAGCAGGATTTTCCTACGTGATGACAAATATGGTCAACAGTGGCCCTATTATACTTAGTAATTTCTCAATAGCTCAATCAAAAGTCCAAAAATTTTGACTGTTATAGTTTATGTCACATACCCAGCCCTGAATCCATGAGAGTGGTAGCCAGAGAAGTGTAGCATGTTCATTGGGCAGATCTGAGTGGCACTACATTGAAGCCAGGCTGGGGGAAGCCTCATCTGAACCATGTGAAATCAATGATTCACCCAAAGAAAGAGCTGAGTCCCTTTTACCAGAATAAGGGCTAATGAGCAACAAAAAAGTATTATACACTGTCTACTGTCAAGAAGAAAAGTTTACACCAATAATATGAAAATATAAGGTATAGAATAACTTTGTGACATAAGAGAGAAAAAAATAAAAATAAACTGTGTGGAAGCTGATACACATACAAACACATATTATTTATTTATACATGTATGTGTATTTACCAAAGGGCCGGTAGTTTCGAATCCGCCAGGCACTCCTTTGAAACTCTATGGGGCAGTTCTACTCTGTCCTATAGGGTCTCTATGAGTCGGAATCGACTCGATGGCACTGAGTTTATGTATATTTATAGTGATTACGTACACACATACAAAATTGTTTAACAAGAACACTTACAATAACATTTTATAAACTATATATATATGTAACCACTTTGCCAAATATATTAAACATGTTCTCTGTATTTATATTTCAATATTACATGTTGGCTTGTGTATCAGTATCCTAAACAGCCTGGGTGGTGAAAGCGGTTTTCTATCAGCTGCTAAAGGAAAAGTTTGGTGGTCTGAACCCACCAAGCAGCTCCACAGGAGAAAGACCTGGAGATCAGCTTCTGTAAATATTACAGCCAAGAAAACCCTATGGAGCAATTATAATCTGTAACACATGGGATCGTCATCAGTTGGGGGCTGACTTGATGGCAGCTAACAACAGCAGTATCAATATCATAAACTTTACTAAGCTTAGAATACTGTACAGGAGTATTGAACAAGGGAGAGTACAGCCTGGTCTTATTTGACATTGTCTATAAATAAAGCTTTCTAAAATAACTACTGTAAGTTCATTATATGTTTGAGTAGTAAAAATCTCAGCTTGAATCATTGCCTTCTATCAGCCACTTCCAGGATCCAAGCATGCTTATGTATATTTGGTAAACTGCCAAAATGTTTTTGCAAGTGTGCTAAGGAATCCCCTGGAAAAGAATTTTAACTATGTCCACACTGGGCATTTCTTGTAAACTGGTACAGTGAATAGAGGAAAAGCTTAAGCAGCTAACACTATATACTTAAGCCAGCATGATATCCGTAGTCATTTCCAGATAAGAAGGCACTCTGAATACAACACAGTGCCTTTTGATTTAATCCTCTGCCAGTACTGTCCCTGGATGCATGACTACATCCTAGGCAAAAGAAAAGTAAAACGAAAACTGAGAAGCTATAACACATGGGGAACACAGCAGGATTGCATCAAGACCCCTGTAATAGTGCCATTAATAAGAAAAATGCAGAGTCCTCCAGATTCTACCATAGGCCTCCTCCTAGTTGGGCCCAGAGCTGTTACCAGCAGAGAAGGACTGTGTCTGTGGGTGCCTCCGAGCAGCAGAAGAGCAATAGGAGCATCCACCATGCCCAGCAAAGTAGTGCTGGGCAGCACGAGGGTCCATGGGGTTTGCAAGGAACATGAGGGTACAGCTGTTCCCTTATGAGGGTGCAGTTCAGCAACAAAGCACGTCAGTGCTGGACAAGTGATGGGTATTTTAATTTGCTCTGTTTCCGAGCAAATGTGAGCTTCATTTGAGAACGTACAGGGATATTGAAGGAACTTTCATAGTTTTGCCACTTACTGGCTATATGACATTGAGAAAGTTAGGAATATTCCCCATATCTCAGTTTCCTTGTCTGTAGTATCTGTAAAATAGAGGTAATTATATTAGTATTTTTGTATGTGAGTATTGAGTTAATGTGCTTGTCTGGCAGCCACATCTATTATCTGTTATTATTGTCTTGGCTATGATTTACATTATTTCTCTAATAATTTAGAAAATACTTTAGGGTCTCACAGTGGAGACAGTATAATACAGAGGAAAGAAAATAGACTTTTGTGTGTCTTACTCTATTACTGAGTTTTACTATTACTCTATTACTGACCCCCAACACATCTGTAAGTTTTTTGTACTGTGGGGGCTTGTGTGTTGTGATGCTGGGAGCTATGCCACTGGTATTCAAATACCAGCAGGGTCACCCATGGCAGACAGGTTTCAGCTGAGTTTCCAGACTAGGAAGACAGACTAGGAAGAAGGACCCAGCAGTCTACTTCTGAAAAGAATTAGCCAGTGAAAACCTTATGAATAGCAGCAGAACATTGTCTGATATAGTGCTGGAAGATGAGCCCACTCGGTTGGAAGGCACTCAAAAGACGACTGGGGAAGAGATGTCTCCTCAAAGTAGAGTTGACCTTAATGACATGAATGGAGCCAAGCTTTCAGGACCTTCATATGCTGAAGTGTCATGACTCAAAATAAGAACAGCTACAAACATCAATTAATAATCAGAACCTGGAGTGTACAAAGTACGAATCTAGGAAAATTGGAAATCAACAAAAATGAAATACTACACATAAAGATCGATATTCAAGGCATTAGTGAGCCGAAAAAGACTGGTATTGGTCATTTTGAATACGACAATCATATGGTCTACTATGCTGGGAATGGCAACTCAAAGAGGAATGGCATTGTATTCATTGTCAAAAAGAACATTTCAAGATCTATTCTGAAGTACAATGCTGTCAGTGATAGGATAATATCCGTATGTCATCAAGGAAGACCAGCTAATGCAATTATTATTCAAATTTGCGCACAAACCACTGAGGTCAAAATGAAGAAATCGAAGACTTTTACCAACATTTGCACTCTGAAATTGATTGAACATGCAATCAGGATGCACTGATAATCACTGGTGATTGGAATGTGAAAGTTGGAAACAAAGAAGAAGGATCGGTAGTTGGAACATATATCCTTGGTGATAGAAACGATGCCGGAGGTTGCATGATAGAATTTTGCAAGACCAACGACTTCTTCACTGACAATATCTCTTTTCACCAACATAAAAGACAGCTATACACAAGGACCTTGCCAGCTGGAATACACAGGAATTGAATCGACTACATCTGTGGAAAGATACAATGAGAATGCTCAATATCATCAGTCAGAACAAGCCCAGGGACCGACTGCAGACCAGACCATCAATTACTCATATGCAAGTTCAAACCGAAATTGAAGAAAATTAGAATAAGTCCACAAGAGTCAAACTACAACCTTGAGTATATCCCACCTGAATTTAGAGACCATCTCAAGAATAGATTTGATGTGTTGAACACTAATGAATGAAGATGGGACGAGTTGTGGAACGACATCAAGGACATCATACATGAAGAAAGCAAGAGGTCATTAAAAAGACAGAAGAGAAAGAAAAGACCTAAATGGATGTCAGAAGAAACTCTGAAACTTGCTCTTGAAAGTCAAGTAGTTAAAGCAAAAGAAAAAAATGATGAAGTAAAAGAGCTGAACAGGAGACTTCAAAGGGCCATTCCAGAAGGCAAAGTAAAGTATTACGTTGACTTGTGCAGAGACCTGGAGATAGAAAACCAAAAGGGAAGAACACGCTCAGAATTTCTCAAGCTGAAAGAACTGAAGAAAAAATTCTAGCCTAGAATTGCAATACTAAAAGATTCTATCGGGAAAATATTAAATGATACAGGAAGCACCAAAAGAAGATGGAACAAATAAACAGGGTCACTATTCCAAAAAGAATTGGTTTATGTTCAACCATTTCAGGAGGTAACATATGATCAGGAATGGATGGCACGGAAGGAAGAAGTCCAAGTTGCACTAAAGGCATTGGTGAAAAACAATGCCCCAGGAATTGATGGAATATCAACTGAGATGTTTCAACAAATGGATGCAGCAATGGAGGTGCTCATTCCTCTATGCGAAGAAATTTGGAAGACAGAAACCTTGCTAACTGACTGGAAGAGGTCCATATTTATACCTGTTCCCAAGAAAAGTGATTCAACAGAATGCTGTAATTATCAAAGAATATCATTAATATCACATGCAAGCAAAATTTTGCTAAAGATTACTCAAAAGTGGCTGAAGTATATCAATAGGAAACTGCCAGAAATTCAAACCGGATTTAGAAGAGGACGTGGAACCAGGGATATCGTTGCTGATGTCAGATGGATCTTGGCTGAAAGCAGAGAATGCCAGAAAGATGTTTACCTGTGTTTTATTGACTATGCAAAGGCATTCACCTGTAAGAATCATAACAAATTATGGATAACATTGAGAAAAATGGGAATTCCAGATCACTTAATTGTGCTCATGAGGTATCTATACCTGGATCGAGAGGCAGTCCTCTAACAGAGCAACAGGATACTGCATGTAAAGTCAGGAAAGGTTTGCATGAGGGTTGTATCTTTTCACCATACCTATTCAATCTGTATGCTGTGCAAATAATCCGAGAAGCTGGACTATATGAAGAAGAACAGGGCATCAGGATTGGAAGAGACTCATTGACAACCTGTGTTATGCAGATGACAGAACTTTGCTTGCTAAAAATGAAGAGGACTTAAAGCACTTACTGATGAAGATCAAAGACCAGAGCCCTCAGTATGGATTACACCTCAACATAAAGCAAACAAAAATCCTCACAACTGGACCAATGAACAACATCATGACAAATAAAAAAAACATTGAAATTGTCAAGGATTTCATTTTACTTGGATCCACAATCAACAGCCATGGAAGTGGCAGTCAGGAAATTAAAAGACGCGTTGCATTGGGCAAATCGGCTGCAAAGCACCTCTTTAAAGTGTTGAAAACAAGGATGTCACCTTGAGGACTAAAGTGGACCTAACCCAAGCCATGGTGTTTTCAATTGCCTCATCTGAATGGGAAAGCTGGACAATGAATAAGGAAGACAAGAAGTATTGAAGCTTTTGAATTGTGGCGTTGTTGAAGAATATTGAATATACCATGGACTGCCAAGATCTATCCTGAAGTATAATGCTGTCAGTGATAGGATAAAATCCATACCCCTACAAGGAAGACCAGTTAATACTACTATTATTCAAATTCACGCTCCAACCACTAGGGCCAAAGATGAAGAAATAGAAGATTTTTATTAGCTGCTACAGCCTGAAATTGATCGAACATGCAGTTAAGATGCATTGATAATTACTGGCGATTGGAATATGAAAGTTGGAAACAAAGAAAAAGGGTCAGTAGTTGGAAAACATTGGCGTTGGTGATAGAAACAATGCTGGAGAATGAATGACAGAATTTTGCAAGACCAACGACTTCTTCATTGCAAAAACCTTCTTTCACCAACATAAACGACGACTATATACACATGGACCTACCCAGATGGAACACATAGAAATCAAATTGACTACATCTTGGGAAAGAGATGATGGAAAAGCTCGATATCATCAGTCAGCACAAGGCCAGGGGCCAACTGTGGAACAGAACATCAATTGCTCACATGCAAGTTCAAGCTGAAACTGAAGAAAATCAGAGCAAGTCCACGAGAGCCAAAATGTGACCTTCAGTATATTCCACCTAAATTCAGAGACCATCTGAGGAATAGATTTGATGCATTGAACACTAGTGACCGAAGACTAGTGAGTTGTGGACATCATACATGAAGAAACAAGAGGTCCTTGAAAAGACAGGAAAGAAAGAAAAGACCAAGATGGATGTCAGAGGAGACTCTGAAACTTGCTCTAGAACTTCGAGCAGCTAAAGCAAAAGGAAGAATTGATGAAGTAAAAGAACTGAACACAAGATTTCAAAGGGTGGCTTGAGAAGACAAAGTAAAGTATTATAATGACATATGCAAAGAGCTGGAGATGGAAAACCAAAAGGGAAGAACACACTCAGCGTTTCTCAAGCTGGAAGAACTGAAGAAAAAATTCAAGCCTCGAGTTTGAAGTGATTCAACAGTGAAGGATTCTATGGGGAAAATATTAAACAACGCAGGAAGCAACAAAAGAAGATGGAAGGAATACACAGAATCATTATACGAAAAAGAACTAGTCAATATTCAACAATTTCAAGAGGGAGCATATGATCAGGAACCAATGGTACTGAAGGAAGAAATCCAAGCTGCTCTGAAGGCATTGGTGAAAAACAAGGCTCCAGGAATTGATGGAATATCAATTGAGATGCTTCAACAAACAGATGCAGCACTGGAGGTGCTCACTTGCCTATGCCAAGAAATATGGAAGACAGCTTCCTGGCCAACTGGCTGGAAGAGATCCATATTTATGCTTATTCCCAAGAAAGGTGATAAAACCAAATCTGGAAATTATAGAGCAATATAACACGCAAGCAAAATTTTGTTGAAGATCATGCAAAAACGGCTGCAGCAGTATGTTGACAGGGAACTGCCAGAAATTCAGGCCAGCTTCTGAAGAGGACTGGGAACCAGGGATATCATTGCTGATGTCAGATGGATCCTGGCTGAAAGCAAAGAATATCAGAAGGATGTTTACCTGTGTTTTATTGACTATGCAGAGGCATTCAACAGTGTGGATCATAACAAATTATGGATAACATTGTGAAGAATGGGATTCCAGAACACTTAATTGTGCTCATGAGGAACCTCTACATAGATCAAGAGGCAGTTGTTCAGTCAGAACAAGGTGATACTGAGTGGTTTAAAGTCAAGAAAGGTGTGTGTCAGGGCTGTATTCTTTCACCATATCTGTTCAATCTGTTTGCTGAGCAAATAAATACGAGAAACTGGACTATATGAAGAAGAACGGGGCATCAGGATTGGAGGAAGATTCATTAACAACCTGTGTTATGCAGATGACACAATCTTCCTTGTTGAAAGTGAAAAGGACTTGAAGCACTTACTAATGAAGATCAAAGACCACAGCCTTCAGTATGGATTGTGTCTCAGCATGAAGAAAACAAAAATCCTCACAACTGGACCAATGAGCAACATCATGATAAATGGAGAAAAGATTGAAGTTGTCAAGGATTTCATTTTATTTGGATCCACAATCAACAGCCATGGAAGGAGCAGTCAAGAAATCAAAAGACACATTGCATTGGATAAATCTGCTGCAAAGGACCTCTTTAAAGTGCTGAAGAGCAAAGATGTCACCTTGAAGACTAAGGTGCACCTGACCCAAGCCATGGTATTTTCAATCCCATCATATGCATGTGAAAGTTGGACAATGAATAAGGAAGACAGAAGAAGAATTGACGGCTTTGTATTATGCTGTTGAAGAAGAATATTGAATATACCATGGACTGCCAAAGAATGAACAAATCTGTCTTGGAAGAAGTACAACCAGAATGTTCCTTAGAAGCAAGGATGGGAAGACTGCATCTTACATATTTTGGATGTGTTGTCAGGAGAGATCAGTCTCTGGAGAAGGACATCATGCTTGGTAAAGTACAGGGTCAGCGGAAAAGGTGAAGACCCTCAACGAGGTGGATTGACACAGTGACTGCAACAATGAGCTCGAGCATAACAACGATTGTAAGGATGGTGCAGGACCGGGCAGTGTTTCATTCTCTTGTGCGTAGGGTCTCTATGAGTCAGAACCAACCCGATGGCACCTTACAACAACAACATGGACTGACAAAAGAATGAACAAATCCATCTTAGATGAAGTACCAGAATGCTCCTTAGAAGCAAGGATGGTGAGACTATGTCTTACATACACTGGACTTGTTATCAGGAGGGATCAGTCCTTGGAGAAGGACATCATGCTTGGTAGGGGGTCAGCAAAAAAGGGGAAGACGCTCAATGAGATGGATTGACAAGGTGGCTGCAACAATTGGTTCAAGCATCGCAACAAGTGTGGGTTTGGAGTAGTACTGAACAGTGTTTTGCTCTGTTGTGACGGGGTTGCTATGAGTCAGAACCAACTCTACGACACCTAACAACAACAGCTATTACCGACTTTGGGCAACTTGCAAGTGCTTAATCATATAGACTCTGTTTAAGCATTTGGCTGCTAATCAAACAATAAGCAGTTGGAATCTACCAGCTGCTCCTTGGAAACTCTATGGGGCAGTTGTTCTACTCTGTCCTATAAGGTTGCTATGAGTCAGAATTGACTCAACGGCAATGGAATTTTTGGTTTGGAAGTAAGCTGTAAGTTAAAATATTAAATCTGAATTTTAAACCATTTTTATATTGAAAATATTAGATAAAGATGTAGGTTGATGAAATTACCCAAAATGGAAATATTGATGGAAACATAATTCAGCATATTTAATTTTCATTATTTATATTCTTAGAGGTTGGAATCTATATAAGATAAAATTAATTATAGATTGGTCTAAAATAGTCTCTAAAATAGTTTCAATCTTCCTTAGCTTGATCTTTTTCCCTGACAGTTTTGAGTAAATTTTATTGCAGTAGTCTACTAAGGAGAAAAGAGAGTAAACCTCTTAATATTTACTTTACTCATATTTGAAGTCCTTCTCTCTATTCCTTTATCTATACACAGGCACAAACACACAATATACTTGAGTTAACACAGTCCGCACTTAAAACAGTCCTTTTTTTTTCATCTTATCCTTAGTAATATGTACTACATACAGTGTGGAAGCAGGTAATTTGCTGATGTTATCATTCTCATGCCAACCCCAAAAGGCAAGTAAGGATCAGATTTTTAAAGATATTGATAATAAATGGCAATAATAGTGAAAACTAAAATAAAAAATAAGTATTTCATTCAACATCAGAACTGACTTCTATACAATGGAGTTGGAGCAGAACCCTGTCATGTAAGTCAGTGGAAATTCTTCTTTCTACCTTATTTTTTGTCCTGGAGAATTACTTCTTTAAGAATAAAGAAGTTAACATAAATTTTTGTATTTATAGTGTTTGGGGTATTTTGCTCTTGTTGTTTGTTTGTTTTGCTAAATGCTTTGTTGATCCCAAAGTTCAAGAAGTTAATACCAAATTCTCTTTTTTAAAGCAGCTTTTGTAGATTTCCATTTTATCTACTTGAATTTAATTTTTATACTAAGAGAAATATGCTATTAAAAATCAGAATTGATTGATATGAGAAGCTTCTAGTACAGTTGTGAATTCAGGAGTGCCCCTGTAGCCTATCCCCACCCCCCTGAGGTAATTCACACAGCTGACATGGAATACATTTACTGGGCTCCTGTACACAGGCCTGGCATTCTGTCGTAATCATTCTTTTCATAGTACAATTTGTGGGTCTCGATGAAATGCAGCTATTGGTAGTTCTGCTGGTACTCAAATGAAGTGATATTGAATTTCTATTATGCATGTGCCTTGGAAACCTCACAGTTCTCCATAAAGATTTTATTCACACAGCAGATTTGTTGTGACTTAGATAGTTTCAGACAATTTTAGATTTGAATGGACATGGCAGGATCTGACAGTGTAAAAGAAATATCAGAAGAAAGAAACATGTAAAACCAAATGATATATTAAGCAACCCACAGAACAAAGCAAAGAGAGTGCCTGTGATTGTTGTAAACAAAACCAGAAAGTACACCTTTGAAGGACCTCTCATAGGGGCTAATCTTTTTATATTGCATACATGAGTTGGTGATGGAACTTGTCAACTCCTTTCATGCTACAAATTAAGTTTTGATAAAGCCCTGTTCCTTATATAACCTTCATATTTTTGAAATAAATTGTTCATAAAACACATTTTTTGCTTTCGTGTATTTTCCCAATGGTCTAGGTCACAAATACAAAATGGAAAATAAACACATTCACAAATAAACATTTATTCCTCAACTACAATTTAGAAAACTTAATTGAAAAAGGAAGAAGAATAATTTTTTATCAGGAACATAAAATATGGAATTAAAATAATGGTGAAATTAATTCATGTTAAAATGGGGTAAAGATGATTTAATGTATTTAAGGTAAAACATGAATTTAGTATGAATTTTCCTTCATTATTGAGAGTTACTATGCATCAGGCATAATTTAGGTACTGCGGATATAACACTAAACAAGGCAAACAACATCCATTATTTCATGGAGCTTATTTAGTAATGGGGAGAAACAGTTAATAAAGAAGTAAGTAAACTAAAGAGAGAATAATTGTAGATTGTAATAAATGCTATAAAGACTATAAAATAGAATGAAGGGATAGAATGTACCTATGATGGCGGTGAGGGTGGGGTGGGGAAGAGTAGCTACTTTATCTTTGGTGACCAGAGAAGGCTTCACAAAATAGATAATGTGAGCTGAGACATGAGTGACTAAAGGAACGTAGTCATATGAAAGCCTGAGGACAGAACATTCTAGATAGACATAACAACAAGTGCAAAGTCTCTTCCTAGATTAAGAAGATGGGGTTTCTTCAGATCACACACATTTACATCACTTTAAAAATACTTCACCTTTAGAAGAAAAGTTGGGTGGAGATTGAGAGAAATAGACAAGAGATACAGAAAAACCCCTAATAACTATTTTGCTATTTGTTGCCATTGAGTCAGCTGTAACTTATGATGACCCCATGTACAATAGAATGAAATGTTGCTTGGTCCTGCAGGATCTTCAAAATCTTGGGTTTGCTCAAGTCTGTCGTTTGGCCCCTGGGTATTATGAGTGCCTTCCAACCTAGGGGGCTCATCTTCCAGCACTGTGTCAGACAACAATCTGCTGTGAGCCACAGAGTTTTCAGGGGCTAATTTTTGGAATTAGATCACCATGACTTTCTTCCTTCTCTGTCTTAATCAGGAAGCTCCACTGAAACCTGTCCACCATAGGTGACAGGTTGGTATTTGAAATACTGGTAGCATAGCTTCCAGCATCTGACACAAGCCATAGTGTTTTCGATAGCCTCATATGCACCCAAAAACTGGACAATGAATAAGGAAGACTAAGAAGAATTGACACCTTTGAATTATGATGTTGGCAAAGAATATTGAACATACAATGGACTGCCAAAAGAATGAACAAGTCTGTCTTCGAAGAAGTACAGCCAGAATTCTCCTTAGAAATAAGGATGGCGAGACCACGTCTCACATATTTTAGACATGTTATTAGAAGGGATCAGTCCCTGGAAAAGGATATCATGCTTCATAAAGGAGAGGGCCAGCAAAAAAGAAGAAGACCCTCAATGAGATGGATTGACACGGTGGTTGCAACAATGGGCTCAAGCATAACCACGATTGTGAGGATGGTGCAGGACTGGGCAGTATTTCATTCTGTGGTACACCTAACAAGGACAACAGTTTGCAGCATCATAGCAACATGCAAGCCACCACAGTATGAAAAACTAACAGACGGCTAGAGAGATATCAAGAATCAGGTCCATCTAAGAAAAAATCAAGATAAAGAGCACATTTGATTGCATACTTTTGGAAGTTTCAGTTCTGACCCCAAATCAGCCAGCCTTTTTTTTTTTTTTTTACCATAGTCACTTCCTAGTTTTACAGTAATGTTAAAGCATTTGATTTCTGTGAACACTCATTCCATGTGAATTCTTTAATATAGCCCTGACAAACTTACTAGTTCTACAGAAAATCTCACCAAGAGCTACACTCTTGGTACCCTCCTCCACTCCTTCTACTCCTCTTTATCAAGGTTCCCATGATACCCTGGTTCTCTCATTTTTCAGAAGAGGGCTACATTATACACTATACACTATTTCTAAATAAGATGTTAGCAATTTAGTTATCATATTTAAAAAGAAAGTAAGAGAAAAGGTAATTGTCAATAAAAAGAAATGCATCTCTACATATTCAACAACCCAGTAACCTCCCTAGAGAAGGGGATGCTAAACAAAATACCATGTTATTGTCCTTCTAACAACGCTGCTATTCAGCCTCCATTAAAACCTGGCTTTTGTTGTATGTTTGGGATGGTTTCTGATTCAGACATTTTCAGATAATCATCAGTCTGGAGGACCTCTGGAATGTCAAAGTTTGTAGATAACTTCAAATATGAATTAAGTTTATCTACAAAACTGAAATAGACTCAACAGGACTTAACAACATTCCGTATTTAAAGCTTTTCTTAAAGCTGCTCTTACAGTCAGTGAACTGTAATAACCTCAATTGTCATGGATTGAATTGTGTCCCCCCAAAATATCTGTCAACTTGGCTAGGCCATGATTCCCAGTGTTGTGTGACTGTCCATCATTTTGGCATCAGATGTGATTTTCCTATGTGTATGATGCTGATGAGGTGGGATTAGCAGCAGTTATGTCAGTCAATAAGGCAGGACTCAATTTACAAGACAACGTAGTATCTTAAGTCAATCTCTTTTGAGATATAAAAGAGAGAAGTGAGCAGAGAGACAGGGGGCTTCATACTGCCAAGGAAACAGCACCAGGAACAGAGTGTGTCCTTTGGACCCGGGGTTCCTGCACTTAGAAGCTCCTTGACCAGGGGAAGATTGATGACAAGGACCTTCCCACAGAGCCAACAGAGAAAGCCTTCCCCCAGAGCTAGCACCCTGAATTCGGACTTCTAGCCTCCTAGACTGTGAAAGAATAAACTTCTCTTTGTCAAAGCCATCCACTTGTGGTATGTCTGTTATAGCAACACTAGATGACTAAGACATCAATTATTTGTAAGTTTTTTTGGGGCAAGGACAACACCTATCCTGCTCATGGCTTACATTCCACACTCACAGAATTTGGAATGTAGTACTGGCTCAATAAATATTTGTTGAATAAATGCATATTTCAAATATTTTAGGACTCTAACCAGATTTTGAAAACTTTCAACCACATCATACCTAAATAAATCATTATAAATGTCCCTTCAGTTATGAATTACATAAAATCATAGTTTAAATCTTTCTCGTAATTTTACCTCTATTTATTGTAATGTTCACCAGCTAGTATATATTGATGCTAGTTAACAGCTCCAATACATACACACATCAGAAGCTCAAACCTTTTTGGTTTCTGTTCAGCTTATATTTAGACCTCAGTTTTACCTTGTCTTACTGTGTGTGTGTATTTGGTGGGAAATTCAATTATGAGATGTTTTAGGACTGGAATGATTTCAGCACTCATTTGAAATAAATCATTTTCTACAAAAGTTAATGGAGAGGAAGGAACTCCTTTATTAGAGTGATCTCTCAAGCCAAGAGTATTTTATTTGCCTTTCTCCACTGAAAACTGTGCCCAATTAATTAAATTTGAAATTAACAAATAGAGGGCACTCTCCCGGGTTTAGACATTCCAAAAAGTGGACATAATTTGCATTTTCTATTTCAAAATCCAAAGAATAAATGTTTACTTTGGCACATTAATGGCCCCTTGCAATCTCAGTGAGTCGTTTCATAGAATGGGAGGTGACCGGGTCCCAGGAGAAGTGAAGCACCTCAAAAAGCCTGAAAATCAATTTACAGTTGCATTCCTGCCTATTTTACATGGGCCATGGCACTACGTGCCAGGACCTTCAAGCTCTGCCTGCCCAGTTGTACATCTGAAAAGAAATGGTAATCTCAAAAACCAATTGAAGCTCAAAGACACTTCATGAACCGAAAAAAAAAATTAAGAGTAAGATGCAGAAGATGTTTCTTTTTCTTTCTCTCATTTCTTCCTATTTAGAGGACTTTAGGTTTATGTGAAAAGGCCTCAAGTGGGGAGTAATTTTGAAGCTAGGGACTTCAAAGCAAATCACAGACTTCCAGCAGGTTAATCACTTAATGCAAGAGTAGATAGATGGAATCACCACCATTCAGTCAAGCTAAACCTACTCTTTTTTTAAAGAGTGATCAAATGCCCATCTTTTAGTTCCCAACAGTCCTCAGTTGGACACATGTTTGTGAGGCTGCTTTGCTTACAAGATATTTTATGTGAATCACAATGGAAAGAAACTCTAAAATGCCGCTAGTGGTATTTGATGCCCCACTTCATTTAGGGACATCACCTTTTTCTTTGCTGCAAATCATATGTTTTGAGCATTAAAATATACCTACTTAACTCATGACAGAATACAAAGAAGAAAAGAAAGTTATATAAACTAGTTTGGAAAGAAAGCTGGACTTTCTGACTCTAAAACCAGTAAGTAAAAAGCATTGTCTACTGATTGAAGTTTTTTAAAATTAGTACCTATCATCTGGAATACCTAGAAACTAGTAGGAGATGGAAAGGGTATTTTTTTTTTTTTTCTACCAAACTCAAATTCCATGGTCATTAGTCTGCAAAGGAAAAAAAAAAATTCACGTAGCAAGATCAGCAATGAGCATGTATAAAATCAATACGCCTGTGGAAAATAAGGCTATATGCTTCAACTTCATAGTTTGGTGAAATATTAATAATAATAATATGATTTAACCAGAAAAACCACAGAGAAGAGCTTGGAAAAGGGGAGAGGAGCAAGCTGTGGGTGGGCACCAGCTCCCCAGTTTATGTGTTAGCTAGCTTAAGTCCTTGGATGATCTTCAGTAAGTGGTTAAGTGCTACGGCCGCTAACCAAAGGGTCAGCAGTTCAAATCCGCCAGGCGCTCCTTGGAAACTCTACGGGGCAGTTCTACTCTGTCTTATAGGGTCGCTATGAGTCGGAATCGACTCGATGGCAGTGGGTTCTGGGATAGCTCATAAAGACATACTGATGACCAAAAAAAAGGAAAGACGGACAGAAGCATACTTTAAATATATTACTGATAGAATTGTGATGGAAATGGAATTGTAATGAAATGGTAGTTGTGCCATGGTGTAATATGGAATCACAAAATGTATGGATATTACCATTTCATATATTTCAATTATAAATGTTTATATTTTATTGTATATAACTAACCTATATAAAAAAAATGTATAAAATATAAATGAAAAATTAAAGTGGAAATAGAATATGGTCCTTTGCTGAGACTCACTCCGTAATACTACTTAGGGTAAAGGCTAAGCTATCGTAACACATACCCAAAAGTTCAGTGACTTAAGATAAAATTTTATTTATCTCTTAAATAGTAGTCCAGATGTGAGTGTTCCTGGCTAAGTGGGTGACTTTTTTCCACAAGGCCATCCAGGGGCCCAGGTTTCCTCATCTCATTACTTCGTAATGCCCCAGATGTTGTCCTTATTTGAAGACCAAAACCTGAGTCCCTAACACATCTGTATTCTAGCCTATCCAAAAGGAAAAAATGGCAATCCAGTATATTCCACCTCATCTTTAAGGAGATGAGCTAGAAATTGCATACATCATTTCTGCTTATATCCCATTAACCCAAAATAATTCTACTGCCACGCCTAGTTTCAAGGGGACCTAAAAAAATATAGTTTGTAGTTGGATGGCTATTTAAGCAGACAAAACTTGAGTTCTGTTACTATAAGATATTGGAGAATAGTTAGTGGCATCTTCCACATTATTCTAGAATTAATAAGTACCAGGTGAAGTTTCTACTGGGTGAAAAACTTACTAAGAAAAAGAATAGGAAGGATAAGTAACTGACAAAGAAAATGAAAAACAGTTGGATTCCAAGAGAAAAATCCTGTTTCAATACAAAGGCCTGGTTAATATGAACTCCATTCCAGGCATAATGAGGCCCTTTCCAGTGTGGGGAATATAACTTAAGACAAATAGAATGCCTGGATAGTTTTCCTAAGCATTAAGAGGCATCAGTTTCCCTATAGCAGTCTCCTCTGACCATTGACGAATCACCCAGTAAGCAAGGTAAATACGTGCTTAGGGCATCAACAAAACAGGGGCACCAGTTGTCTAAAGCAAAGACCCAAAAATGCCAAGCAGACAGGACACGGGTAAAAGCAAGTGCTGCAGTGGAGGGGAACCAGCAAGGTACTAAATGAAATTTTTACCACCTCCAGTGTGTGAGAATGGGCCAACCAGAAGTAAAGTTCATCATGCAGGATCACAAGGGCACTCACATACAAGGTTGTTTAAGCTATAAGGACCCTACCACTTCAACACCTTTGTTGAGATCTGCCTTCTGTGGTCCCCTCCCATGTAATTGAAACTCCTTAACTTGGTGGTTCTCTAGGGAGGATACTATTTCTTCCTAATAAGAAAAGAGGTAGAGGTGGAATGTAGAATCTAACTCCTATTACCCTCACCCAGTATGCTCCCAGATCCAACATGAGCGGTTACTGGGCTAGGACAGATTATATTAATAGATAACAGTTCTCTGATCCATTTTGAGAAAATCACCTTACACATCCATGTCTGCTAACTGTGATGATCACAAAGTGCACAACAGAACGTTCGTTTTCATCCCTAAAAAAAGACTCGAAAACCCTCAAGTGTACAACAATGATTCAAGCAAGACTCCATTCATTATCCTTATTATGTATGGAAGTAGATATTGTTCTGCAGCTTAATCGTGATGAAATCATTGATGAATTTGTAAGAGCAACAAATGGAAAGAAATGTTTTAAATTATAACATGTTAGAGACGAAAGATCTATCTTAAAAAAAAGTAGAATTTGTTGTAATATTTGTTTCCCGAACATTAAATTTTCCTTTATAACATATTTTCATTTGTTCATTTATAATTACAGCATTTAATAGGCAACAAGCACCAAAATTGAAGAATGAGTGGTTAAAAGCAAAATTGTTGTGGGTGATCAACAGAATTTTACATTGATTGTTGAAACAACTAAATTCACTGACTCATTTTCTTTGTTGTGGAATATGTGGACTATTCCTTTTGTAGCTATTGTGGTATGCAGTAAAAACCTTAGTACCCCACATTCACTAAAAATTTTATAACCCAGTTCATCTCATTCCATTAAAATGGCATATGTCACTTTTGCCTTCAATCAGTGATATTACAGTCACCTTTAAAAAGAAGTTACATTATGGGTAAGTAAGACACACACACACACACACATTTATATATATATATATAAATGTGTGTGTGTGTATATATATATATATATGGAAACACTGGTGGCATAGTGGTTAAGAGCTACAGCTGCTAACCAAGAGGTCAGCAGTTCAAATCTACCAGGAGCTCCCTGGAAACCCTATGGGGCAGTTCTACTCTGTCCTATAGGGTTGCTATGAGTGGGAATCGACTTGATGGCAACGGGTTTACATACATATATATGTGTGTGTATATATATATACTCACACTACATACATATATATGTGTATATATATATATATATATATATATATATATATATATACTCACACATCCCATTCTAATGCATGAGTAAGCAAAATGAGGGGAACACCACAGAGTATCAGTTTTAGGGTCCTCACGTCTTAATCCGGCCCTGCCTTTGACCACCACAAAAAGTGAATGTTAACTGAGCTGGTTATACATAAAATTTTATCAATTCCATGGCTCTCCATTTTTAAACAATGTTTGATTGCACATGTATAAGATCATCTCTTAAACTAGAGATAAAGAAAATAAAAAGATTCTACAAAATGAAATTAGAGCCCTGTCACTTGTCAGAAAGAAAAAATGGCAATCTCTTTGCAAAGCTCTATGAGCAAGCTATAGGAATCTGTTGTTTACAAAAATATTGAGTGTACATAGGAGCCCTGGTGGCACAGTGGTTAAGAGCTCAGCTGCTAACCAGAAGTTGGTGGTTTGAATCCATCAGCAGCTCCTTGGAAACTGTATGGGGCAGTTCTACTCTGTTCTGTAGGGTCGCTCTGAGTCGCAATCAACTTGACGGCAATGGGTTTGGTTTTGCTTTTTGGAAATCTTCTTTGTATAAAAACAAAACTAAACTTGTTGACATCAACCACAGCACCACCAGGGCTACACATAGGAGGAGGCTGTATTGAATTACTAAGCAGAATAGATTCTGGCAAAATTTTGTGTTATGCTTTTGTTTCTTAATAAATACTGAAGTGAATTCAATGAACTTTTTTTTAATTCCCCTTTGAGGTTAAGCCTGAGTGCAACTCAGAAACCTTCATATGACCTTCAATTCTTGTTCCCAATTCCCATGGCAATTCAATACCTTGAAACCATAAACATGCAAGTACAGTTATAAGTTGTTAATTTATAAAATTTATTTGAGCGGGTATTTGCCAGTTTCTTTTTGCTCTGACTCATGGTTGGGTACATGCCAGGCGTACCCACTGCCTTTTACTTTACACATAACGGGGAGAAAATGGGAGCACCAGGCACTTTTACTAAGAAATATTGTGATTAAAAAATAGTTATACAGCAAGAAACAGTCGCAAACACACAGTATCATTCATTGCTAATGAGTTAAAAGGATACCACAGTGCACATATAAATCACTATACAGTATCTCGCAGTTTATTTAAATTCATTGTGCCTCATTATAACTGAGCTATGCACCTTTAGGTCTGAGTTGATTAGGGATGCGATAGCTCAGAATAGCTTTTAATTCAGAGAAACATGGCCTGACCTTTACCATAATCCTGTGTGAACACACTATAGTTTAGACATTAATAATGATGCTACCTCTTTTTCATACTGGCGAGATGCTACTTAAAATTTGGTATTATTAGTTAACAGGCCCAAGCCAATATATCAAAACCAAATTACCCTTCTGTGTATAACTGCAGTACTTAATTCTGAGTTCTTCATCTCTCATAACTATTACCTCCTCTTTAAAAATGCTAAAAACCAAAATGTAATAGTGTCATGTCATAGCCATAAGTCACAGATACCAACTAAAGGCACTCCTCCTCCCTCCCCATGGACTGCCACTGTATGCTGTTAAAGAGTTCTGCTTCATGATATACGTTTTAACAGCTAAGGCATTGCTTGTCTTTGACCTTTGTCTATCAATTTAAGAATGCCATTTCTTTAAACCACCTTCAGGTAGGTCAAGTATCACAAATAATAGAACTCACTTAAGATTCCGATTCAGATGCAGTAGAAAATGCAAATCACAGGTTTAAATATTCATTTTCTTTTTAAAAATTATTTATAGTGTTTTTCAAATGATACATTTACATAGTTTAATTAATCTGATAGTTCACAGAGGCTCATAATGAAAAATAATATTCCCTGGTGCCACCAATTTTCACTCCCCCCCTTTTTTTTTGTATGACTGTCTTATATGCTTCTTCTGGCATTTAACTATTAATATTGCTAAATTGTAATTTTTTTGTTTTTAGATACTATTTGCTACCTTTTTATAATAGACAATGAGAAAAATTCCTTTAGAAACACCATCCTGTCAAAATTTAAGACCTCCCTTTATTATCGATTGTCATGGATTAAATTATGTTCCCCCAAAAATCTGCGTATCAACTTGGTTAGGCCATGTGTGGTTGTCCTCCATTCTGTGATTGTAATTTCAGGTTGAGAGGATTAGGGTGGGATTATAACACCACCCTTACTCAGGTCATCTCCCTGATCCGAGGTGAAGGGTGTTTCCCTGGGGTCTGGCCTGCACCACCTTTTTTCTCTCAAGAGATAAAAGGAAAGGGAAGCAAGCAGACAGTTGGGGACCTCAAACCACCAAGAAAGCAGTGCCAGGAGCAGAGCACATCCTTTGGATCCAGGGTCCCTGTGCCTGAGAAGTTCCTCAGCCAGGGGAAGATTGGTGACAAGAAAACTTCCTCCAGAGCTGACAAAGAAAGAAAGCCTTCCCCTGGAGTCGAAACCCTGAATTTGGACTTGTAACATACTAGACTGTGAGGGAATCAATTTCTCTTTGTTAAAGCCATCCACTTGTGGTATTTCTGTTATAGCAGCACTAGATGACTAAAACATCGCTCCAGGAGATTTCCTCTGTCACTGTCATATGTTGAGTCCCTCTTTCACAGAGCCCTTTTGCTTGAGTTAGGATTTCCTTTGACTCTGAGAAACAGAAAACACAACACAAAAGATTAAACAAAATAGGAGTCTCTTTGTCGTGGGCAAAAGAATAGTCTAGGGATGGAAGAGAAACTCTATGTTATTAGGAAACCAGGATTCTCAGATCTTGTTCATTGGCCATGCTTGCTCTTCATTTCTCAGGTCACCTTAGGACAAAAGACTACTGACAGAGCTCCATATATGTACATCATGGAAAAGAAAGAAGGGCAAATACATTCCCTTTCAAAACACCTCCTGGAAGTTGTACACAGTCTGGAAGCAGAACTTAATCATATGGCCGTCCTGCCTGCAAGGTGGCAGGAAATTTAAGTTTTTTATTTTGCCCTTTGTTGCTAAAGAGGAAAAGAGAGGCAGCAATACTCTGGGATACTCTGACACACTATGTCATCTCTGTAGATGACATAGTATTATGTATTATGGAAGGATTTTCTAAGAAAAGATAATCTAGAGATACATTTTTCCAGGCCTTGCCTCTCCTAAAGTGTCTTCATATTTACACACTCCCACTTGATTGAAAGATGGGCTGGGTTTTGAAACTAGATAGTAAATGTTTTTTTTGGTAGAATTTTGAAGGTGTTTCATTGTCCTCTAGCTTCCAAAGTTGATAGCGAGAATTCCAATTCTGTTCTGAATCTAATTCTTTGTTCATCATTCTTTTGTACTCTGGGAGCCTTTAGGACCGTCTCTTTACCCTGGTATTTTAAAATGTAACCATAGCATGCACTGTGTGACCTTTTTCGTTCACTCATTTTACTCAGCACTAAGAGGTGCTTTCAATCTGGAAATTAAAATTCCTCCATTCTAGGTAATGTTTTTGTCCTATATCTTTGACAATTTTCTCACCTCTTTTTTCTCCTTCTGGAAGTTGGGCCTTAGTTGAAATGAATTACGTTGCATTGCACTAAAAAGAAAAGCCAAATACCAGTGGTTCGAATACAACAGAGGTTTATTTCTTGTACATACTACAGGTCCAATAGGAACCAGCTGAGGATTTGGTTCCATATCATCTTCACAGAGGCTAGGAAGACAGAGTCTCCATCCTCCCAAAGTCCCCAGGACTGCAGCAAGGGGAAGACAACATGGCAAATCACAGACTGTTAAAAATTCCACCCTGAAGTTAACTTGCAGCACTTCTACTCACATTTTATTAATCAAAATAAGTCACATGCGTGTACTTGCTATGGATTGAGTTGTGTCCCCAGAATGATATGTTGAAGTCCTAACTCCCAAACCTCTGAACATGACACTGTTTGGAAACAGGATTTTTGAAGATCTTATCAGTTAGAGTGAGATCATACCGAATTAGGGTGGGACTCAATTCCATCCAAGTAGTGCTTTGTAAAAGAGAACAGATATGAAGAGTGAGGCAGATGAAGAATGGCCATGTGACAAAGAAGGCAGGTGCAGCTGCAAGACAAAAAATGCAAAAGATTGCCAGGAACCATCAGACGCTAGAGACAGGCATGGAACAGCCTCTCTCCCAGACTCCTTAGAAGGCATCAACATAGCCAATACCCTGATTTGGACTTCTAGCCTCCACAACTGTGAGAAAATAAATTTCTGTTCTTCAAAGTCACTTGCTCTCATGGTTAAGATTGCGTGTCAACTTGACTGGGCCATGATTCTCAGTGTTTTGGCAGTCATATAATGTTGTGATCACTTCCTTGTTGAAATTTGATATGTGATCACACCCATGATGGGATCTGCTCTGAATAGCCAATCTGTTGAAAGGGAGTTTCCTTGGGCATGTGGCCTGCATCCGAATATAAGCAAATGTTCTGGTTTTACCTGCTCTGGATCCTGCAGCTGGCTCTTGTTCATATGACCTCCGGCTCTTGGGAGTTGAGCTAGCACTTACCTGCGCTCCTGCCTGCCGATCTTGGGATTCGTTGATGTTCACAGCTATGCCAAGAGCTCTGCTCTCCATCCTGCCACTCTTGGGTTCATCAGCCCCTGCAGCTACATGAATAAGGAGAAGACTTGTGGCCTTGCCTGCCAATCTTGGGATTCGTCAATCTTCACAGCCTGTGAGCAAGAGTCTTACTCTCCAACCTGCCAATCTTGGGTTTGAAAGCCCCTGCAGCTATGTGAATCAGAAGAAGCCTCTATCCCAAACCACAAATTTGGAACATTCCATACTCTACAACTGTGTGAGCCGTTTCCTTGATATAAATCTCTATATACATTTTTTATATATATATATTTATGGAAACTCTGATGGTGTAGTAGTTAAGAGCTACAGCTACTAACCAAAAGGTCAGTAGTTCAATTCCACCAGGAGCTCCTTGGAAAGTCTACGCGGCAGTTCTACTCTGTCCTATAGGGTCACTATGAGTCAAAATCGACTTGATGGCAACTGGCTTGGTTTTATGGTTTTATATATATTTATACACTTTAATGGTTTTGCTTCTGTAAATAATCAGGCCTAAGGCAATTGGTACCAATAGTGGTTCTAAACTGGTTCCCAAGTGTGGTTAGTCTTAAGGATGTTGATAAATCTGCTTCCAGTAGTAAAGAGGGCACTGGTAGTCCAAGGTGTGAGGTGGTAATACAAATACACAAAATATAACCACCAATAGATCAGGTATTGGTGAATGGCAAGCCTCTGGGTGAAGACATGTGTGATACCTTTATACAGTTTTGTCATAATGAGGAGTATAAGGAAGTGGGTTGGTTGGTCCTACTTTCACTAGACAAACTGATGAAAGAAAGAGATGTGCTCAGGGATTCAGAGTCAAAGTCCAAGTGCCACATAAGTGACCTCAAAGTTTCCACTTGTGCTTTGAAAAAAAGAGCTGATATTGTCAAAAAACAAACCCAGAGTCTTACTGTAAGAGTGGCTGAATTATAACACCAACTCAATTGCCAACCTTGAGAGATGTCTGAAGTTAAAGTGAAGGCATTGGTTGAGAAGAAATGGGACCCTGAAACTTGAGATGAGAACATATGGGCAGATAATCAGGAAGCTGGAGACACTGAGCCCATAAATTCCATTGAATCACTCCAGCCAACAGAACCACTCCCATTCGAAGAGATTACTCCATATTTGTCTGCTGAACCGCCTTGCCCAGAAAAACCATTAGTTCCTCCACTCCCATCTAATGAAATTAACCTAACTGCCTCTAAAGAGCCCTTGCCTTAGTCTTTGCCTGGGGCATCATCACCTGAGGCAGATGCTTTACAAGACAGTGTTGAATGTTCTCAAAGCAATTCCACACTACCAATTCTGGCTTCTAGAACTAGAACTATACTTAAGTCCCTGCAAGCCCTAAAAGGTGAAATACAAAGTATGACCCAGGAGGAGGTACACTACACTCCAAAAAAACTGCTTGACTTTTCTAATATGTACAAACAGAAACCTAGGGAATATTTGTGGGAATAGATATTAAGGGTGTGGGATAATGGTGCAAGGAACATAAAGCTGGATCAGTCTGAGTTCATTGATATGGGTCCACTAAGCACAGATTCTTCATTCAATGTTTCAGCTTGAGAAGTTAGGAAAGGATCGAATCGTTTATTTGGTTGGGTTGCTGAAGCATGGATTATGCAGTGGACTACACTGAATCAAGCCGAAGTACCAGACCTGCATTGGTATACTGTTGAAGAAGGTATCCAAAAGCTTAGGGAAACTGGCATGCTAAAGTGAATTTATCAGGTTAGACCCACAGACCCACACATGGAATGCCCAGAGAACACATCTTTTCCCACAACTCTAAGGAACAAATTTGTAAAGGGAGCTCCAGCATCCTTGAAGACTACTGTGATTGCTATTTTATGTAAATCAGATTTGACACTAGGAACTGCCCTAACTGGATTAAGATACCTAACTACAATGGGGCTGATTGGACCCTGTGGTAAGAGGGGCCAAGTGGCTGCACTCAATCGACAAAGACAAGGTATGTGTGGTTGTAGTAATGGACAGTGAAGTCAAAGCTGTAATCTGAATAGTCTGACATGGATGGACTCATGGCATTGGCTATGTAGTCATAGTGTCCCTAGGAGTGAAATAGATAGGAAATCTACTAAATATTTACTTGAGCTGTACAAACGGATGAATTCTAGCTCAAGTGAAAAGCAGTCTAAATCAAATCGCCAGAATAGAGTCATGGTCCCTCAATCAACTCTCAGACTTGGAGCAAGTTTTAAAGACCCACAACCCCTTGAACAAAGGATGGGCCAGGTTCCCTTGAAGAAGGACTCCAAAAATTTATGCAGTGAATCTCTTTCCCAGCCTTCCCCAAAGAAATCTACAACGTTTTATGAGAGTGACTGTTCATTGAGGAAAAAGAAAAAAATCAGGCTTTTGGGGGATTACTGGGTATTGGCTCTGAACTGACATTAATTCCAGGAGACCCTCCCCCCCACCAAAAAAAGTGGGGCATATAGAAGTCAGATTATTAATGAAGTTTTGGCTCATGTCCATCTCACAGTAGGTATATTGGGTACCCAAACCCATCCTGTAGTGATTTCCCCAGTTCCAGAATGCGTAAATGGAATAAATATGCTCAGAAACTGGCAGAACCCCCACACTGGATCCCTGACAAATGGAGTAAGGACTGTTATGGTAGGAAAAGCCAAGTGGAAGCCATTAGAACTGCCTGTACCTGGGAAAATAGTAAACCAAAAGCAGTACCACATTCCTGGAGGGATTTCAGAGATTACTGACACCATCAAGGACTTGAAGAATACAGGGGTGGTGATTCCCACCACATCCCCACTCAACTCACCTATTTGGCCTGTGCAAAAAACAGATGGATCTTGGAGAATGACAGTGGTTTATCCAAAACTTAACCAGGTGATGACTCCAATTGCAGCTGCTGTTTCAAGACGTAGTTTCATTGCCTGAGCAAATTAATATATCTCCTGGTACCCGGTATGCAGCTATTGATCTGGCTAATGCCTTTTTCTCCATACCTGTTTTGAAGGGCCATCAGAAACAGTTTGCCTTCAGCAGGCAAGGCCAGCAACACACCTTCACTTGCCTACTCAGAGCTATATCAACTCTCCAGCCCTATGTCATAATTTAGTCCACAGGGACCTTGATCATCTTTCCCTTCCACACGATGTCACACTGATCCTTTACATGGATGATATTCTGATTGGACCTAGTAAGGAAGAAGTGTCAATGACCCTGAACTTATTGGTAAAAAGTTTGCATGCTATAGGGTGGGAAATTAATCCCACAAAAATTCAGGCACTTTCCACCTTAGTGAAATTCCTAGGGGGTCCAGTGGTGTGAGGCATGTCGAGATATTCCTTCTAAAGTGAAGGAAAAATTATTGCATCTAGCTCCTCCCACAACTAAAAAGGAGGCACAACACCTAGTGGGCCTCTTTGGATTTTGGAGGCAACATATTCCTCATTTGGGTGTGCTACTCTGGTCTATTTATAAAGTGACTCAATAAGCTGCTAGTTATGATTGGAGCCCAGAACAAGAGAAGGCTCTGAAACAGGTTCAGGCTGCTATGCGAGCTACTCTGCCACGTGGGTCAAGTGATCTGGCTGATGCAATGGTGCTTGAAGTGTCAGTGGCAGATAGAGATGCCGTTTAGAGTCTTTGGCAAGCCCTTTATTGGTGAATCACAGTGCAGACGCTTGGGATTTTAGAGCAAAGCCCTGTCAATCCTCTGCATATAATTACTCTCCTTTTGAGAAACAGCTTTTGGCTTGTTACTGGGCCTTGGTAGAAACTGAACACTTAACAATGGGACAGCAAGTCACCATGTAGGCTGAGCTGCCCATCATGAACTGGATGTTGTCTGACCCACAGAGTCATAAATTTGGAAGTGTACAGCAGCACTCCATCACTAAATGGAAGTGGTATATACAAGATCGTGGCCAAGCAGGACCTGAAGGAACAAGTAAGTTGCATGACGAAGTGAATGAAATGTCCATTATCTCCACTCATGTCACATTACCTTCCATCTCCCAGTCTGCATTTATGGCCTCATGGGGAGTTCCTTATGATCAGTTGACTGAAGAAGAGAAAACTTATGCCTGGTTTACAGATGGTTCTGTCCCATAGGCAGGCACCACTCAAAAGTAGACAGCAGCAGCATTACAGCTCCTTTCTGGGACCTCCCTGAAGGACAGTGGTGAAGGGAAATCCTCCCAATGGGCAGAACTTCAAGCATTGTACCTGGTTGTTCACTTTGCTTGGAAGGAGAAATGGCCAGATGTGCAATTGTATACTGATCTGTGGGCTGTGGCCAATGGTTTGGCTGGACGGTCAGGAACTTGGAAGGAACACGATTGGAAAATTGGAGACAAGGATTTAAAGGGATGAGGTATGTGGATAGACCTCTTTGAATGGCCTAAGAAGTGAAGATATTTTTGTCTCATGTGAATTCTCACCAAAGGCTGACCCCAGCAAAAGAGGATTTTAACAATCAAGTGAATAAGGTGACGTGTTCTGTGGAAACCACTCATCCTCTTTCCCCAGCTACTCCCAACATTGCTCAATGGGTTCATGAACAAAGCGGTCATGGTAGCAGGGTTGGAGGTTATGCATGGGCCCAGCAACATAGACTTCCACTCACCAAGGCTGACTTGGCTACCACTACTGAGTGCCCAATCTGCCAGCATCAGAGGCCAACACTGAGTCCCTGTTACGGCACCATCCCTTGAGGTGATCAGTCAGCAACCTGGTGGCAAGTTGATGACATTGGACCACTTCCGTCATGGAAAGGGCAGTGTTTCATTCTTACTGGAACAGACACCTTGGATATGATTTGCCTTCCCTGCACACAATGCTTCTGCCAAAACTACCATTCATGCACTTACAGATCATCTTATCCACTGTCATGGTAACCCACGCAGCATTACTTTGGATCAAGGGACACATTTCATAGCAAATCAAGTGCAGCAATGGTCCCATGCTTATGGAATTCACCAGCCTTACCATGTTCCCCATCACCCTGAGCAGCTTGATAGAATGACAGAATGGCCTTCTAAAGACATAATTACAGTGCCAGCTAAGTGACAATACCTTTCAGGGTTGGAGCAATGTTCTCCAGGAGGCTGTATATGCTCTAAACCAGATCCAATATACAGTACACTTTTTCCCATAGCAAGGATTCATGGGTCTGGGAATCAAGCGGTGGAAACGGGAATGGCACCACTCACTGTTACCCCTAGTGACCCACTCGCAAGATATTTGCTTCCTGTCCCCTTGACTTTATGCTCTGCAGGTCTAGAGATCTTAGATCCAAAGGGAGGAATGCTCTCACCTAGAGACACATCACTGATTCCATTGAACTGAAAACTAAGAATGCCACCTAGCCACTTTGGCTCCTTGTGCCTCTGGATCAACAGGCAAAAAAGGTAGTTACCATACTGGTTGGTGTGATTGATCCTGATTACCAAGAGGAAATCAGATTGATATTACATAATGAAGGCAAAGAAGAGTATGTCTGGAATGCAGAAGATCCCCTAGAGCATCTCTTAGTACTACCATGCCCTGTGATTAAAGTCAATGGAAAACTACACCAACCCAGTTCCAACATGACTACTAAAGGCTCAGACCCTTCAGGAATGAAGGTTTCGGTCACCCCACCAGGCAAAGAACCATGACCAGCTGAGGCACTTGCAGAGGGCAAAGGTAATATGGAATGAGTGATAGAAGAAGGTAGCTCTGAATACCAGTTACGGCCATGTGACCAGTTGCAGAAACAAGGATGGTAATTGTTATGAGTATTTCGGCTTTGTATATGTGCATCAAATATTTTTGTTTTCCTCACTTATAAAATATGAGATGTAAACACGCCTAGTGCATTTTTGGTTGTATGTGCATTAGTTGAATCATGTTAGGGGCAAGTATGACTTTATAATTGTCCTTATTCAGAGATTATGTATGGTTTAAGGAGATGTGTACAGGTGCCAAATTGACAAGGGGTGGACTGTAATGGTTAAGATTGTGTATCAACTTGGCTGGGCCATATTCTCAATGTTTTAGCAGTCATATAATATTGTGATCATTTCCATGTTGAGATTTGATGTGTGATCACCCCCATGATGGGACCTGCTGTGAGTAGCCATTCAACTGAAAGGGAGTTTCCTTGGACATGTGGCCTGCATCCAAATATAAGCAGACTTTCTGGCTTTTGCCTGTTCTGAATCCTGCAGCTGGCTCCTGTTCATCTGACCAGCTCTTGGGACTTGAGCTAGCAGCCTACCTGTGGTCTTGCCTACCAATGCTAGGATTCATTGATCTTCACAGCCTGTGCACAAGAGCTCTGCTCTCCAATCTGCCAATCTTGGGTTTGCCAGCCCCTGCAACTGTGTGAATCAGGAGAAGCCTTGCTATCTTACCTGCTGATTTTAGAGATTCATTTATCTTCACAGCCCTAAGCAACAACCCTGCTTTCTGACCTGCCAATCTTGGATTCGCCAGCCCTGTGGTTATGTGATTCAGGAGAAGCCTCTATCCTGATCTGCAGACTTAGGACACTCCAGCCTCTACAACCACATGAGCCATTTTCTTGATATAAATCTTTCTCTGTACATATTTATACACTTTACTGGTTTTGCCTCTCTAGACAACCTAGCCTAAGACACTCACTTTATGGTATTTTGTTACAGCAGTGTTAAGAAACTAAGACAATGCCTAACTTTGAAAGAGTGGGGAGGTGCAATGCCATCAGGTCCCTGAAAGGTGGAAAACTAGGTTATTGGCTAATAGCTATAATAGTTCTAAGAGCTATAATAGTTCTCTTGAAAGGATACTGTAATTTCCTTTTCATTTTCTCTGCCTTTTTTCCATTTTTTTGTTGAATTTCAGCATATGTACAATATAGGGTCACTATGAGTCAGAATTGACTTGACAGCAATGGGTTTGGTTTGGTTTTTATACAATGAAGAGCAGACATATTTTGATGATTTTATGCATATGTATATACCTATGTACCATAACACAAATCATGATATAAAATATTTCCAACACCTCAAAAGGCTTTCTCTACTCCCACCAACCAACACCCCCAAAGGTAACCACTATTACTATAGATTAATTTTGCTTATCTTTGAATAATGTATAAACAGAATTATATACTATGCCCTCTTTTGTGCCTGGCTTCTTTCACTCAACCTTATATCTATGAGATATATGAATACTATTGCATGTAGCATTTTTTAAATTGCAGTGTAGCATTTGACTGCATATATGCAGCATGCTTTATTTATCTTTCAGTTGTTATTGTAAATTTAGGTTATTTCTAGTCTTGGGCTATTATGAATCCAGCTGGTATAAATTTTATTGTACATGTCTTTAGGTGGATATATGTACTCATTTTCACTGGCTATTCATCCAGGGTGAACTGATGACTAATGAGACATTTAGCTATAAGAGGTGCTGTCAGTTTTACAAAGAAATTGTACGTATTTATAGACCCATCTGCAATATATAAGATTTTCAGATGTATGCTTAATTGCCTCCATGAACAACTGTCTCCTTTGCCATGAGACTAGAAGAATTAGATGGTGCCCAGGTACCATTGCTGAACATTTTGATCAAAGATTTCGTAAAAGAATCCTGATTAAAAGGGGGAAAATGTAGAATAAAATTTCAAATTCTGAATTTCCATAGCCATGCAGGCTAGGTGAATCCCTGAAACTATTACTTTGAGATCATTTTAAACCTTAAACCAAAACTTTCTCCTGAAGTCATCTTAAAGCCAAATAGTAATTTAGCTTAACTACTAAAGAAGGTCTGCCTTGAGCATTATGCTCTTTTAAGAACTATCTAAAAGTGATCAAATAGACAGGGCAACTCGAAAGATAACGGGGCAGTGAGTTTATGTTAATGAGGGAGGGACAACTCAGAAAGGAGGGTGAGAATGGTTGCACAAGAATGTAATTAATGTCACTGAATTTTATACGTAGAAACTGTCAAATTTGTATATATTTTGCTGTGTATATTCTTAATAACGATAACAAAATAAAGTTCCGAAGAAAAAAGTTTTAGTTCCTTTTCTTCCACAACACTTGGTATTGTCAGTCCTTTTATTTTAGATATTCTAACAATTATGCAGTAATACATCATTGTGACTTTAATTTGCATTCTGCTGATAACTAATAAGATTGAGCAAATTTTCATACGCTTCCTAGCTATTTGTATACCATCTTACATAAAGTGCCTTTTTTATTCGAGTCTTGTCTAGTTTCTAATTTGTTTTTTGGATTTTCTTATGTATTTGTAGGTATTCTTTACATATTCTGAATACAAGTTCTTTGTCAGGTATATACATAGCAAACATCTTCTCCCATTTGGTGACTTATAATTTTACCCTCTTCATGCTATATTTCAATGAACAGTGGTTATTAACTTCAAAGAATTTCAATTTACAATAGTTTTTGGTGGTTTAGTAGTTAGTGCTCTTGGGCGCTATTTGAAGAAATCTTTGCCTATCCAGGGTTTAAGAACTTTGGCGGCCTAGTGGTGAAGAGCTACAGCTGCTAACCAAAAGGTTGGCAGTTTGAATCCACCAGGCGCTCCATGGAAACCTTTTGGGACAGTTCTACTCTGTCCTATAGGGTCACTATGAGTCAGAATTGACTCGATGGCAATGTTTTGTTTTGCTTATCCAAGGTTATGAAGATATTCTCCTAAGAGTTTGTTCTGTTTTTCTTTTTTCCCGAAAATTCATATGTTTTATCATTCAATTTGGGTCTATAACCCAATGCCATCTATAGTTCAACTCAAATTAACTTTGGTGTACAGTGTGCAGTAGAAGTCAAGATTCTTTTTTTTTTTAATATGGATCCTATTGCTTTTTAGTCAATTTTGGCTCATACTGACCCTATATGACAGAATAGAACTACCTCACAGGATTTCCGAGGCTGTAGTCTTTATGGAAGCACACTGCCACATTTTTCTCCCATGGAGCAGCTGGTGGATTCAAACTGCCAATTTTTTGGTTAGTAGCCGAGCACGTAACTGATGCTTAGCTTATGTAGTAAAAAAGGTCTGCCTTGGGCATTGCACTCTTTTAAGAACTATGTGTTTGGGTTCTTATGGCTAATCGATAGAAAATCATCACTTACTAAGACTATTCCTTCCAAACGGGATTTCAGTGATGCCATATTTGTAAATCAGATGGAAACGTATGTGTAAGTATGCTCCAACTCTCTATCACTTTGGCCTGAATGATTTCTTCAACTTCATCTTCTAACCCTTAAATTTATATCTTTTAAATTTTGCTATCACATTTTAATTTCCAAGAGCTCTTTTTCTCTTTTTTGTTCTCTAATTTTTCCTTTTTAAGACACATTATTCATTCTGTGTGTGTGTGTTAATTATATTTTTTTAACCTCCTGATTGCCTCAACATCCCCTGAGTTTCTGTTTTGGTCTCAATCTTTTATATATGAGATTTTCTCAGAACTATTTGGTAATTACTGGCTATCCCATTTAGTCACCATAAAGCTGACTACAATCTCCCTCTAGGTGGGAAAGGCTTATCTGCTGATGGCCTCAATGCTTAGGATTACTGAATAGAGACTAATATCTTAATAAGTTTTCTCTTGTTTCTGTTAATCTCCCCCAGATAAACCCTCCAGTCTCCTTCTCAGGAGATATCACCTGTGGTTTGAATACAGCACCACTCTGCTCAACTGTGTTCATTGTCCCTAACTCAGAGTCCTTCTGGTTCAACTTCCTAGATATCTGATGGAGGTGAGGAGGGTTGTTTGGAGTAGAGGGAGACAGAGCTAATATAAATCAGATTAGTTCTTGATTGAAACAGGTCACAAAATGTGAACTAAAATTTCAGATTTTTCTGGTCTCTTAGTGAGTTACCACTGTCCAATTTTTAATATTTTTCAACATTTTTTAGAGTTTTGTCATCTGTTCACCCACTTCCACCCACTCTTTTGTCTTATGGGGTTTGTTATTATTATTATTACTGAGATCATTTTTGTGGAGCTTAGGTAGAAAACCATGTTTCTGTTCATTGTCTGATTTGGATTCATTGTTGGCTACCTTTAGCACAAGATAAATTACGTTCTGAAAGGAAAAGAAAACAACAAATTAATGGTTTCTCTAAAGTTGAAAGTAGAGAATAATTAATCTCCTTACCTAAAGTTCAACAAGCTTTAGTTTATCTATTTTTTTTTCTTTCACACTTAGAAAGTATTTCCTATAGGTTTAGAGAATACCAACTCCCAAATATTCACATTCTTTAAGAATATATGACTTTATTCTCTTAATTAAGAAGTCCCGGGAGTGCAGTGGTTAAAGCGATGGACTACTGACTGAAAGGTGGGCGGTTTGAACTCACCAGCAGCTCCCCCGCGAGAGATGTGGCAGGCTGCTTCCACAGATTTACAGCCTCAGAAACCCTACTGGGGTCGCTATTAGTCAGAATCGACGCAGATGCAGTAGGTTTGGTTTGAGTTTATTCTCTTAATTAAAATGTATAATATTAAGCAGATTGCATTGAAAAATATAATCATTTTTATAAACTGCCAACAAAATATCTCTTTTCTAAGAGTTTCTTTGAATTTGGACAGTGTTCCCTAACACATCTTTTAAAAAAATAGGTTATGTGTTATTTATTGCCATTAGAATTAGTAAGTCAGACTAACCGCCTAGGCAATTTTCTCCTTTCATCAACACTCCATGTTTTATTCCTTCTGGAAATCTACTCTTTAATAGAAATATGCCTTTACAAAGGAACAAGAAAATTTCCTAAAACAGATGTCAAATAATAGCTGACTTCTCTAGCTCACCCAGTACCCAGTGCCATCGAGTCAACTAGCACCTCCAAATAACCATTTGAGATTCCTTTCTGTTAAAATAACATAAAGCTAGTGGTAACTGTGCATCTTTTAAACACTATGGATTTCACTTGGGTTAAGAGGGAGGCTGGTAGAGGAATCCAGCTTGACTGCTTACAAAAAACAAAACAAAACAAAAAAATCTTGTTGTTTCTGAAATGGACTCCTTTTGCTTTTTACCTGTCACCTCATCATATTCACGTGAAATTAGATCCAGAGAAAAAAGTAAGTTTTCCTTGAAAACACAGGCACCGGAACCAGAGTTGGAACTAATCTCTCCTAGAATCCCAGACCAGTACATAAGCATTTTTTTCCATTTATGAACTATGAACATTTAACATCCTTTTTTTTCTTTTTGTCAATTGTTTTGACTAGTACTCCCAGAAGAATGTTTAATAATAATAATTATTTGGATAGTTATGCCTTTAATCAACATAGCTTTAATAGAAATGTTTAAGAGAAATTTAAATAGATAGGTTTCTTGTATTGCCATATTAGTCATGGCTCTGTTTTTCAGGTTGATATATGCATTTTTATCATGCTAAGACGCTATTGGAAACCCTTGTGGTATAGTGGCTAGGAGCTATGTCTGATAACCAAAAGGTCAGCGGTTCAAATCCACGAGGCACTCCTTGGAAACTCTATGGGGCAGTTCTATTCTGTCCTATAGGGTCACTATGAGCTGGAATCTACTTGATGGCAATGGGTTTGATTTTTTCGTTTGGTTTAAGATGCTTTCAATCTACTCTTACATTGTTAAGAATTATTTTAATCAACAGTCATTGATGAACTGTCATCATCTATGGAGAATGAGAATATAATTTTTCAACTTTCACATGTAAGGGATTTCTAATATTAAACCATCTTTGCATTCCTGCTGGTTGATCTAGCACCTGAGTACAGATGCTGTTGTTGTTGTTAGGCGCCATTGAGTCAGTTCTGGCTCATATCAGCTCTGTGAATGACAGAATGAAACACTGTCCAGTTCTATGCCGTCCTCACAATCGTTGTTATGCTTGAGCCCATTGGCACAGCCATTGTGTCAATCAGATGCTGGGGCCTGCTAAAATACTACTTGTCTTTCTTATTGTTGAGAAGTGGTGATGTCACCCTCTGCTATAGTCTGCTGATTAAATCTGAGCATTCTGCCTTCTTAGTATGATAACGGTATGTGTTGGGGTAGAGCTCTAGGTTATAATATCATTGACTTCCTTCTTTCTAACTTGATTATATCTCATTTCTCTCTGGTGTTCTCAGGTCCTCTCAGTCTTTTCAGTACCACACATCAGACTTTTAGGCTCATCCGTTTACTCCATGCTACTACTTTTGCAACATAATCCACCCTTTCAAAAATCTATAGATCTTTTGAAGCATCAATAATGACCTCATACAGCTCAAAATCTCATTGCTCCCATCATACTCCTCTAATCTATTAAAGATTTCAATATTTGATAAGCTATATATTTAGCCCTAATTCTGTCATTATTCATGGCAAATTCTACAATCACAGAGGCAGCTCATTCATTACTTTACCTGTTGCCATTGAGTCAATTCCAACTTATAGCAACCCTATAGAGCAGCATAGAACTGCCCCATAGGGTTTTCAAGGCTGGAATCTTTACAGAAGCAGACTACCACATCTTTCTCCTGCAGAGGGGCTGGTAGGTTCAAATGGCCCACATTTTCGGTAGCAGCGGAGCACTTAACCACCAGGCCATCAGGATTTCTAATTCATTACTTTAGGTTCATCATTTCAGAAATTCTGATTTGTGAAATGCCATTCTCCCCATTGCGATAATTATTTTTTCTTATTGAGAGCTCAAATTAATTGACCCTACATTTTTTCTATCCAGAATACCAAAGCAAAAAAAAAAAAACTGTTGCCTTCAAGGCAATTGCAACTCAGAGCGACCCTATAGAACATAGATGAACTGCCCTATACTGTTTCTGAGGAGCAGTTGATGGATTTGAACTGTCCACCTTTTGGCTAGCAGCCAAGCTCTTAACCACTGAGCCACCAGGGCTCTGTCCAGAGTACAAAAACAAAACAACACTGCCATCAAGTTGATTTTGACTTGTAACCTCCGTATAGGACTGAGTAGAACTGCCCCATAGGGTTTCCAAGGAGTGGCTGGTGGATTGAAACTGTCAACCTTTTAGTGACCAGTCAACTCTTAACCACTGCACCACCAGGGCTCCAAGCAGAGTAAAAAACCCCTTATTTTGTTGTGTCTCTTACCATCTGTCCTTCTCACTTGTTAGAACCCTAGGCTTAGCCAAACACAGTGTTAGCCATTCTTCGTGAAGAGGGGAATGTGGATAGAGAAAGCCACACAAATTTGCCACTCAGGGCTGTCTGTAAACTGTCTACATAACATAGATAATGTACTTTTTCCAGTGTCCAAGGCAGATATTTTACAACTTCTCTTTCCTCATACTTCCAATATTACTGCAACTCACTTTAATACATTTGCCTCATTTACTCTTGAGAAAATAAAAGCATCAGATGAGAATTACCTAATTCCACCACCAAGTCTGCAATCTATCTCCTATACCCTGCACTGTCTTCTGTTATATCAGATAAAGTCTTCCTGATTCTGCTTTATGCATTGTGTCAACACTCATTTCTGAAATTATTGATATCATCCATGTTTATATACTTAGATATTGTCCATTCATTTATTTAATTTTATTTAACTATTTTGAAAATGTGAATAATAAGACTTACACCATCTCAACAACTTCTACATGTAAAATTCAGTGATATTGACTACATTCTTCAAGTTATGCACCCCTTTTCACTATCCTTCTCCAAATCTTTCCACTACCATTAACATAAACTCAATGTCCCCTAAGCCAAAACTCCCCTTTCCCCCTCCCTCTCACCCCTGATAACCACTAATAATCTTTGGTTTCTATATATTAGCTTATTTTTTTATAAGAAGGATCATACAATATTTGTACTTTTGCAACTATTTATTTCAGTCAACATGGTGCTCTCAAGGTTCATCCATATGATGGCATGTGTCTGAACTGCATTTCTCTTATGCCTGAGAAGTGTTCCATTGCGTGCATGTATGCCCATTCATTTTTACTATTTTACTGTATTTTGTCATATAAATATACAACATTGTATTTGTTTCTAGATTATTGCAAACAAATCAATTTCAAGTTTTCAGATCTCCCTATTAATAAGATGTTTTCCCTGATTCTAAATACAAGTTAATTTTCATATATTTTTTTCTTCTTTGTTTTCTGTTTCTCTTTGTTTGATTAATATGATGTTCAGGTCATCCAAAAGTCTTCATGAATTTAAAACTTATAGGAATTTTCCCATGATCTGCTTCCATACTCACCAAACAACAATGTTATAATTTTGCCTTACATGTGTTTATCTTCAAGAAGAAAATCCACTTTTGGGCTCTTGAAAAGTCCAATAACTTTTTCTCAGTAGAAATTAAGAAGAGATATTCTGAAGACTTCTGTTTCTGTTAAGGTGGTATAACACGGACTGGACTTACTCTCCCATGTGAAAGAATTAAATTGTTAACAAAACATATATAGGGTCACTACGAGTCAAAATCGACTTGACGGCAGTGGGTTTTGGTTTCGGTATATGAACAGAGAGCCGAGAATGGGAGTAGAGTCGAGTGCCTAACACCTAGCCTCCTCTCCTCTCCTCACCTTGCTCTTGTGGCCTGCCCTCCCTCCTGCCTGCTCACCATCCAGAACGCTTTCCACCATGGCCACTTCAGCAAGTTCCCAGTTGAACAAAGGCATCAAGCAGGTTTACATGGCTCTGCCTCAGGGTAAGAAAGTCCAAGCCATGTATATCTGGATCCACGGCACTGGAGAAGGACTAAGCTGCAAGACCCATACCCTGGACAATGAGCATAAGTGTGTAGAAGAGCTCCCCAAGTGAAATTTTGATGGCTGCAGTACTTTCCAGTCTGAAGGCTCCAACAGTGGCATGTATCTCATCCCTGCTACCATGTTTTGGGACCCTTTCTGCAAAGACCCCAAAAAAGCTAGTGTTCTATGAAGTCTTTAACTACAACCAAAAGCCTGCAGAGACCAATTCAAGACACACCTGCAGATGGATAACGGACATAGTGAGCAACCATCACCCCTGGTTTGGAATGGAGCAGGAATATACCCACATGGGAACAGATGGGCACCCCTTTGATTGGCCTTCTAACCATTTCCCTGGGCCCCAACTTCCATATTACTGTGGTGTGGGAACAGACAAAGCCGAATGCAAGGATATTGTTGAGGCTTACTACTACAGGGCCTGCTTGTACATGGGCATCAAGATTGGGGGGACAATTGCTGAGGTCATGGCTGCCCAGTAGGCATTCTAAATAGGACCCTGTCAAAGAATTGACATGGAGGGTCATTGCTTGGTGGCCCGTTTCATCCTGCACCATATATGTGAAGGCTTTGGAGTGATAGCAACCTTTGATTCTAAGCCCATCCCTGGGAATTGGAATAGTGCAGTCTGCCACACCAACTTTAGCACCAAGGCCATGCAAGAAGAGAATGGTTTGAAGTACATTGAGGAGTCTGCCGAGAAACTAAGCAAGTGGCACCAGTATCACATCCACGCTTACAATCCCAAATGGAGCCTGGACAACGCCCGGCACCTAACTGGATTCCATGAAACCTCCAACATCAACAACTTTTCTGCCTGCATGGCCAAACATGGCACCAGCATCCACATTCCCTGGACTGTCAGCCAGGAGAAGAAGGGTTACTTTGAAGACCATCGCCCCTCTCCCAACTGTAAACCCTACACGGTGACAGAAACCTTCATCCACATGTGTCTTCTCATCAAGACTGGCAATGAGCACTTCCAGTATAAAAAATAAGTGGACTAGGCCTCCAGCCCCCAGTTCTTCATCCCACTCCCACTTCTCCCCTCTCCCATTTGTTCCTACTAGCTGTAACTCAAAGGGCAGAACATCAAGGTCTTTTGTATTCCTCATATCCACTTAATAACTCTTGCTTTTTGGGGTCCAAGTTAGAAGGGTCAAGTTCTTAATCTTTTTCAAACCCACCCCTCTTTTTTCCCTATCACTGAAGCGTTCTTGAAGACTGAGGAATAGTGTGTTAATGGGGAGTGGGGTAGGGAAGCATAATCACTGCTTCCATTTAATCAGATGTGTTTGTCCAGTAGGCATAGCTATCCAGACAGAGAGCATGTGTGTGTGTGAAAGGAGGAGGGGAGGACTTTTTCTCTGAGGTAGCTGAAGGGTGAGGGCCTGACTTATTCTGTAGTTAGCTTAGGATTTCCTTCTTTTGGTGGGAAATTAAATTTCTTAAAAAGAACATAACCAACTTTACATTAAAAGTGGGAATTCAGAGAGAAGGAGGGGAGGGACCAGGAAGGAAAATGCCCCTGGTCCTTGCTTTGGGCTAAATGCCCTGACCTGAAAACTAAACTCAGAGTAAACTGGATATATCCCTACCTTAAAATTTTTTTTTTTTTCTTATTGCTTGGTCCTCCATTTATAACACAAAGCAGAGTAGTATCTTTCTATTTAAATGTAAAAACAAAAAAAAATTATATATATGGGTATGCATATTCCTGTATTCTGCTAAAAGAGGAAAGGAGTTACCAGGAAGCAGATTTGACATGAGTAGTCTGGTTAGAAGGGTCTCCTTTTGAGAATGGATGGGAGAGACAATGCTTGGAAAGTTGACTATTTGGGGCTGTTAAATCCCTCACTACCACTTGAGGCTTTCTCCGTGCCCACCCTCTGAAAGGAGTAGAAACTGGTTAGTTAGCAGGTAGAAGCAGGTTACTAGCAGCAGTTACCTGAGCCCCGTGGCTCTGGTTTATAAGACACACATGTACACACACACACAAGGGTTTAGAAATAGAGTTGGTTGGTCAACTTAAACATGTTACTGACAAGGGGGCATTGGAGTTATTTTCCAGTGGAAGTAGCATGTCACTAAAGGAGGTTTTTTTGATATATTAAAAGCAATTTTTTAAGCAAAAAAAAAATATATATATATATACATGAACAGTGCCACTTAAAACCTTGGAATTCAAGTAACAAAGGGCAGTTATCTCGAAAAGATAGGGGGAGGGGGAGATGAGTCCTACTATAGTCCAAGCTTATTGCCTAGAGAAATTTCCAGGCTACAAATTCAAGCAGCTAAATATACATGTAATTGGAGTCCCTGAAAAGATGAGGGGTGGGATGAGAATGTGGGACTGAAAAGTTATATGAAGTAATAATGGCTAAAATTTTTCCAAATGTGATGAAAATTATAAATCATGAGATTAATATGCTCAACGAATTTCAAACACATTGAAGATAAATAGAATTACACCAAGACACATTGTAATCAAATTGCTTAAAATGAGTGGTAGAGAGAAAATCTTACAAGTTGCCAGAGCAAAAAGTCACATTACATATAGTGGAACAAAGATAAAGATGACAGCATATTTCTCATAAAAAAACAATGCAAGTAAAAAGATAGTGGAACAACAACGTGTTTAAGTACTGAAGGAAAAAAAACTTTCGGCTTAGAATTTCTTAAACGGTAAAATAACCTCCAAAACTGAACGTGAAATAATAACTTTTTTCGATATAGAGCATGAGAAAAAATTCATCACCACCAATCTGCACTGCTGCAAACATGAAAGAAAGTCCTTCAAGCAGAAGGAAAATAATACTAGATGGAAACATGGATTTAAGCAAAAAAAAAAAAAAAAAGACCACCAGAATTAATAATTAAATGGATAAATATAAATATTTTTCTTTTTTATTTTTTAAGTCTTTTTCAAAGATAATTGACTGTTCAGATAAAAAAAAAAAAAACAGTGTATCTGTAGGGTTATAACACTGGGTCACTGGGTTTAACATATGTAAAATTAAAATGTATGACAACAAGAGCACAAAGTCGAGGAGAGGAAAATGGAAGTATACTGTTTTAACATTCTTTTTCTATACCTGAAGTAGCATAACATTACTTGAACGCAGGCTGTGATAAGTTGAATACATAATTATAAATACTAAAACAATCATTAATAAACAACTGTGATACAAATTTTTGTTGTATTATTTAGTATAAATAATCACTAAAATTTTGGTTTACTAAAATGAGCTAAAAGGAGATAAAATCTTTTTTTTTAATTTAATTAAGGCAGAAAAAGATGGAAGAAAGAACAAAGAACAGAGGACAAATAGAAACCAAATGACAAAATGGTAGATTTAAATCCAACTATATCACTGATCACTTTAGATGTAAATAAAACAAAAACCCCACTTAAAAATCAGATGTCGTCAGATTAGATAAAAAGGCAAGATCCAACTATATAATACCTATAAGAAAGGTACTTTAAGGAGTTTCACTTCTGAGATAGCATGAAGAGCTGCATGGACCAGCTACCCTAATAAATATGCAAAACAGGTAAAATCTATAACTATATCTGAGCCATTTAAAGTCTCTGGAAATTGTTCTACACGTGTCCAGCAAATCAAGGATTTTTATTCAAAAAAAAAAGAAAAAGAAAACTACTAAAACTTGGTGAGAAGAAAGAGAATCTATAGCATTTGAGGCATAACCAACCCCCCACCCAGCACCACTCATGTCAGCTTGATGGAAGCTCCACTCTGGGCAGGTATGGACAAGAAGACAGAGCCCCTTCTCCACTCAGTTCCTAATCAAATGTTGCCAAATTTCACCAGAAGAGCACATCACCAGCATTTCTCATCCCCTTCAACCCAAAGATGAAGAGGGTAAACTCCTGGTTAGTGCAACTGAGAGGTCAAGGCTTCCCTTCCTCATTTCACCCCCTCCCTTTCCCCAGTCTTAGGGTGGAGACACTACACAGGTATGGCAGGTCAGGAATACTGAGGACTTGACTTCTTTCAGCCCAGCTGCTTTGTAGAACAGTGGTTCCCTTTCAGGAGAAATAAGCTCAGGAGACAAGACTAGTGGCTGCCACCTTACTAATGCCCAGAACAGTGGCTCAGAAATTTTGCCTAAAGGAAGAGGTGGTCCATAAAACAAACAGAGGTCTGAATCTCTCCTCACACAAATTGACTCTGTTAAAGAGAGTCAGAAAGTTTAGCCTAAGCATACTCTCAAAAACAATATCTCTTTAATTACTGGCAACAAACTTAACCATAGACAAGCTAGTTCACCAGGAAAAACAAGAAAAGAGTTAAGTAGAATACACCTGGAGTCAAAGAAACATCAAAGACTGACCTCAAAAAAGGTCTCTGCACAAATTTAATTAGATCAGACTGCTGAGCAAGGTATGCTCCAGGGTGTTGTCCAAAGTAATAATCAGGAGGCATGGCCAACGTGGCTGACTAGGTAGAAGCTACCACGGATCCCTCTTGCAACAAAGACATGGAAAAACAAGTGAATTGATCACATACATGACAATCTATGAACGCTGACCATCAAACACAGAACTGAGGAGTTGACCTGAGTGACAGGGGAGTGAAGAGCCGCACTCTGAAGCAGCAACCACTTCTGGAACTGGCGTCCCATGCCATAGCCTTGGGCCATCACAGTTTCCTGGTGCCAGACTGGTGGGATTGATCGCAGCTTACTGAGATGGGGTAAGCACGGGATGCAGCCCTAACCCCTAACCCCCTGGAGTAACCTCAGTAGAGACTCAGCCAGCGCAAGCAGGCTGCACACTGATGCAGCCGACGGGAGAATGAGAAACCACGGGGAAGCGGCGACTGTTTTCGGAGCCTGGAGCCAGCGTCCCAGTAAGAAAACCTTGGTACTGGGCTTTGGGCTAAGCACAAAGGAGCTGGTCACGGCCTCCTGAGATGGCTCAAGCACGGAATGCAGCCCTAACCCCCTGGAGTAACCTCGGCGGAAACACAGCCAGTGCATGCAGGCTGCACACCGTTGTGGCTGAAAGGAGAAGGAGGAACCACAGGGAAGTGGTGACTGGTTTTGGAGCCTGGAACGCAGTGTCTCGGCCAGAAAACCTTAGCACTGGGCTTTGGACTAGAAGCAGAGCAGTTTCCTGAGATGGCACAAGCACTGGATGCAGGCCTGACCCTTGGGGGCAATCTCGACCCAGCCAGCACACACAGGCTACACACCCCTCTGGAATCTCAGATAAAACAGTCTTCACCAAACAAGATAAGTAACTTTGTCTAGCAATCTCAACCCAGCCAGCACACACAGGATACACGCCCCTCTGGAATCTCAGATAAACACAGTCTTCACCAAACAAGATAAGTAACTTTGTCTATATTGCCCTCGCTATTTTTTTTTTATTATTTATTCTCTCCTACCTATCTGATCCCTCCCCTCCCTGCCCCAGGTGGCTTCATAACATTGGAATTTCCTGGGCCAAGGAGTGAAGTGCTCTGCAGGGTTTTTTTTTTTTCCTAACTCATTCGCCTGAGGGAAGCAGCAATTAACAATGGGAGGAGGGGAGAATCCTTCCCTGACTTCCCTAAACTGGAATAATAATACAGAACCAGCTCCAGCCAAGCATAAGAGCTCCACAGTCTTTGGCTTTCATCCCTACAGGGAACCAGGTGGCTATTATAATGCAAAGGCAATTCTGATAGAGATCTGACTGTAAATGTTTTAGCAGATCAGTGGAAAGACAAGCTTTGGAGCTCTGATACCTCACTACCTATTAAACAGAGCCCTCACTGATCCACAGCAGGGAACTGAGGGCTAAAGCTCCACCCACACCACCTAGCCACGTGCTAAAGGGGTCTGAGGGTAGCGATGCCTACCAATCTTTAGAGGTACAAGCATTGGGTGCCTAAGGCTCAGCTGCAGAGCCCACCCACCAAAGTGCTCTAGGAATAGAGACACTCCTACATCACTGGCACATGGGGGAAGGCTGCCAGCATCCTGCCCTCCTCAGAGTGTGACTCCCTGCTGCTAATAGAATCTGATGCATACAACCATCACCACTACTCCTCTAAGTTAATGGGTGACAGCCTACACCACACACTAGGTGACCGACAATCAGGACACCTAAGCTGATTCTATTCAAGAATAGTGAATGGACTCATAGGCTCATATATCTGGTAACAACTCAAACCAGCTGGTAATAGAACATAAGTGATTCAAAGGCTACGACAATCAAGACAGTACAATCTAGTAGCCCATCTGGGTATATTGTAACAAAACAAAACAAGAAGATAAGACTCAGTGAGCCAATATAAAATAAATCATTACAATATCTTATAGTTGGCTCGGAGACAGCAGGCAATATCAAATCACATAAAGAAAAAGACCATGACTGCTTCTACAAATTCCCAAATTAAAGAATCAAAATCTTTCCCAAATGAAGATACAATCCTGGAATTGCCAGATGTAGAATATAAAAAAACTAATATACAGAATGCGTCAAGATATCAAGGATGACCTCAGATATTAAATAAGGCAATCTACAGAAAAAGCCAGGGAACACAATGATAAAGCAGCTGAAGAAATCAAAAAGATTATTCAAGAACATAGTGGAGAAATTAATAAGCTGCAAGAATCCATGGAGAGACAGCATTCAGAAATCCAGAAGATTAACAATAAAATTACAGAATTAGACAACTCAATAGGAAGTCAGAGGAGCAGAATCGAGGAATTGGAATGCAGAGTGGGGGAGGTGGAGGATAAGGCAGTTGACACCAATATAAAAAAAAAATATATAGTTGAAGAAAAATCAGATAAAAGAATTTAAAAAAATGAAGAAACCCTAAGAATCATGTGGAACTCTATCAAGAAGAATAACTTGTGTGTGATTGGAGTTCCAGAACAGGGAGGGATAACAGAAGATACAGATAGAATAGTTGAAGATCAGTTGGCAGAAAACTTCCCAGGCATTGTGAAAGATGAAAGGATATCTATCCAAGATCCTTATCGAACCACATACAAGATAAGATCCCAAAAGAAAATAACCAAGGCATATTATCATCAAACTTGCCAAAACCAAAGATAAAGAGAAAATTTTAAAAGCAGCCAGGGATAAAGAAAAGTCACCTACGAAGGAGAATTAATAAGTTCAGACAACTCGGCAGAAACCATGCAGACAAGAAGACAATGGGGTAACATATACACAGCAATGAAGGAGAAAAACTGCCAGCCAAGAATCATATAACCAGCGAAACTGTCTCTCAAATATGAAGATGAAATTAAGACATTTACAGATAAACACAAGCGGAGAGAATTTGCAAAAACCAAACCAGAGCTACAAGAATTGCTAAGGGAAATTGTTTGGTCAGAAAATCAATAATATCAGATACCAACACAACACAAGGTCACAGAACAGAACATCCTGATATCAACTCAAATAGGGAAATCACAAAAACAAAATAAGATTAAATTAAAAAAGAAAAAAATTCTCAAAACGGAATAATTGAAGTCACTGTGTAAAAGATTACAATAATCGAAAGAGGGACTAAATACAGGAGGAATAGATCTTCCATATGGAAAGGAAAACAAGGCGATATAGGACAACACAAGTTAGATTTTTACTTAGGAAAATAGGGGTAAATATTAAGGTAACCACAAAGAAGTCTAACAATTCCATACTTCAAAATAAAAACCAAGATAAACATAACGACTCAGCAAAAATAAATTCAACTACTATGAAAATGAGGAACACACAATTTACAAAGAAAAACTTCTCAGCACAAAAAAAAGTAGAAAAATGAAATTGTCAACAACACACAAAAAAAAGGCATCAAATGACAGCACTAAAATCATTAAAAAAAAATCATACTTATCTATAATTACGCTGAATATAAATAGACTAAATGCACCAATAAAGAGACAGAGAGTCTCAGACTGGACAAAAAAAAAAAAAAAAAAAAACATGATCCGTCTAATTGCTGCTTACAAGAGACACAACTTAGACTTAGAGACACAAAACTAAAACTCAAAGGATGGAAAAAATATATTAAGCAAACAACAATCAAGAATGAGCAGGAGTGGATATATTAATTTCTGAAAAATATACTTAAAAGTTAAATCCACCACAAAGGACAAAGAAGGAAACTACATAATGATTAAAGGGACAATTGACCAGGAAGATATAACAATATTAAATACTTATGAACCCAATGACAGGGCTGCAAGATACATAAAACAAACTTTAACAGAATTGAAAAATGAGGTAGACATCTCCACAATTATAGCAGGAGACTTCAACACACCACTTTCGGTGAAAGATAGGACTTCCAGTAAGAGGCTCAACAGAGACACAAGATCTAATTGCTACAATCAACCAACTTGACCTCATAGACTTATACAGAACACTCCACCCAACAGCTGCAAAGTAAACTTTTTTTTCTAGTGCACATGGAATATTCTCTAGAATAGATCACATGTTAGGTCATAAAACAAACCTTTGCAGAATCCAAAACATCGAAATATTACAAAGCAACTTCTGAGACCATGAGGCCATAAAAGTAGAAATCAATAACAGAAAAATGAGGGAAAAGAAATCAAATACTTGGAAACTGAATAATACCCTGCTGAAAAAACACTGGGTTATAGAAGACATTAAGGAGGGAATAAAATTCATAGATTACAACGAGATTGAAAACACTTCCTATCAAAACCTCTGGGACACAGCAAAAGCAGTGCTCAGAGGTCAATTTATATCAATAAATGCATACATACATAAAGAAGAAAGAGCCAAAATCAGAGAACTGTCCCTACAACTTGAACAAATAGAAACTGAGCAACAAAAGAATTTGTCAGGCACCAGAAGAAAACAAATAATAAAAATTAGAGCAGAATTAAATGAATTAGAGAACAGAAAAACAATTGAAAGAATTAACAAAGCCAAAAGCTGGTTCTTTGAAAAAATTAACAAAATTGATAAATCATTGGCCAGACTGACTAAAGAAATACAAGAAAGGAAACAAATAACCCGAATAAGAAATGAGATGGGCAATTTCACAACAGGCCCAACTGAAACTAAAAGAATCATACCAGGTCACTACAAAAAATTGTACCCTAACAAATTTGAAAACCTAGAAGAAATGGATGAATTCCTAGAAACACACTACCTACCTAAAAACTAACACAATCAGAAGTAGAACAACTAAACAGACCCATTTAAAAAAAAAAAAAAGAGAGATTGAAAAGGTAATCAAAAAAACTCCCAACAAAAAAAAAGCCCTGGCCAGGATGGCTTCACTGCAGAGTTCTACCAAACTGTCAGAGAAGAGTTAACACCACTACTACTAAAGGTATTTCAAGGCATAGAAAAGGATGGAATACTACCTAACTCATTCTATGAAACCAGCATATCCCTGATACCAAAACCAGGTAAAATTACAGACCTGTATCCCTCATGAACATAGATGCAAAAATAACTCAACAAAATTCTAGCTAATAGAATTCAACAAAGTATCAAAAAAATAATCCACCATGACCAAGTGGGATTTATACCAGGCATGCAAAGTTGGTTCAAAATTAGAAAAACAATGTAATCCACCATATAAATAAAACAAAAGACAAAAACCACATGATCTTATCAATTGAGGCAAAAAAGGCATTTGACAAAGTCCAACACCCATTCATGATAAAAACTCTCAGCAAAATAAGAATAGAAGGAAAATTCCTCAACATAATAAAGGGCATCCGGATTGGCAAGAAAGAAATAAAATTATCTCTATTTCCAGATGACATGATCTTATACACAGAAAACCCTAAGGAATCCTCAAGAAAACTACTGAAACTAATAGAAGAGTTCAGCAGAGTTTCAGGTTACAAAATAAACATACAAAAATCAGTTGGATTCCTTTACATCAACAAAAAGAACATCGAAGAGGAAATCACCAAATCGATACCATTCACAGTAGCCCCCAAGAAGATAAAATACTTAGGAATAAATCCTACCAAAGTTGTAAAAGCCCTATACAAAGAAAACTACAAGGTACTACTGCAAGAAACTAAAAGGGACCTACATAAGTGGAAAACCATACCTTGCTCATGGATAGGGAGACTTAACATAATAAAAATGCCTCTTCTACCAAAAGCCATCTATGTATACAATGCACTTCTGATCCAAATTCCAATGACGTTTTTTAATGTGATGGAGAAACAAACCACCAACTTCATATGGAAGGGAAAGAAGCCCCGGATAAGTAAAGCATTACTGGAGAAGAAGAAAGTGGGAGGCCTCATTCTACCTGATTTTAGAACATAATTTACTGCCACGGTAGTCAAAACAGCCTGGTACTGGTACAACAACAGATACATAGACCAATGAAACAGAATTGAGAAACCAGATATAAATCCATCCCCATATGAGCAGCTGATATTTGACAAAGGCCCAGTGTCAGTTAATTGGGGAAAAGATAGTCTTTTTAACAAATGGTGCTGGCATAACTGGATATCCATCTGCAAAAAAAAGAAACAGGACCGATACCTCACACCATGCACAAAAACTAACTCCAAATGGATCAAAGACCTAAACATAAAGACTAAAACAATAAAGATCATGGAAGAAAAAATAGGGACAACATTAGGAGCCCTAATACAAGACATAAACAGAATACAAAACGTTACCAAAAATGACGAAAAGAAACCAGATAACTGGGAGTTCCTACAAATCAAACACCTAGTGGTTTATGCTCATCTAAAGACTTCACCAAAAGAGTAAAAAGACCACCTACAGACTGGGAAAAATTTTCAGCTACGACATCTCCAACCAGCTCCTGATCTATAAAATCTCATGATCCTACTAAAACAACCACAAAAAGACAAACAACCCAATTAAAAATTGGGCAAAGAATATGAACAGGTGCTTCACCAAAGAAGACATTCAGACGACTAACATATATATGCGGAAATGCTCTCAATCATTAGCCATTAGAGAAATGCAAATTAAAACTACAATGAGATTCCATCTCACTCCAACAGGGCTGGCATTAATCCAAAAAACAAAAATAATAAATGTTGAAGAGGCTGTGGAGAGATTGCAACACTTATACACTGCTGGTGGGAATGTCAAATGCTACAACCACTTTGGAAATCGATTTGGTACTTCCTTAAAAAGTTGGAAATAGAATTACCATACAACCTACCAATCCCATTCCTCGGAATATTTCCTAGAGAAATAAGACCCTTTACAAGAACAGATATATTCACACCCTTGTTTATTGCAACACTGTTTACAATAGCAAAAACATGGAAGCAACCAAGGTGCCCATCGATGGATGAATGGATAAGTAAATTATGGTATATTCACACGATGGAATACTATGCATCGATAAAGAACAGTGAAGAATCTGTGAAACATTTCATAACATGGAGGAACCTGGAAGGGATTACGCTGAGTGAAATTAGTCAGTTGCAAAAGGGCAAATATTGTATAAGACCACTATTATAAAATCTTGAGAAATAGTTTAAACTGAGAAGAACACAGTCTTTTGTGGTTATGACAGGGGGGAGGGAGGGAGGGTGGGGGAGGGCTATTTACTGATTAGATAGTAGATAAGAACTAATTTAGGTGAAGAGAAGGACAACACTCAATACAGGGGAGGTCAGCACACCTGGACTAAACCAAAAGCAAAGAAGTTTCTTGAATAAACTGAAAGCTTCGAAGGTCAGCAAAGCAGGGGCAGGGGTTTGGGGACTATGGCTCCAGGGGACATCTAAGTCAATTGGCAAGATAAAATTTATTAATAAAACATTCTGCATCCCACTTTGAAGAGTGGCATCTGGGGTCTTAAATGCTGGCAAGCAGCCATCTAAGATGCATCAATGAGTCTCATCCCACCTGGATCAAAAGAGAATGAAGAACACCAAGGTCACAAGGTAACTATGAGCCCAAGAGACAGAAAGGGCCACATGAACCAGAGACTACATCATCCTGATACCAGAAGAACTAGATGGTGCCCTGCTACAACTGATGACTGCCCTGACAGGGAACAAAACAGAGAACCCTTGAGAGAGCAGGAGAACACTGGGATGCAGACCCCACATTCTCATAAAAAGACCAGACTTAATGGTCTGACTGAGACTAGAAGGACCTCGGCAGTCATGGCCCCCAAACCTTCTGTTGGCCAAGGACAGCAACCATTCCCAAAGCCAACTCGTCAGACATGGATTGGACTGGACAACGTGTTGGAGAGAGATGCTGATGAGGAGTGAGCTACTTGCATCAGGTGGACACTTGAGACTATGTTGGCATCTCCTGCCTGGAGGGGAGATGGGAGGGTAGAGGGGGTTACAAACTGGCAAAATGGTCATGAAAGGAGAGACTGGAAGAGGGGAGAGGGCTGACTCATTAGGGGGAGAGTAAATGGGAGTATGTAGTAAGGTGTATATAAGTTTATATGTGAGAGACTGACTTGATTTGCAAACTTTCAATTAAAGCAGAATAACAATTATTTAAAAAAAATAATAATCGGCATGTAATTAGACCAAACAAACCCAAACCCATTTTCATTGAGTTGATTCCAATTCAGTGACACTTTAGGACATATTAGAACTGCCCCATAGGGTTTCCAAAGTTGTAATCTTTAGGGAAGCAGGCTACCACATCTTTTTCCCATGGTGAGGCTGGTGGGTTCCAACCACTGACCTTTCAGTTGGCAGCTAAGCTCTTTAACCATTGTGCCACCAGGGCTGTACATCATGGTGGCCCCCTGTGTGTCAGAGTAGTACTTTCCTCCATAGGGTTTTCATCGATCTAAACTTTCAGAAGCAAATCACCAAGCCTTTTTCCAAAGACCCTCTGAGTAGACTTGAACCTACAATAGCAGACAACTACATAACTGTTTCCGCCTTCAGAGACTCCAGAGGAGCCTAAGGGATGGGTTTAATACCAAATGAGGGAGACAGTTTAACAGAGAGATCAGAGAAAGCAGGCAAATGGAGCCCTACCAAAACTGTTGTCATCCCAGCATGATTGTGTGTGCTCAAAGAATTGCGCCTTCTTAAAAGCACTATCAAAGCCATTACACTGTGAGAGAAATAAACTTCACCCTAATAGCCTATGCAAGTTAGAAAACAACAACAAAAAAATAAACCAGAGAGTGGGGACGGAAATGCATATCCAGAATTGCCACAATATGTTATCTAAAATGTCCATAAATATAAGCAGTTTTAATTACCAATTCAAAATTCCAGTCCCTTAGCACTCTTTGCAAAGCTTCTTCACAGCAATGATTCATTGCTCTAATATTTCTTCTCTTTGGTTTAACTTAACTGTGCAGTGATTTATTTCTCATTATCCATGGTCTAATCATAAGTGGTCAATTTTTCTTTATAATTTGTATATATGACTAGATACCTTTTAAAATGAATAGCCTTTTCCACGATATTCTCTCTAGAGACTTCATTTGTTTCAATTCTTCATAAACATTTACAAATATGCACACACATATACGTATGCATAAGCACACACACACACGCATGCACACACATCTGAATCACAGTTTTAGTTCCACCTTTTATGCATCAATCTTATCCACTTATATAAAAGCCAGTTGAATGTAGATTTCTGTAATATTCTCACGATTGACTTATGTCCTCACTGACCTCCTGAAATTGTCCTCACTAAAGTAATGAATGAACTTTTTCATCACTAAATAAATAAGAATCTTTTTCTATTTTTTCATACTTTCAGTATCTTCTCAATGTCCACATGGTCAATCTTTATTCTTTTGAGAGTTTCCTTATTTTTCTGGGTTTCTGAAGTACTATTAAATCTTAGTTCTTTTGTAAAAATCAAAATAAGATACAATCTTTTCTAATGATTCCTTCTTCCTTTTGATACCTAGCTCTATAAATTTCAATTGAATGTTAAATAGATTTAAAACATATTAAAGATGAAATCAATAGTGTGTTGCAGATTGCAGTTGTTTAATAATAAATTTTACTAAATAAAAGCATTGAATTATTAAAAATTTGAGTACCATCTACGTAAAAGATAGTTGCAAAATAAACAGTTTCCATTTGGTAATCATCTATATTAATTGTTTAGGATCCTGAACTGGTTCAATAGCACAATCAGAAATGTATTTTTTAAAAGTCTGTCAGAAGGTATGTGGTTAAACTCAAGTTAGAAAGTTAAAGGATATTTAATGTATTCTTACTGTTACTCAGCTATTTCTTTAAAATTAGATATTGCTCGTAAGTGTTGGTTGCTAACAATAGCATTCCAAGAACTAAGGATGCAAAAACCTTGATGCCTTTCAGGCACTTCAAACCTTACTTATTCAGTACTGAAATCATTGTCTTCCTCTTCTCATAAATGAGCCTTTCCTTCCATGTCTCTATATTGGTGAGTGATATCCCCATCTATACAGTAGACTGAAACAGAAATCTGAGAGTCCAACTGGGTTACCTTGTTTCTTGGCTGCCTAATACCAAAAAGTTCTATAGATTCTAATTCTGAAATCCTCTTCAATCCATTTACCTCTCTCCCTTTGCACTGTCAACTTCTTTTATAAGCTCCAATCACATTTTAACAGAATTATTGTAACACCCCCAAAACTTAAGTCTTGATTTCTTCCAATTTTTTTGCCAAATTTTGCAGTATGTTTTTTTACAAAAGACAAACCTGATAATGTCATTTCCCTGAATAAAATGCTTTAACTACTCCACATTGCTCTTAATTTAAACTCCTTAATAAATCATACAATACTCTACATGGTCTCCTCCTCTTTCCCTCTCCAGCCATACTCCTTGTTATTTCTTCACACTCAATGTTTTGTACTTAATGAAATTTTCTTAAGTTCTCTAAACAAATCATGATCTCCCTTATCTCAGGGACCTTCCACATGTAATTTCAACTTTCAGGAATTCTTATCCCCACCTCAATTTCTACTCACTCTTCAAGACTCAACTTACATGTAACATCTTCCAGAAAGCTTTCCCAGACCCTCAAGTTGCAGATAGTGGCTTTTCATGTGCTGTCACAATTGACCTGCCCTTTCACATAACTTACTATGTTGTTATTGTTCTTGTTGTTATTTGCCATTGAGTCAATTCTGACTCATGGTAACCTCATGTGTGCAGAGCACAACTGATCCATATGGGTTTAAGGCTGTGACCTTTCAGAAGGAGATTTCTAGGACTGTCTTTCAAAGTGTCTCTGGGTGAGTTCGAACTGCCAACCTTTCAGCTAATAGTCAAGCTCTTAACCATTTAATTTTCAGTTCAGTTCACTTATCTATATCTCCCAGTGGTCTGTAAACTACTTGAATAAATCACCAATGATAATAACTTTCACCATGATCTCCTTAGAGTGTAGCACAGAAAAAAGCACATAGAAGCAATCACATACAATTGAAAGAATCATTTTTAGGCTTTCCAATCAATATATCCCCCATGTGTCTGTCAGTTTGTCCTACTGTGGGGGCTAGCATCTTGCTGCGATGCTGGAAGCTATGCCACCAGTATTCAGATACTAGCAGGGTCACCCATGGCAGACAGGTTCCAGCTGAGCTTCCAGACTAAGACAGACTAGGAAGAAGGACCTGGCAGTCTACTTCCGAAAAGCATTAGCCTGTGAAAACATTATGAATAGCAGAGGAACTTTGTATGATGTAGTGCCAGAAGATGAGCCCCCCACATTGGAAGCCTCCTCAAAGTAGAGTCGACCTTAATGACATGGATGGAGTCAAGCTTTCAGGACATTCATTTGCTGATGTGGCATGACTCAAAATGAGAAGAAACAGCTGCAAACATCCATTAATAATAGGAACCTAGAAAGTAAACTGTACGAAACTAGGAAAATTAGAAATCGTCAAAAATGAAATGGAACACATAAAGATCGATATCCTAGGCATTAGTGAGCTCAAATGGACTGGCATTTATCATTTTGAATCAGACAATCATATGCTCTACTATACCAGGGATGACAACTTGAAGAGAAATGGCATTGCATACATCATCAAAAAGAACATTTTGAGATCTATCATGAAGTACAATGCTGTCAGTGATAAGATAATATCCGAACACCTGCAAGGAAGACCAGTTAATACAAATATTATTCAAATTTATGCACCAACCACTAAGGCCAAAGATGAAGAAACTGAAGATTTTTATCAGCTTCTGCAGTCTGAAATTGACCGAACATGCAATCAGGATGCATTGATAATTACTGTTGATTGGAATGTGAAAGTTGGAAACAAAGAAGAAGGCTTGGTAGTTGGAAATATGGCCGTGGTGATAGAAAAGACGCCAGATATAGCATGACAGAATTTTGCAAGACTGACTTCTTCATGTAAATACCTTTATTCACCAACATAAATAGTGACTATACACGTGAACCTTGCCAGATGGAATACACAGGAATCAAATCAACTACATCCATGGAAAGAGATAGTCAGAACAAGGCCAGGAGCCAACTTTGGAACAGACCACAAATTGCTCATATGCAAGTTCAAGTTGAAACTGAAGAAAATTAGAACAAGTCCACGAGAGCCAAAGTACAACATCGAGTATATCCCACCTGAATTTAGAGACCATCTTAAGAATAAATTTGATGCATTGAACACCAATGACAGAAGACCAGAGTTGTGGAATGACATCAAGGACATCATACATGAAGAAAACAAGGGGAAATTAAAAAGAAAGAAAAGACCATAATGGATGTCAGAAGAGACTCTAGAACTTCCTCTTGAACGTCGGGCAGCTAAAGCAAAAGGAAGAAATAATGAAGTAAAAGAGCTGAACAGAAGATTTCAAAGGGCAGCTCGAAAAGTCAAAGTAAAGTATTATAATGACATGTGCAAAGAGCTGGAGCTAGAAAACCAAAATGGAAGAAAAAAACGCTGAGCATTTCTCAAGCTGAAAGAACTGAAGAAAAAATTCAAGCCTAGAGTTGCAATAGTGAAGGATTCTATGAGGAAAATATTAATGCAGGAAGCATCAAAAGAAGATGGAAGGAATACACAGAGTCATTATTCCAAAAAGAATTGGTTGCTATTCAACCATTTCAGAAGGTAACATACGATCAGGAACTGATGGTATTGAAGGAAGAAGTCCAAGCTGCACTGAAGGCATTGGCAAAAAACAGGGCTCCAGAAACTGATGGAACGCCAATTGAGATGTTTCAAGAAACAGGTGCAGGGCTGGAAGTGCTCACTTATCTATGCCAAGAAATTTGGAAGACAGCCACCTGGCCAACCAACTGGAAAAGATCCATATTTATGCCTATTCCCAAAAAAGATAATCCAACCAAATACAGAAATTATTGAACAATACCATTAATATCACAGGGAAGCAAAATTTTCCTGAAGATCATTCAAAAGAGGCTGCAGAAAAATATATTGACAGGGAACTGCCAGAATTTCAGGCCGGATTTAGAAGAGAACGTGGAACCAGGGATATCATTGCTGATGTTGGATCCTGGCTGAAATCACAGATACCAGAAAGATGTTTACCTGTGTTTTATTGACTATGCAAAGGCATTCAACTGTGTGGATCATAACAAATTATGGATAACACTTTGAAGAATGGGAATTCCAAGACACTTAATTGTGCTCAGGAGGAACCTGTACATAGATGAAGAGGCAGTTGTTCAGACAGAACAAGGAGATACTGTGTGATTTTTAAAGTCAGGAAAGGAATGTGTCAGCGTTATATCCTTTGACCATGCCTATTTGATCTGTATGCTAAGCAAATAATCCAAAAAGCTGGAGTATATGAAGAAGAATGGGGCATCCAGATTGAAAGAAGACTCATTAACAACCTGTGTTATACAGATGACAAAACCTTGCTTGCTGAAAGTGAAAGGGACTTGAAGAACTTACTCATGAAGATCGATATAAAAAAAACAAAAATCCTCACAACTGGACCAGTGAGCAACATCATGATCAATGGAGAAAAGATTGAGTTTGTCAAGGATTCAATTTTACTTGGATCCACAATCAGTACCCATGGAAGCAGCAGTCAAGAAATCAAAAGACACATTGCACTGGGCAAATCTGCTGTAAAGGACCTCTTTAAAGTGTTGAAAAGCAAAGATACCATCTTGAAGACTAAGATGCACCTGACCGAAACCATGGTATTTTCAATCGCATCATATGCATGTGAAAGCTGGACAATGAATAAAGAAGACCAAAGAAACATTAATGCCTTTCAATTGTGGTGTTGGGGGAGAATATTGGACTGCCAAAAGAACAAACAAACCTGTCTTGGACGAAGTACAATCAGATTGCTCCTTAGAAGCAAGGATGGCGAGACTACATCTTACATGCTTTGGACATGTTGTCAGGAGGGATCAGTCCCTGGAGAAGGACATCATGCTTGGTAATGTACAGGGTCAGAGGAAAATAGGAAGACCCTCCACAAAATGGATTGACACTGCAGCTGCAACAATGGGCTCAATCATAACAACTATTTTGAGCATGGTTCATGACTAGGCAGAGTTTCGTTCTGTGGTACATAGGGTTGCTATGAGTCAGAACTGACTTGATGGTACCTAACAACAACAATAACAATCAATATTTGCTCTTTTATAAATAATACAAAAAAGTTATATTCTATTTTTATTCTCATTAAATTACATAATTTTTGTTTAATGTGTCAATATTAGTTTAGATTTATAATGCATTTGCCAAATTTTACTCTTTTTTTAATCTTATTTCTTTCTTCTAGTTCAAGTTTTGTCTTCATAAATGGCATCTTTTAGTATTCATAATGTCTATAAATGTTCTTGATACATAAAAAAGAGAAAATACATGTTTTGGGATGCCTGACATGCTTATACTCTTATTTGATAACCTGCTTCTCTATGGCAATAATTCTGGCCGAAGAGGGTAGCGTCTATTGTCAAGTTTGAACAGCTTTCATCCCCCTTCCTTCATTTGAGCCAAGAGTGGACTACTTGCCCATGAGCTGAGCAGATTATACTCTCTCTCTCTCTCCAGAATTTGAACTGTGAACACAAAATCTAGGAGTTGGTTGGTAGTCTTTGAATCTGGATGGTCGTGTTTCTCAGAGACTGGTATGGTTTTTACTTTTCACTCATGTGAAAAGTAAAAAGCTAGTTGAGAGACCAGGTTTACAGAGGAAATGAAGAGAATGAAGCAGATACAAAAAGAAAACCAGAGGTAAGAGAACATGTTGCCTCATAGAGAAAAAAATCAAGTAGCTTTTTTAGTAGGTATTTTCAAGTTCTTGATTCTAGAACCTCTTGAAACCTAGTTGTATTTCCTCACTTTGGATTCCATGACATAACCTGGTAGTTCTTATCCTTAGACTCCTCAATTTAAGCCGTCCTCTTTCTTGTATTCAATGTTCTCTAAAGTTACTGAATAAACAAAGAAGTCCCGGTGGCACAACGGTTAAGAGCTCAGCTGTTAACTGAAAGACTCCAAGAGAAAAAGACTTAGCAATCTGCTTCCATAAAGATTACAGCCTAGAAAACCCTATGGGGTAATTCTACTCTGTTATATGGGGTCACAATCAGTCAAAAATTGACTTGATGACACCTAACAACAACTGAATAAATACACGAAGAAAGTAAGGAAGGTAGGAAAAGGGAGACAAAGAAGAGAGAGAGAAGGAGGAAAGATCTTTCTCTTATAAAAAAAATTTTTTTTTTTCTTATAGGGCTTATTAAATTCTAGTTGAGGAGCCAAAAATAAATATACAAAAAAAATAATAATAATAAGGCAGAGTTTTATAGTTCTGGATCAGAACTGTCATAAAATGTCTGTACTATTAAGCAGATGCATTTTATTCTTCAGAATGAGTTAGTCAATATTGAGGTATAGTTCAAGTGTATATATGAGTTTTGTACAACTAAGACTCGTGAGTTGAAAATACAATTTTGGCACATATAATAATTTTCTCACTTATTTTTGAAACAACCATATTTCTTTTTCAGGTTAAATAATTTTATAATTTAAAGATTTTTTATTAATGAAATCTCCTCAGGGGAAAAAAAGTAATATGGATAAGTGCCAAATTAACATTACAGACAATAAATCTTTTAGTTCTAGGAAGAAAGTTTTCTTCCAAAGAGGGAGATCAGATTGGATTTATAAAGAGGATGGGATTTTAATTGTGCTTAAATTATTTGTAGAGGCAAAGATATGTAACAACCAAAATTCACATACAAGAAAGCTCAAATACTACCGTGTCCTGAAGGTACTTCCTTTTAGTTGCAGTTTAAGATTTATGAGTTAGTTTCAGCTTGTGGAGAATCTTTAGAGCTAAATTCAGAGTTTATTATGTAATAAGGAAACTTTGAATTTTGAGAAACAGGGAAGGATGACACATGATAAAATAGAGATTAAATTGGAAGGGGGCACCAGTTAGCAAATGTTATAAGTAGAATAAATGAAAATCCTAAAATAATCCTATGTGAAAATTTTTTGATACATAGCATTACCTCTTGGGAAATTATGCCTCTTATATCAGCTCAGTAGCTGAGAGCTAGGTACAAGGCATTTCCCAGAAAGGTTTCCCTGACCAACCCTACCTCAAAACAAGAAGACTTTCAGTGTTCTTGCTGTGTGCTCTGATTGCCTTTCACTTCGCCCCCCATTTCTTAGTTCATTGCAAGACATTATTATGACTTATTTAATCACCTGCTTTCTCCGCTAAACTGAAAGCTACAAGAAAACCATCATGTTCTTTACTCCCAGCACAACTCATACTGGGTAGGGATTTAGAGAACTTATCATTGGGTAAGGTCAGAGAGCTCTAAAGGGTAATCTGGTGCTTGCCTTCTATCCTGGGGTTGTTGTTGTTAAGTGCCTTCTAGTTGATGCTGACTCAAATCTACCCCATGTGACAGTAGAACTGCCCCATAGGGTTTCCTAAGCTGTAATCTTTATGGGAGCAAACCGTCAGATCTTTTCTCCTGTGGAGCTGCTGATGGGTTCCAACCAAGCTTAGTAGCCAAGCTCTTAACTGCTGCACCATCAGGGCTCCTTATCCTGTGGGCAGACTCCATTATACCTCAGGTAGGAGATGATAATAGAAAGCAACTATGCCTTGCCACTGCTAGAAAATCAGCTTTAAGTTCTGCCATGGTGACAATTTGCCTGTTTTCTTTCCTGGAGTTCTGCCCCTAGCATACTTGATTTATATTTTAAAATGAACTGTTCTTTTAATTGTTGGGCATTTGCAGAATATCATGCTCTTACAAAGTACTCTTAAATATCCTATAAATTATATCCATCCATGCAAAGAAAGAGAATGTTCATGATATATCCATTTTCAGATGGAGAAACTAAGTAAAAAGAGTACCAGGCTATCATACAGCTAGAGAGAAAATGAGTCATTTATTTATAGCTTCTTTAGAGATGTAATCATAGTTATGAATTTATAGTTATGGATTCTGTTATATTCCATCTGCACGGCCTTATAAGGCCCTTCCCAGTTCCTGAAAGAAGACATGCCTTTTCTGGAATACATGCTAAATGAAAGATCAAAATTTCTCCACTGAGGTGAGGAAGCTAAGCTTTTGGCCAATGATGAATACTGAAGCAATGGTTAGTCAATACATTAGTTTCAGTAAACACCAATAAGAAATTATAAACTTTTACTTAAATTTTTCCAAAAGAGTTTTGTTCACATTTTATGTTTACTGTGAAACTTTGTGATAAACATTGCATTTATGAAATACACCCACCTGGAAAATTTTAAGTTCTCCTGAACCTGAGTTTGTACCTACCTGATCAAAAAATAGTTATTTTAAGTTAATGTGTAAAATTTTCTAGGAAAAATAGTCTATAGTTCTCTACCTGAAAAAGAAAAAAAAAATTATATTGTAACTCCATAAAATCAGCTCAACAGGCTTGTTTTACATGAGTAATTATTGTTCTTTATGGATTTTTAAACTTGTTCGGTAATTATGTATCAGTGTAAATATTGTTTGTTTTAAATTTCAATTTATGGTTTAACTTGAATTGTACAGATTTGCCCTTAACAAATGATTTCAGTGATGAAGTTAACTCTCAACAAAATCAATTTGGATTAATATACACTTAAGAATTAAACCAGTCATCAAAGAAAAATAAATAGGCCACTTCCTTAAAAAAAAAAAAAGTAAAAACATATTCCCTTGGTGACTGCCCAGATCTTTTGCTTTCTGCATTTACTTCCTTCAAAAGATAAAATTGTAATGCACTACAATTATTGATCCATGTTCAACCATTTCATTATGCAGCACATGATCAAGAATTGATGGTATTGAAGTAAGTACTCCAAGCTGCACTGGCCGCATTGGTGAAAAACAAGGCTGAAAGAATCGACAGAATACTAATTGAGATATTTCAACAAACGGATGCTGTGCTGGAGGTGCTTACTAGTCTATGCCAAGAAATTAGGAGGACAGCTCTCTGGCCAACTGACTGGAAGACATCCATGTTTGTGCCCATTCCAAAGAAAGGTGATCAAAGAGGATGTCAAAATTATCAAACAATATCATTAATATCACACACAAAAAAATTTTGCTGAAGATTATTCAAAGGCGGTTCCAACAGTACGTTGACAGGGATTTGCCAGAAATTCAAGCTAAATTCAGAAGAGGACATAGAATGAGGGATATCATTGCTGATGTAAGATGGATCTTAGTTAAAAGCAGAGAAAACCAGAAGGATGTTTACCTGTGTTTTATTGACTACTCAAAGGCATTTGATTGTGTGGATCATAACAATTCATGGATAATGTTGTGAAGAATAGGAATTCTAGAACACTTAATTGTGCTCATGAGGAACCTGTACATAGACCAAGATGCAGTTGTTTGAACAGAACAAGGAGCTACTGTGTGGTGTGAAATCAGGAAAGGTGTGAGTCAGGGTTGTATCCTTTCACCATATTTTTCCAACCTGTATAATGGGCAAATAATCTGAGACTATATGAAGAAGAATGGACCATCAGGATTGGAGGAAAACTCATTAACAACCTGCCATATGCAGATGACACAATCTTGCTTGCTGAAAGTAAAGAATTGAAGGACTTACTCATGAAGATCAAAGACTTCAGCCTTCTATATGAATTACAGCTCAATGTAAAGAAAACAAAAATCCTCAAGACTGGACCAATAGGCAACATTAAAATAAAAGGAGAAAAGACTGAAGTTATCAAGAATTTCATTTTACTTGGATACACAATCAATGCTCATGGAAGGAGCAGTCAAGAGATCGAGCGATGGATTGCATTGGGCAAATGTGCTGCAAAAGACCTCTTTAAAGTATTAAAAAGCAAAGATGTCACTTTAAGGACTAAGGTGTACCTGACTCAAGCCATAGTATTTTCAATCACTTTATATGAATGGAAAAGCTGGACAATGAATAAGGAAGACCGAAGAAGAATCGATGCCGTTGAATTACAATGTTGGCAAAGAATACTGAATATACTATGGGCTGCCAAAAGAATGAACAAATCTGTCTTGAAAGAAGTACAGTCAGAATGCTCCTTGGGAGGGAGGATGGCGAGACTTCGTCTCACGTAATTTGGACATGTTATCAGACATGTTATTTGGACATGGAGAAAGACATCATGCTTGTGAGAGTGTCACTAAATAAGAAGAAGAACCTCACTGAGCTGGATTGACACAGTGGCTGCAACAGTGGGCTCAAGCATAATGATTGTGAGGATGGCACAGGACCAGGCAGTGTTTCCTTCTATTGTACGTAGGGTTGCTCTGAGTCAGAATTGACTGTATGGCAGGCAATGAGTTTATAGGTGATAGGCCCTGGAACGTTGAGGACAATCTGAGTGCAGAGCCTTCAGATAATTACCAAAACAGAGAATCTTATTCCTGAACCCTTATGACTAAGTTGAATATGATGAAATATGCAGTTCATAGGATTTTGAAAAAAAAATACGATATTATATATTTTCTCATATCTATATGTACCTGTATAGATATACTATCCTATAGTTTAATAGCAAAAAGATTGGAATGCTGAAGTTGTTGGCTTACACATTCTTAAGGCTCTGAAAATCCTAATGGACAGAAATATGTAACCAATGCCTAAACCCTTGAGGTTTTAAAGAATGTGAAAATAGAGTCCGGTATTAAAAACCCTAAAATTACAACATCAAATACACAGAGTCCAGAGAATAATATTAAACTGTTCTTTATGTTTCCTCTTTAGGAGACAATGTAAAAAAAAAGTTCATTGAGAAAGAACATTAACATGTTTCTTCTCTTTTTCTCCCTCTTTTTTCCCCCTCCTTCTTGTTTTTTTTTTTTTCCACTCTTCTGACCTCCTCACTTGGAACCTTCTATATCCTTTCAGCCTCTGATTCAGGATTTTAGACATTATGTTCCTTTCTGGTTTCTATTCCTTGAATTTAAAATAGGTGATATTCTTCATATTCAGCCTTCAGAAGAAAAGGATGAAGGAAGCAGCCTTTCCTAACATGTCCTCCAGGTGAAACATTTATGATAGAAAAAAACTTTTCCCCTGCTACATGTAATCACCTCTTATAACCGAACTTCATGTGCTATTTTGGTGATACAGAACCCCCTCTTCTGTCCTCCGTCCTAAAATTTCTAAGTTGTTTTTTAACATAACTCTGGAGCGTTTACTCTGACTAAAGAGTTACTGTTAATTTACTCATATCTTTTAAGATCCCCTTTTATTGTCTTAGTAATCAAGAATGAAATGGGCATGGAGATGGACGGGGACCCATTCCTCCAAAATATTTTACTTGCGCTAAACTGACAACCACAATTTCTTTGTCTATATATGAAGCAGAATGCTCGATTCCATTCTTGATCATGTTCCTCAGTGCTATATTAAGGAGAGAAAACATTTTTCAGACAGAAACAAAAGAACAGACTAAGTTATACAGTTGTACTTCAAAAAAAAGGCATTTAACTAATAAAGTCTGTTAACAAATCCAATTCCAATTCTAACCAAAAGATCTCATCTCTTCCCTTTGGCCAATCAATGATGATTTCCCAGTGAAAATCAAGTGAGATAACAGAACAAAAAAAAACCAAACCTGTCCAGTTGGTTCCGATTCATAGCAACCCTATACGAGAGAGTAGAATTGCCCCATGGAGTTACCAAGGAGCACCTGGTGGATTCGAACTGCCAACCTTTTGGTTAACAGCTGTAGCTCTTAACCACTATGCCATCAGGGTTTCCATGTGAGGTAAAGAAGAGCATATTTCTTCTTTATCAGGCATGTGATATTACCTTGATATTATGTGTCTGTTTTATGCCCTGGTTTAACGGCCTGCTCTTTCCCAAACACCTAGCTCTTAAGAGTAAGAGGCAGAAGTGGGGGGAAGGAAGACAGGTCTGAATGTTTTTATGTTGACCAAACCATTGAGAATTGTCAGTGGACTTTCATTCATTTTGAAATAAAAGTATTTTCCATATTGTTTTTATCCCTTCTCCGCTACCTTCAGGATATTTATCTAAGAAGGAATTTATTAGTTTTCTATTGCTATGCAAAAAATTACAATATTAGAGACTTAAAACAACACTCATTTATTGTCTCGCAGTTTGTGGCATTCAGAAGTCTGGGCTCTGCATTGCTAGAATCTCTGCTCAGGGTTCCACAGGTAGCAATGAAGGTGTCAGCTGAAACTCTAGACTCATCCAAGGCTCAGGAACCTCTCCCAAGCTCACTGGCAGATTAACCTGTAAGTCTAAATGGTCATTAGCAAAACTCACTTTCTTGCAGCTTTAGAAATCGTGGTGGCTTGCTTCTTCAAAGCCAATCAATAAGAGAGAGTATCTCTGACTGTTAGACCCTCTTTTAAAGGGATCACCTGATAGGTCAGGCCAACCCAGTATAATCTCCCTTTTGTTTAACCTAGGGTAAATTGATTAGGGGAACCTTAACTACAACTGCAAAAAACCCTTTACCTTTGCTATTTAATATAATTTACTCACAGGAGAGATATCATCATATTCACAGATCCTGTCCACCCTCAAGTGGAGGGGATCACACAGGGCAAGTAATGCAGGGGTTAAGAATCTTGGGGCCATCCTAAAATTCTGCCTACTACATAGAGAAAAGTTAAATCACTTCAGTAATTCACCAGCAGAATTTTAGAACAATCATTTAACATTTATGTGTGTCATACTTCCTCACTCTAAAACTGTTCAAAATGAGTTTTAATTTTACACCTATTTATTCCATCCTTCAGTTTCAGCATAGCTCCTCTCTTTCTCCCTCTTCTCAGCCATCCTTTCCCCCAAATCCTTGGTTTCACATCTTTTCTCCTGCTGTGATCTTGAGTTACTGAGGCAATTTCCTGAGAGGGCAGGAACATCGGTGCTTTGGCAATCTGGCACCATGCCTCAGCCTTCATTAGTGAATGCAGTCATAAAAATTAAAGAAATAAATCATTCTAGTGAATACTCCATGTCAAGTGCACCTTCACTTACATGAAATTAGAACATTAACTTGGGATTTCTGAAAAAAAGCATTTTCCACTTAAATTGGTTCTCCCCACCAACCTGCAAACACGCTTTGCTTTCCTTTTCTTCTTCTTTTAAAGCATGTGCTTTTTAGAACTTCATCAAATAAAATTTTAAAAAGAGTGGCATTTGAGGGTATATCCCCAAGCCTTCTCCATTCCAATGTATTTTACCCATCACTTTCAAATTATTGTTTCTGCATCATAACCCGGATCTCCTCTCACCAAACTTTCCAATAATTCCCCTAACTCACTCCACTCCTGACATCTATGAGATCCTCAACATCTACACGGTGAACTACAGTTTTTATCACAGCACAGAATAAAGTGCCTGATGTATATGAGCTGAATAGAATTGAATGATTCTATGTTTTAGCCAAAGGATATCAGTGGTTCAATGGTAGAATTCTCAACTTCCACGCAGGAGGCCTAGTTTGATTCCAGCCCAATGCAACTCATGTGTGGTCACCGCCCATCTGTCAGTGACGACTTGCGTGTTGCCCCAATGCTGAACAGTTTTCAACAAAGCTTCCAGACTAAGACGTACTAGGAAGAAAGGCCTGGTGATTTATCATCAGGAAAAAATCAGACAATGAAAAGACCACTGTTATAAGAACTCAAGAAAAAGTTTAAATGCAGAAGAAAATATTCTTTGATGGTTATGAGGGTGGGGAGGAAGGGAAAGGGGTATTCACTAACTAGATAGGAGACAAGAAATATCTTAGGTGAAGGAAAAGACAACACACAATACAAGGGAGGTCAGCACAACTGGGCTAATCCAAAAGCTAAGAAGTTTCCTGAATACAACCAAATGCTTTGAAGGCCAGAGTAGCAGGGATGGGGGTCTGGGGACCATGGTTTCAGGGGACATCTAAGTCAATTTGCATAACAAAATGTATTAAGAAAACATTCTGTATCCCACTTTGGTGAGTGGCATCTGGGGTCTTAAACGCCACCAAGCAGCCATCTAAAATGCATTAATTGATCTCAACCCACCTGGAGCAGGAAAATGAAGAACAACAAAGACACAAGGAAAATATAAGCCCAAGAGACAGAAAGGGCCACATAAACCAGAGACTGCATCAGCCTGAGACCAGAAGGGCTAGATGGTGCCTGGCTACCACCAATGACTGGCCTCACAGGGAACACAATGGAGAAACCCTGATGGAGCAGGAGAACGGTGGAATGCAGACCTCAAATTCTCTTAAAAAGGCCAGATTTAATGGTCTGACTGAGGCTAAGGGACCCCGGAAGTCATGGCCCCCAGGCCCTCTGTTAGTGCAAGACTGTAACCATTTCTGAAGCCAGCTCTTCAGACAGGGCCTGGACTGGACTCTAAGACAGAAAATGATACTGGTGAGGAGTGAGCTTCTTGGCTCAAGTAGACACATGAGACTATGCGGGCAGCTTCTGTCTGGAGGTGAGATGAGAAGGCAGAGGAGACAGGAACTTGTTGAATGGACACGGGGAATACAGGGTGGAGAGGAGGAGTGTGCTGTCACATTACGGGGAGAGCAACTAGGGTTACATAGCAAAGCGTGTGCAAGTTTTTGTATGAGAGACTGACTTGAATTATAAACTTTCACTTAAAACCCAATAAATAAAAGAAAAAAAAAAACTCTATTGATCACAAAGGTTTGATCCCTGAATTGTATTTCATTCTTTTGTGCATGAGTTCTCCATGAGTTGGGGTGACTCAATGGAGCTAAAAACAACAGCAACAACAACTTTTTAACCTGGAATTCAAGGCTCTCCCATATGTAAGCTCTCACATAGCCTCCAAAACTTTTCTGCTCCCGTCTTCTTCCATTCCTCAGTGCCTCAGAGAGGCAGAGTTCTTACCGTACCCTTCATTCCTGCAGTATCTCACTTCTACATTTGACTTCTACGGCCTTAAAGGGGGCCATCCCATTGCAATGCCACTTGCTTTGTGGAAACTTCCTTGATTCAACTGATTTCTCATGCCACCAGTTGAGAGTGATACTCCCTCCTTTGAACATTCATAGTACTTTATCTACACTCAGTTAATGGACTATTATGTTCTACCTAGTATTACAGTTGTTTATGCTGACACTTTAGACCTGTTACTTGATTCTGTGCTTCCTGAGGCACAATAGGTGCTAAGTAAATAAATGCTTCTTTAAAGTACAGAAAATTCCTTTAAAAATTAAAAAAGTGATCATAATGTTTTAAAATTATTCAATAGTAATTTTGTATCTCGGTACTATCTGCAACATTAGATAGTTAATAAGAAAAGGAAATGGTAGACTGTTATCTCTCTTTTTTGTTTTGAGTTTCATCATCAAACTTTTTCGTTCTGTTTACACTTATACTGTTTTCTCTGTGTGATTAATGGCATAAAGTATAAATTATTAGAGAAGATATTCTAAGAACTGAAGTATTTGAAAATAAAATGTTCTTGTGTCCCTTTTGAATGTTGTTATGGGTTGAATCACATTCCCCAGAAAGATACATCGAAGTCCTAAACCCTGAACCTGTGAATTTGATCCTTTGGAAATTGGGTTTTTCTTTTGTTATGCTAATGAGATCATACAAAAGTAGGGTGAGTCTTAAACCTAATCTCTTTTGATGTCTCATAAAAAGAAAAACAGACTCAGAGCAACACAAACACTTAGGGGAAATAGACCAGATGAGGATGCACCTACCAGCCAGGAATGCCAAGAAACACCCGGAGCTACTGACATGGAGGGTCCCTTCTCATAAAGCCAGTGCTCTGATTTGAACCTCTAGCCTCCAAACTTGGGAGACAATAAATTTGTTGTTTAAAGCCACACACATGTGGTATTTTTGTTACTGCAGCACTAGGAAACTAAATCAACTGTTTTATGTATTCTAAATGCATTCTCTAGAGCATCATCCAATTAAGGCTTAAAAGGAAAATAACCCTATTTTTAGTGCCTTTGTTACTGATCACACTGCATGCTGAGGGAATTCCAGATGACCAAAGTTTATAAGTTAAAATTTCTATTTATAATTGAAATATTCATTTTAGGGGAGCTATTTCACAAGATTTTATTAATTCCGTTATAATTGTGTGTGGTGGTAAGGAGGCACAGGGATGAAATAGAAAAAGTAATAGAAGCTTCTATTCAGCCTACTGATGACTACTTTCCTTGTTTTGACCTTCTTGTGTCAGAAATTTAAATTTTGTTTGCTTTCTTTACAGAGAACACTTAAACATTTAGTTTATCTAAGGTGCAATGACCTGAATAATAGAAGCAGAGAAAACTGCTAATTTAGAAATTTTAAATGGATAAACCCTGTAAATGGATTATGGAAATTTAAACATAACAAATCAGCTTTAATCATGTAGTTAATGAACTTCCACAATTTAACTGTGAACTTTTCAAATTTTGGGTTACATTTATATTCAAAGTCAAGTACATACAGGCCAAGCGTACATAAGAAACAATTCAAAGGTCTTCATAACTTTTTGAGACTTCTGATAATCCCTTGAATTTATAATGTTTTCTGCAAACAAGTCTAGTAACCAAGTTTGTCTTAACCTATTTCATTTAAATTTTTATTAGAACTTGACTTCCTACTACAGCATAAATTTATTTGATACAGAGATTTGTGCTTTTATATTAATTTCTTTTTCTATTCTTATGAGTTACACATAGGGTGTAGTCAATAAAGGTCCAGTGAATAAAACTGTGTAGTGTCCTAGACCAAGCTACTATTTTTCAACTTGATTACTACAGAGAACATATGGAACGTGAACCCTGCCCTAAAAATTCTCATCATCTCTCTCTTCATTACCTGTTAAAGCATTTCATCATAGCTTGAATCGTTTATGTTAGATGTTGGCTGAGGCCTGGAATAAAGAATGAAAATGTGACAAATGGCCACTTATTGGCCATTAACTATCATGATTAGAGCAGCCTGACTCTCAGAGTGAGGGTCAGCATTAAGAAATGAAGCCATCCTTTAGAATATCCTCTTGATAGGAATGAAGCAGTTCATTATCTGATCATTAGCATCCATGCCAAATAAAACACATCTTTCACATAACCCAACTCCTAATTGTTCATTTAGTCATTGGCTTAAATGGGAAGCAATGAAAAAAGCAAGTAACTAGGCAACTGTACAATCTTCAAATCTCTATCTAAGTGCAGGGTGATATTTAATGCTAGCGAAATAGCTCAGGGCAAATAATTTGAGCAATTGAGCCCAACTCTGAGATCATATGTGGCAACCAGCCACATATAGAAATTTCAGTTATTGGTTAAGCTAAACATTGTAGTAATTAATTTTTAGCATACTATCTTGCATCACTATTAAAAACAATGAATAGCAAACTGCATCAAAAAAAGTATACAAGTATAAACTGAAGAATTGCCATGTATAAGGATGATGAATGGTGAAAGAGAAGAAACTAGTGAATAATATTGGAGACCAAGATGATAAACCTAGAAATAACATAAAAATGGACACAAACAGTGACAACAGAGACTAAATGTCTTCTTTCTAGCAGCAAGAAATGGTACAATTCTTTACTGGGAATCTGAGAGCTCTGAGTTCTCATCAAATTTTCAGAAATCCACTTCGTGACCTTGGAAATATCAGCTCTTCACATGAGTTTCAGTCTCCTGCTTAAAAAGAAGTGATTACCCCAAACCTTCTGTTAGCCCAAGACAGGAACCATTCCTAAAGCCAGCTCTTCAGACAGGGATTAGACTGGGCTATGGGATAGAACATGATAGTGGTGAAGAGTGAGCTTCTTGGACCAAGTAGACACTGAGACTATGTGGGCAGCTCCTGTCTGGATGAGAGGCAGAGGGGGTCAAAAAGCTGGCCAAATGGACATAAAAATAGAAAGCGGAGGGAAGGAGTGTGCTGTCTCATTAGGGGGAAAGCAACTAGAAGTATATAGCAAGGTATATATAAATTTTTGTATGAGACACTGATTTGATTTGTAAACTTTCACTTAAAGCACAATAAAAAATTTTTAAAAAAAAGAAGTGATTATTGTTGCCTGCCCTACTTGATTGGGTTATTAGGAGGAATCAAGAAGCTGCGTTAGAAAAGTAGAACTATTTTTGGAAACCTACAGAATCGCTATGAGTCCGAATCAACTGGATGGCAACGGGTTTGGCTTTTTTGATTAAAGCAGAACAGCCAGGAGGAATTATGGGTGATCTCATTCTTCCCCTTGGCTCAGGTCCTGGCACCAATGTCAGGAAAATAAGATATATCTGGTAAGAAATGTTATATGTAGAAGATTCTTGAGATGGTCTTTGGTTCCTTGGTTTTACTTCTTTGGGTTGTGTGCTTGAAGGGCTGGATTGTTTTGATGTCAAGAATGCCTTTAGTCTCAAGTACATATTTTCAGACTTCCTTTCCTCTCTCTTCTGTTGTGCTGGTCTCCATCCTCGTTGAGAGTTATCTTTGTATCTACAGAACTAGAAGGATCTGGGTAGGGTCTAGGAGAGGGGAGAAAAGGAAGCCAAAGGCTTAAAATTTTCTCAAGATTTTCAGATGATGATGAAAAGGGGTCTTAGTCTCCTAAGATATTTTCTAACTCAGTTTACAAAGGTAGGAATGAGGTCAGGAATTTAGAACTAAACCATACCCAGAAACAAATAATGCATACTTACATTCTTACTTAGCTTCAAAATCTAAAGGGTAAGGAAAGAGGAATATGAGTGGAATTCTGGTGGTCAAAATCCCATTTTGTCATAAGACATGTGACTCATCCTGGACACCAACAGTATGTTTAACAATTCTTGAGCAATGGAGAACTTTCATTAAGGTCACAAAGCCTAGTGCTGGAAAAAGATCACCTCAGTCAAGGTAAGAAGAAAGCAAAGGTAGAAGAAAACACAGAGGTGCTTGAATAGAAAGACATCCTGAAATTAGTTAGCAAGGAAGATACCTTAAGGTATAAAGGCAGCGCATGAATCAAAAAAATGGCAGAAAGGCATAAATAAGAATCCTGATTATTGAAGGGAGAGGAAAGACAACTGCCCCAAGTCTATGAAAAATGAGAGAACAGACTTTCCTCAGTGCCTTAAAGAGCACGGCCAGTTAGAGATAGTTCAGAGGAGCCCAAAATAAGGAGCCAGGCTCAGCTCCATGGATGTTGGACCTGTGCAGTCACACAAGGCCTTGAGCTTAGAAGTGTCCCACACTTGGTTTAATGCTCTGCTCTTGCCATTTTGAAAATTCTTGTAATTTCTGAACAAGAGACCTTGCATTTTCATTTAGCACTGGGCCCACAAATTATGAACTGGCCCTGCAAGAAGCCTTTGTTATAGAGGCATCCTTCTGCCCTATATGTAAAGCCTCTTTTAAGCTTCTTTCTGGCTAGGTTACAATAAACAACTCCCCACATGCTGACCATGGAGTGAATCAATTCTCCAAAGCTGGCAGACCCTTAATGGGGATGGGAAACAGGAATTGGCGACAAGGATGAGGGATAAAAGATAGAGAAATTATAGCAAGAAGGAAAATGTTTTTAAAGTATCTTGTTATTTTAAACAACAATTTCTTTTCATCTATAACCTATCAATGTTTATTTTTACAAATACCCCAGTATACAATTAATAGGTAGAATTTTCCAAATATTATGTTTTTTTCCAAATTAAAACTGTCCAGACCTAATACTTTACTAGAACTAGCAATAGTTATGCCACATTTAAGTTATCAAGCATTTAAACAGATGTTGTTTTATCAGTGGAATAATTAATTTGAAGGTTATGAAGAGGTATAAATTTGTTATGACTTATAAACCATTTCTCAGAGAAAAAACCTTATGGATTTAACAGGGTTTGTTTTTTTTTTTTCCCGTCTATGGCAACTGTAAAAAACTAATTGTTATCACGGTGTTACCAATCACCAATCTGACACAAAGAGTCCATTTCTTTTCTCAAGTACGAATACACACGAAAGACAAACTTTATCTTCAGCAAGCTTTATTTTGCTTGAGTCAAGCAAAAGGAGTCAGTGCAGATCTAAGCGTCTCTAAAAGACTGACTCAAAAAGGGAAGCAAGTCTAGGGCTTATATGGGTTCAGTGGAGACAAGAGAGTAATGAATATTTAGTGGGCTTCTTTCAAGGGGCGGGTACTTCTCAGAATGGCAGTGCATATTAATTAGGTTGCGGTGCATCTGGAATCCAAGATGGAACCTGCTGATATTCAAGATGGAGACCTCTCAGCAGCCCTTGGCATCACTTACTATGGGATATAGCGCAAGCACACTGATCTTTGGCACTACATCACCATCTTCAGAGGGCTAAGGAAGGTTAAACAGTGGTCACACTTTGTTCTTCTGCACATGCAGGAACCTGTAAAGGGGGAAGGGACTAGAAAAACACTAAGAAAGAGATAGTAATTCACAAGTTGTTTCAGCCTTATCTCATGTTGACAGGGTGTGGTTCCTGTTTACCCAACTTCTAGATGGTAATCTTTTAACAGCTCTTTTGTTCTGCCAGCACATTTAACCCTATGGGTCTCAATCCTCCCTGAGAGAATGGGAGAAAAAAAAAAAATTATCTCCATATAAGATGGCAACCAGAACAAATCAAATGATCTAGAGAAAAGCCTGTATCTCCTGTCTTGAGATTTAGCATAAATTATATTTTCTTATAAATGGTATCAGTAAAGAATATTTTTTACTAACTACATTTGTCCATTGATCGGCAATTTTGCCTCTGATGGTATGAAAAGCAAGTTATTTCCTACCATAGTAAGACTTTGGGGGAGTAAAAAGGCTAACTTCTTTTAAAGTGACCAACCTTAGTTTTTATTTCTAACCAGACTCATTCATTTCAGGAACTTGTCTAATTACACAGTCTTAATAACTTAACAAAATTAACATGGTCATAAAAACCAATCCAGTGGGCCAGCCAAAATTCCACGTGTGGTACTAGAATTTGAATGACCTTTGTTGGGCTCTTCTGCAAACCTCAAGAAGCAGGTCTGATGTCATGCTTCTAGTAGAGCATGACCTTCAATCAAGGATGCAGCAAAAGCTGCAATGAAACATACATGAGAACAGACCTACTGACTTGCAGTAATTTTCTCGGACATTATCTAACCTTTTGTGTAGGTGCAAAAGATCAAAAACTGAATGAAATTTTAATAAGGGCTGCTTTTAACAGAGGAGTAGAAAACAGTGTCATTTTCTGATTGATTTATATTCTTCAAATTTAGCGTAAAGATTTAAAAACCAGCCACATTTTACTAGGCCATAGAAATTTAAAAAAAGGAAAATCCAACTTAGATCTTTCTTAGACTTTCCTGAAAATAAAAAAATATATATTTACCTTGAAAAGGTTGTCTTAGGCTGGGTTCTCTAGAGAAACAAAACCAGCAATGCATGTAAATATATATAGGGAGATTTATATTAAGGAAACAGCTCACACAATTGTACTGGTTGGAACGTCCCAAGTCCTTGGATCAGGTTAGAGTCCTTTCCCAATTCACAGTGCCACAGAAGCTGGAGAACCCAAGATGAACAGGTTGGAGAGCAGGGATCCCGCTCACAGGTTGCGACGGTCGAGGAATCCCCAAGGTCAGCAGGCAAGACCACAGGGTTTCTCCTGAGTCACTTAGCTGCAGGGGCTGGTGAACCCAAGATAGGCAGGTCAGGGAGCAGGACTCTTGCTTATAGGCCATGAAGATGGTCGAATCCCAAGATGGACAGGTAAGCTGCTATTGCAAGTTCCAAGAACGAGAGGTCAGATGAGACAGCTGCTGGATCCAGAACAAGCCAACGACCTTTGCAAGGTGAGCAGCAGAAGGCAGGGGAAGGCAGAGAGATGAAGACTGAGGGGGAAATGAGATGCCACAGACCCCACCCCATCATGGGAATGATCACATACCAAATTTCAGCAGGAAAGTGATCACAACTTTATATAACTTCCAAAGCACTGAGAATCATGGCCCAGCCAAGTTGACACACAATTTTAACCATCACAATCCATCCCTTGTCAACTTGGCATCTATACACATCTCCCCAAACCATACATAATCTCCCCAAACCATACATAATCTCTCAATAAACACATTACAAAGTTATACTTGCACCTAACATGATACAACTAACACACATAAACTAAAAATTCACTAGCCCCATTTACATCTTATATTTTATAAGTGAAGAAAACAAAAATATCTGATGCACCCATACAAAGCAGAAATACTCAGAACAATTACACTCCTTGTTTCTGCAACTGGTCACATGATCGTAACTGGTATTTAGAACTACCTTCCTCCACCACCCATTCCGTATTCCTTTTGCCCTCAGCAAGTACCTCAGCTGGTCATGGTTCTTTGCCTGGTGGGGTAACCCAAACCTTCATTCCTGAAGAGTCTGGGCCATTAGTAGTCATGTTGGAATTGGGTTGGTATAGCTTTCCATTGACTTTAATCACAGGCCATGGTAGTACAAGGAGACACCCTAAGACATCTCCTGCATTCCAGACATACTCTTCTTTACCTCCATTATGTACTATCAGTCTGATTTCTTCTGGGTAGTCTGGATCAATCACACCAGCTAGTATGGTAATGCCCTTCTTTGCCTGTTGATCCAGAAGCATAAAGAACCCAAAGTGGCCAGGTGGCATTCTTGGCTTCCAGTTCAACGGAATCAGTGATGTGACTCCAGGTGGGAACATTCCTGTCTTTAGAACTAAGACCTCCAGGCCTGCAGAGCATAAGGTCATGGGGATAACTGGGGATAGGAAGCAAAAATCTTGCGAGTGGGTCACTAGAGGTAATAGTGCGTGGTGCCACTCCCATTTCCACCCCTTGATTCCTGGACCCGTGAATCCTTGCTACGGGAGAAAGAGCACCATATATTGGACACTGGTTTAGAGCATATACGTCCTCCTGGACAACACTGCCCCAACCCTGCAAGGTATTGCCATCTAGCTGGTGCAGTAATTGTGTCTCTAGGAGACCATTCCATCGTTCTATCAAGCCAGTTGCTGCAGAATGATGGGAAACATGGTAAGACCAGTGAATTCCATGAGCATGGGCCCACTGCCATACTTGGTTTTCTGTGAAGTGAGTCCCTTGATCAGAGGCAATGCTGTGTGGAATACCATGACTGTGGAGAAGGCATTCTGTAAGTCCACGGATCATAGTTTTGGCAGAAGCATGGTGTGCAGGGAAGGCAAATCCATATTCAGAGAGAGTTGGGTGCTGCTCCAACAGATACCCAAAATGTGGAAGCGGTTTCGAAACTGTGAATGGATGGAGTTGCGGCAGCAGCAGAGGACCAGCGCAGCAGAGAACCTGCAGCGGCAGAGAAGCAGCAACAGCAGAGAACCAACAGCAGGAGACCAGCGTAAAACGGCGCTGGAGCCAACCCGCGGAGCAAGAGAGCTGAGTGCCTGTGTGCAGGAGGCTTCCTGGCGGAATGGGGCACCTCTAGGCACTTACCAGTGGAGCTTTAGAGCTTTGGAACACTTGCCTCAGCAGGGCAGATGCAAGCACAAGACCCTAGGAGCAGAGAGGCCAAGAAACCAGGAAGCAGAAGCTGAAGAGGCAACACAAGAAGCACAGCTGCCTCAGTCTCAAAAGGTATGGCCATGACCTCAGGGGTCTCAAAGGGTGAAGCCATGGCCTCTGGTGTTTCTAAGGATGGAGCTGCCACTCAAATGGTTGAGGAGAATAAAAATTGAGGAGAATGCTGTGCCTAAAGCCGAGGGAGCAGAGTTGTCCCAGTGGGCCTAGAAGGCGGAGTTGAAGCCCAGGGCCAAGGGGCCTCCACTCAAAATCTGGAAAGTGTGGCCAATACCTGGAGTCTAGAGGGCAAGGCCATTGTATAAATTGTCTCAGAGAACAGGATTATTTTCAAAGCTTTGAGAGCTAATGTAATGTGTTCTGCTGACTTGCTTGGTGCCTTTCCTTCCAGGTTTCCCATTTGTAATGCAAATGTCTAGCTTGTGCCTGTTATGCCTTTGTACCCTTGGAAGCGGATAACTTGTATTCTAGATTTTATACATGAAGAGGAATTTTTGGATTTTGGATTTGGAGTTAAGACTTTTGCTGTGATAGGATGGGGTGAATATGTTTTGCATGTTGCAAGGACATGATGTTGGGGGGGCTAAAAGGTGGAATGTCCCCCCAAAAATGTGAGTATCAACTGAGCTGGGCCATGATTCCCAGTATTGTGCGATTTTCCTATATGTTTTAAATCCTGTCTCTGTTATGTTAATGAGGGAGGATGAGTGGCAATTGTGTTAGTGAGGCAGGACTCAACCTACAAGACTGGATTGTGGCTTGAGGCAATCTCTCGAGATATAAAGGAAAGGGAAGCAAGCAGAAAGTTGGGGATCTCATACCACCAAGAAAGCAGCACCAGGAGCAGAGCATGTCCTTTGGGCCCAGGACCCCTGCACCTAAGAAGCTCCTCAACCACGGGAAGATTGAGGACAAGGACCTCCCTCCAGAGTCAACAAAGAAAGAAAGGCTTCCCCTGGAGCTGATGCCTTGAATTTAGACTTTTAGCCTACTTTATTGGGAGGAAATAAATTTCTCTTTGCTAAATCCATCCACCTGTGGCATTTCATAACGTGTTAACATCCATCAGAACAATACCTCAGTTTGAAGAAATGACTGAACAGGTGCCACTTTTGGAGAACGTGCCTCAGAAAATAAAATTTTCTTCCAGTTTCTCTAACATCTGTAATTCTGCCATAATCTTTAAGAATTAATGGTATAGTGAGAACAATGTATGTGTATCAGATAATATTCTAAAACAACATTTAAGCAAAGGCTTGACAATGTGATAGAAACTGATCCCAAATGATGAGTTAATCCAGGAGGTATTTCATCAGGGAGAACAATCTTGATCTAGGCCTTGAATCAAATAGGATTTGTAGCATAAACAAGAATGTTGACAAAGAAAAATCAGAGTTTGCAGCCAGGTGACTTGGAATGGTATGAAAGGAAGACTTACAGGTAAAATTTACCAGTGGAGACACTTGACTTCATAGCGTTTGAATTTGAGTTTAACTAGTCCATACAGATGAGAAATCTAAGGAACTGAGAGCAAAGTCCATGTAAAATATAGGTGAATTTGACTCCACATTAGTTTGTTCTAGGAGAATACAGTCAACCTTTCTCCTACTTATTTGTAGAGCAACTAACAGAATCCCAGCAATTACTGTTGACAAAAGGTCCTAATAAGACTTAGTGTGAGATGGCAACATCTTAATGTCTCAAAGTCCCCTGGTAGTGTTGATATGTGAGGTCTTGTCCCTTTCTCAAATTATAACCCTGATCAACTAATTATTCATAAGCCACAGAAGACATGTCAGCATGGAAAGAATTTTATGAACACAAGCAGTGCTTGAGTGAGGAAGAACCGAAGTGTTCCATGCATCTTGGTTGCTTAGGGTTTAAACAAAAAGGAATCATTATTCCATTTAGAGACAGTGAGAAAGTCATGCAATGAAATGTGAAAGAATAGAGGGGAGCAACTGGATATTGTGTTACATAGTCAGATCAACTTCATCTTCCTTTATTTGCATTTTTCACATATCCACTTTCTAACTCCAGGAATACAATAAGCATTTTTTTTTTACAAGGAAAAGGGTATGAATATCCTAATTCAAATAGGTTTTCTTAACAACCCTATTAATTAGGTAATTTTCCACAAAGTAAGTGTGATATTCATATATTTATTGGTCCTCTATATTCTAGGCAAAGGATGATCATAGTAAACAAAACATACATACTCTACTCTCAAGGATACATAATTTATATATAAAGATAATTCAGCCTGTATCTCTGATGATGTTTTATCTTTGTGAGCATAATTCATCTTTTGAAATAAAACAGATTTCTTCTCACATAATCTGACTTGGAAATAAAATGAATATTTACTTTTCTGAAATGTTCAAGTTAAAAATGTTTAAAAAAATGGAATGTTAAAAAATAATTTTAACTGAAATAAGTAAATAAGTTTGTATGTCATTAGATATAAACATCCAGAAGGATGAACTTGGGAAGTTACAAAGATAACTCCATAGGGAAAGGCTGAGCTGGGGACTGAAGAGACATTTCAAACAATTCCAGCATGAGTAGGTCACATGTGTCAAGGAGTTTATGTTCAGCATTCTTGTTGCCATGACAGATTTTTGAAGATTTATTCAGATGTCTACGGTAGATCAATGCCAACCAAATGTTGCATCAAATATGCCTTCCATGTCATACATGCATGAATTAAACTCTGAGGGTTATTATCAAGATCAAATAGCCAGCAAAAAAAATAAAAATGCATTAGAGAAAATTTAATTAGCTCAGATCTTCTCTCTTAAGGTTCTTTCTCTTAAAATGGATCTTAAATTAATGGTACTACTTTTGTATTTTAAGACCTATAACTTTTCTCTGCCATGTTGTTATAAGACTGTTTTTTTTTGGTAAAGAATTTTGCATGCACTTTGTAAAAATCTTGTATTTAAAAAATATCTTTGGGCATACAGATTTCTTCATTGTGGGCTCAAAAATCTTAATCTTCTATTTGGTATGTGCCAAGCACAAATAACAACTGAGCTGTGAAATATGATTATAAAAGCAATAATGTTGATTGTAGACATTTTGAAAAATACAGCTCAATAAGCTGTAGCAAAGGTAAAAAGATCATGCATTACTGACATAACCATTGGGAGCCCACCCATCCTGAGAAAGGTGGATATTTATGAGCCCAGGAGCCAGTCCCAATTTTTATCTATTAAAATGACCGTAGTCTATAACAATTATATATTATATATAATATTCCGTTATACAGCGATAGCATAATCTATGTAATCAATCTCAGTTTGCTGAATATTCATTTTGTAATGATTTAAGTATTATGACTAATGTTATGATGAATATCCATATACATTAATACCAATGCATATCTATGATTCTTTCTTCGCATGTGGAATTAATAGTTTAATAAATTGAATGTTTTAAAGATTGTGATACGTCCCTCTCAAAAGTCCTATCAATATATATCCCCATAAGTAATATATACAAAATTGCCAACTTCACTACTTGCACAGTAGATGCCGTATTTTTAAGTATTTTTGATAAGACAGACAAAGTGGTACTGATTGTCATTGAATCTGTTTTTACTTCAGGAATATTAAAGAGAAACTGTTTTCTCAGCTAGTCATTTACCAATTGCATACTGTTGGCCGCAAGGAATGGACTGATGAGAAAATATGATTACTAATAATAATAAAAAAAAAACTTTATGAAAAGCAAGTTTCTGTGACTACAAAGTGGAATGTGGGAACTTCTGGGCATGATGGATAATATCCTGTATCTTGATCACAGTGGCGATTACAGAAAATTTGTCACAACTCATCAAACTGTAGACTTTAAAAGGGTGAATTTGACCATACACAAATTGTAATTTCAAAAAAAAAAAGACCAGTAGATTCATATTACACATATTGGTAACCAAAAATGAGAAAATAGTGGGGCAAATATTTAAATGTATAAGTCAGGAAATGATTTCAAAAATAAAAGATTTGAATATACAGATTAAAACTGTATATTGTACCCCAAGAAAATTGACACAGAATAATCAATACAGATACCTATCTTACTGGAGTTAGCTTTAAGATAATAAAATATAAATATATCAGGGGAAAAGATTAAATCATCTATATAGCAGGAAAAATAGGCTAGTAAGCAAAAAGAAAATGAATAAGGAAAATCGAAGAAATGATGCCTTTGAATTATGGTGTTGGTAAAGAATATTGAATACACGAAAAGACTGCCAGAAGAACGAACAAATCTGTCTTGGAAGAAGTACAGACAGAATGCTCCTTAGAAGCAAGGATGGAGAGACTTTTTCTCACTTACTTTGAACACTTTCTTTGGAGGGACCAGTCCCTGGAGAAGGACATTATGCTTGGAAGGCAGAGCGTCACCAAAGAAGAGGAAGACCCTCAATGAGATGGAATGACACAGTTGCTGCAACAATGGGCTCAAGCATAACAACGATTGTGAGGTTGGAGCAGGACCAGGCAATGTTTCGTTCTGCCGTATATTGGGTCGCTATTAGTCGGAACCTGATCCATGGCACCTAGCAACTATGAGTTGGAATCAACCCAAAGGCAATGGATTCGGTTTTGGTTTTTAACAACAACAAACAAAAAGAGAGAAGAAGAAGGAAAAAAAAAACTATTGAATTTATAGTAGCTATTCTTTTTTTTATTATTTTATTCATATTATTCTTTTTTTTTATTATTTTATTCATATTAGCTAATTGGTGCCACGGTTAAGCACTCCACTGCTAACCAAAAAGTTAGGGGTTAGAACCCACCAGCAGCTCCGTGGGAGAAAGATGTGACAGTCTGCTTTCCTAAAGATTTACAGCCTTGGAAACTGTATGGAGCAATTCTACTCTGTCTTATAGGGTTGCAAGGAGCTGGAATCGATTTGTCGGCAGTGGGTTTGTTTGTTTGTTTGTTTTATTAGTATAATTTAATTTGTATTAGTATAAAGGGCTTGGCTGCTAACTGCAAGGTTGGAAGTTCAAGCCCATCCAGAACCACCCAGAAAGAAAGGCCTGGAGATCTTCTTCCAAAAAATCAGCCATAGAAAACTCTATGGGGCATAGTTCCACTCTCACACACGGGTTGCAAAGAGTTGGAGTCCACTCTATGACAACTGTGGTTGGTTTAACATGTAATGGCTATTTCACTCAATAAATATTTGTTCCATATGTCATTGTTTGCAGGACACTAAAGTAGGCCTAGGTTATCCTTGGGTTGTGCAAATGGCTAAGCACTCAACTACTAACCAAAAGATTGGTGGTTCAAGCCCATCCAGAGGTACCTTGGAAGACAGGCCTGGCAACATGCTTCTAAAAGGTCAGACTTGAAAACCTTATACAGCATTTCTACTCTACACATTTGGGTCACCACGAGTTGGAATTGACCTAATGACAACTAACAACAATAACAACAACAAAGTAAGCCTAATGTTTTCCTATGTAAAACAGGACACTTTTATGCCTTATACTTAAGGGGAACAAAGAATAGTTCTTTTGACAATTCTTGGTGAATAAAAATAAATACAGAAATATGAATTTTTATGGATGTCATAGAAATTTTGGATGCAATAAATAAATCTTGCATTATTTTCAGGACATGTAAACTTGTTAGCAGGGTAGCTGATATTAGAAATGGCAGCTTTGGCAAGAGGATACTTCTAAGGTATTTAAGACTTGAGTCCAGGAATTAAACCAGAAACATATCACAAAATGAAGTGACCCTTAAGACATACTTTTCTTGGGGAACTCTTTTTGGCACAAAAAGAATTCATGCAGATAGGGTTATGATAAACTAGAATGTGAAAACAGAAGTTGGCAAGTGTGGGGTACTACAGTTAGTCAGTTTGGCCAGCCCTCTGAAATAGACCAAAAAAAAAAAAAAATGGAGTTAGATGAGACAGCACCCGAAGGCATCGCGTCAACTCCTGGACTTCTCACTGAGGCTTCTACCTACTGGATCCAAGGAGCTTCCCTCTAGAGGTATGTATCTTCATCCGTATGAAAGACTAGCTCTGATTCCTAAATAGGAAATCCTTTTAACCTTCTTGGGCCTCATGTATAAGTATTCTTCCTTAAGAAACATGGGACTTTCTAATGCTTTTTGGAAGAAGATTTCAAACTCCAATAGATTTTTGCCAAAAGGCTAATCTGATTAAGTGGTTACAATTACTGAAGCTGATGCTAACTTTTCAGGTGCTTAATTTCACTCCAAAGACATACATCTCATTATCTTAGTATGAAGCTGTCACTGCCTTTCAACTTGCTCCTTGGTTTCTTCAAGCAGCTTGAATTATCTCCTTCTATATGTTTAAAAAAAAGTGTATGTATATTGTGAAGCATTATTGTCTTGATACAAAATTTGACAACTCACATTTTCTCCATGTCTTCCTTTGATAGGTTGGGTTGGCACGTTGCTGTTCTGCTTGCCTTTATTCAGGGCATTTTCAATTTCTCTTCTGCATAGGTAAGTGATATGGTGTTCCAGGTGACTGGATAGTTTGCCATCCTTAAACACATAATTTCCTACTTGGCTTCCCCGTGCCAAGTAGACTTGAACACATTCAATACATTGAAGTGCAGAGAAGAGAATTTCCTCCATTTGCATCTTAAATATTTCATTATTACATCTTCCATAAATCTGGATAATTGTCTCTGTCCATCTAACAGAAGGTTTTGCACTCTGTAAGCTCATATAATAAAACTACAGTTAGCTAAAGAGATCAAATATGAAGCATTGTAACTGAACTAGGTATTAACCTTTAAGTATAACAATCCTTTGAATTGCACCCCATATTGTTTGTGAAAATCAACTTTACAGATTCAAAACTATAGAAAAGTGTGATATTTCTTTGATGCAAAATTTCATGCTGTTCTTGGGTCATCATTATGAATATCAATTGTTTTTACAATGTTGTTGTTGTGGTTTGGTGGCATCAAGTCAGCTCCAACTCATAGCGACCTGATGTACAACAGAACAAAATACCACCCAGTCCTTCACCATCCTCACAATCCTTGCTATGTTTGAGTCTGTTGTTGCAGTCACTGTGTCAATCCATCTTATTGAGGGTCTTCCTCTTTTTCACTGAACCTTTACCTTAACAAGCATGATGTCCTTCTCCAGGGACTGGTCCCTCCTAATAACATGTCCAAAGTAAGTGAGACAAAGTCTTGCCATCCTTGCTTCTAAGGGGCATCTGGCTGTGCTTCTTCCAAGACAGATTTGTTCATTCTTCTAGCAGTCTGTGGTTTATTCAATATTCTTCACCAATACCACAATTCAAAGACATCAATTCTTCTCTGGTCTCCCTTATTCATTGCCCATCACTCACGTGCATATAAGGCAATTGAAAATACCATGGCTTGTGTCAGATGCCCCTTAGTCCTCAAAGAGACATCTTTGCTTTTTAACACTTTAAAGAGGTTTTTTTGCAGCAGATTTGCCCAATGCAATGCATCATTTGATTTCTTGACTGCTACTTTCATTGGCATAGATTATAGATCCAAGTAAAAGGGAATCCTTGACAGCTTCGATCTTTTCTCCATTTATGATGTTGCTTATTGGTCCAATCATAAGGATTTTTTGTTTTCTTTATGTTGAAGTAGTTTTTTTACAATGCATACTTAGTCAGTAAGTGCTTCAAGTCCTCTTTACCTTCAGCAAGCAAGGTTGTGTCATCTGCATATTGCAGGTTATTAATGAGTCTCCTTCCAATCCTGATGTGTGTTCTTCTTCATATAGCCCAGCTTCTTGGATTATTTGCTCAGCATACAGATTGAATAAGTATGATTAAGGGATATAACCCTGATGTACACATTTCCTGACTTTAAACTATGCAGTATCCCTTGTTCTGTTCAAACTACTGCCTCTTGGTCTATGTAGAGATTCCTCATGAGCACAATTAAGTGTTCTGGAATTCCCATTTTTCACATTATCTGTAATTTGTTATGATCCGCACAACCGAATGTCTTTGCATAATCAATAAAACACAGGTAAACATCTTTCTGGTATTCTCTGCTTTCAGCCAAGATGCATCTGACATCAGCAATGACATCCCTCATTCCGCATCCTCTTCTGAATCCAACTTGAATTTCTGGCAGTTCCCTGTCAATGTACTGCTGCAACCAGTTCGAAATTACCTTCAGCAAAATTTCACTTCCATGTGATACTAATGAATCTGTTCAGTAATTTTTTCATTCTGTTGGATCACCTTTCTTTGGAATGGGCACAAATATGGATTTCTTCCAGTCTGTTGGTCAGGTAGCTGTCCTCCAAATTTCTTGGCATAGATGAGTGTTTCCAGGGTTGTATCCATTTGTTAAAACATCTCAAATAGTATTGTCAATTCCTGGAGCCTTCTTTTTCACCGATTGTTTTTAAAAATTAAATGTAGCCAGTAGTAAAGACATAAATACATGTGTACAAACTTTAGCACATTTATTGAACCAGAAATTAAATCTGGAATAACTTGTATTAGAATATGCCTGCTAGCAGGAAGGGAATAGACTCAGGGTGGCCTGGTACAGTGGCCACAAGGTCATGTGAACCAAGACCACTTTTTGTTGTTGTTGTTGTTAGAGGAGGAGGAGAAGAGAGCAGCCCATAGTGGACCACCGCTAGCCTGTACAGACTTCTGACACCATCAGGAGTCCTGCCTGCATGGGTAACAGAGGACCCAAGAAGATTTTAATAATCTTTCTTTTATTGGAAACTCTTATATCCAAACATGATTTGCAAATACGGTGAGATTTTTAGCATAGGAGCTTCAAAAAATGATATATTTCTTCTTTAAAAAAATTTTTAGCAAAGTATGTTCATAATTTTTACTGAAAATGAATTTTTACTGCTAAACTTACATGAAAGTTTACTGCTAAACTGTAATTCACTTTTCAGTTGTTAAGATCCACATGATGTTGGAACAGATCATTTCTCCTCTGTCAATGCATAGATTTCAAGGGAAAACTTTGAGTGAGATCAAAGGGAATGGTAAGAGCCAAATACTAGTTAGAGGAAGTGGGGCAAAGAATTTATAATCCATATTTTGTTGACAGGAAGTAAAGCTCTCCATAACTGAAATAGCACTCATATAAACATTCATAAAGTCTAAATTAGCTGGAGATCCATAACAGGGAGAAAAATTATACATTAGAGGCCCAACAGGAAGGGGCCATGAGAAGAAACAAAAAGCGAAGCTAGACCTTTAACACCTTCTTTATTTTCATCTTGGTCTTCATCTTTTCTTCAAAAGAACTTGATCATATGGTAGGTGTTATGGATTGAATTGTGTCCCCCAAAAATGTGTGTTATAAATTCTGACCTCTATGCCCATGCTTGGAGCCCTGATGGTGCAGTGGTTAAGAGCTCAGCTGCTAACTAAAACGTGGGCAGCTCAAATTCTCCAGCAGCTTCTTGGAAACCCTATAGGGCAGTTCTACTCTGTCCTACAGAGTCGCTAGGAATCAGAATCAACAGCAATGGATTCTTTTGTGCCTGTGGTTATAATCCTACTTAGGAATGAGTTCTCTGTTGTGTTAATGAGGCAGGATTAGTGTAGCCTGTGTCTGAGTCAATCTCTTACAAGAGATTAAGGGAGCAGATTAGGCAAGCAGAGAGGGGGGAAGAGAGATACCAAGCCACACGAAGGTCACCCAGAAGCAAAAGTGCAAAGAAACAAGGACCTTCCTCCAGAACTGACAGAGAGAAAGCCTTCCCCTAGAGCTGGCACCCTGAATTCAGAGGTGTAACTAGGGTACAGCAGGTACTGTATTGCATCTGCTCTGAGCAGTTTCTATTAACCCGATATGGCAGTGGTGTACCTATGGAAAATGGCACTATGGCAAGCACTGACGTTGTGCCCTTGCCCAAACATCTGACCACCCCTCTTTTAAAAAGATAACTTTACCATAATAACAACTTAAAAAATACAAGTCAAGCTCATTGATCTTTTAAGTAACACATTACTGTGCTTGTGGAAGGACTTGGGACCTACCGGGTTTATAGAAACTGTTCAGTGGTGCCACACGTGCAGGGCCAGTGCAATAACCCAGTTATAGCACTGCCTTGAAATCAGACTTCTAGCCTCCTAAACTGTGAGAAAATAAATTTCTGTTCCCTAAAGCCACCCATTTGTGGTATTTCTGTTGTAGCAGCAGTAAATAAGACAGTAGGTTAGAGTGGAAAGGACCTTCAGACATTTTAGTTACTGCTGATTAAACCTCCGGCAAAAACGAAAGAGAAGAATCATCGGTATTATTTATACCAAATTGTTTTGTTGTTGGATGCCATGAAGTTGGTTCTAATGCATAGTGACCATATGTACAACAGAATGAAACTCTGTCTGGTTCTGCCTCATCCTCACTATCATTGCTGTGCTTGAGCCCATTGTTGCAGCCACTGTGTCAATTCATCTCATTGAAGGTCTTCCTCTTTTTGCTGACCCTCTACTTTACAAGCATTATGCCCTTCTCCAGGGCCTGACCTCTCCTGATAACATGATCAAAGTGTGTACGATGAAGTCTTGCCATCCTTGCTTCTGAGGAGCATTCTGGTTGTACTTCTTCCAAGACAGATATATTTGTTCTGGAAATCCATATATATTCAATATTCTTCACCAACACCATAATTCAAAGACATCAGTTCTTATTTGGTCTTTCTTATTCATTGTCCAGCTTTCACATGCATATAAAAAAAAAATGAGGTGATTGAGAATATCATGGTTTGGGTCAAGCACACCTTAGTCCTCATATAAATCAGGAACATATTAATCATTTCTACTCATATAAAATTTACAGAAAGACATTTCAGACTTTCTTATCCTAGCCTGTTCTTCATTTGTTCAAAAATCCTTGCACCCTAAATCACTGCCACATACAAATATAGAAACTCACAATGAAGAAAGCTCTAAAACTGAAACTCAGCACCTTGGTTTATTGAGAAGGCGTGAACAGAGCTTTGTGCCATTTTCTCTCTCAACGTTTGGATGCTATGTCCCTTCTTGGCCTTATTTTATCTCACTGACCAAATGATGCTTTTGCTCCAAAATAAAAATAAAAAATAGTCTTTTTTTACTTACTCAGCATAGTTCAAATGGAATTATCTCTTCGCTGAAATGAGCTTCCCTGCCCTCCCAACAATGGAGCCCTTGCAATGCAGTGGTTAAGCACTCGGCTGCTACCCAGAAGGTTGGCAATTCAAACCCACCATCCACTCCATGGGGAGAAGATGTGGCAGCCTGCTCTCATAAAGATTACAGCTTTGAAGCCCTGTGGGGCAATTCTACTCTGTCCTACAGGGCCCGTATGAGTCAGAATCCACTAGACGACAATGAGTTTGGTTTTCGGTTTTACCCTCCCAACAATTGTTCATGGAAATCATCAAGTACTGCGAACTTAAATTCTGAAATATTTCTCAGTGTATCCTTTCTCACTACCACTGCTCTAGACCAACCATCACTTCTCCACAGGTACAGATTATCCAATAAGCAAGGTATGCATGGGCTTACTTGTGCTTACTTACTAATCGGTAGTGCACAATTTCACCTGTTTTGTGTGTGTGTGTGTGCGCGCGTGCGGGTGTGGTGAAACCCATGGGAAATTGTGCACTACCAATTAGTAAGTAAATGCAAGTAAGCCCATGTGTACCTCGCTTAATGTAAGCCTGTGGGTAACTTGATTACTGTTAATCTGCCCCTGCCTGCCTCCTGAACCACTGCAATATCACCCAAGTGCCCTCTCTCCCACAAAACTTGCTAGCCCCAAGTCTTCGATTAAGCCATCAGAGTGATCTTTGTAAAATACGTAACTAATCATATTACTCCAATGATAATGATCTTTCAATTACTCGCACAGGTAAACCCAAGTTGCCTTCTTTAGCCTGTAAACAAGGCTCCCAGGATCTGGACCCAGCCTGTCTCTAGCTTTAATTCTAACATAACAACTCTGGCCTCCCAGTTTGCCTGTCAGCCACATCAAACTCCTTTTTACTCCCAACGATCTCTGTAGTTTCATATTCCCTGATGTTTCCAGGGCCCCCTTAGTTCATCTCCCAACCCTACTGCTGCTCTATCTTCTCCAGAAATACATTATGCACCATTCTCGGCTGTAATGATGTCCCTCATCCCAGCCCTTCACACTCAAATGTAAGCCACAGCCCCATCAATTCCTGTAAAAAAGTGCTTATCAATATAATTGTAATTATCTATCAGTGGTTCTGTATGCTCTTTAAGAGTGGAAACTGAGTCGCTTCTAATCAGTTCCCCCAGCACCTACTACACAAGCTAAACCCATTGCCATCGAGTCAGTTCTGATTCAGTGACTCTATAGGACAGAGTAGAATTGTCCCATAGGGTTTCCAAGGCTATAAATCTTTACATAAGCAGACTGTCACATCTTTCTCCTATGGAGAAGCTGGCTGACTTTTCACTTAGCAGCTGAGCGCTTAAGCACTGTGCCTTCAGGGCTACCTACATGCAACCTAGTCATTAATAAAACTTTCTTTAATTGGACTAACTGAACTTTTGCCAGGGTTCTTGGTCAAAGTCTACAACTCAGTGGATTTTCAGAGGCAGATCCATTGTTATTTAAATCTTACCCTGCAGAGATCTAAAATGGGATATTAATCTATAACATTCAGAAAATGGCCAAAAACTTCCAGGATAGTTTGGTCCTTCTTGGATGATCTATGAATGTAATCTTCTGTGCATCCAGAATAGAGAACTAAAAGAAAACACTCAGCTGGCGTTTCAGGTCCTTAATGCTGAAGATCTTCCACTGCACTGTGATAATCATGAAATTTAGTATGGCATTCTTCACTTAGTATAGGAGAACATGACCTAAAAAAATGCTTTTAACGTACTTTTTTACTACCCTAAATATGCCATTTTTTCACCAACCACTCAATTCTCTCACTAGCTTTCTACCCTGCCATATCACGTATCTTTTATTGCCCTCTGTGGCAGGTGTGAGGTGTGATAGCAGCCTTTTATTCTTTCTTCTCCTTCTGTCATATTCCTGGAAGTGCCAACCCTTTTGCCTCCCTCTTACTGATAAGTCACTCTATAGACCTGTCACATCTCATGCAAGCCTTTGCTTTGTTGAAAGAACTTGGGACTCCATCCATGGTGCTCCAGCAGCAGAAATGTCAGCTACAAAAAGAAGCAGGAAAAGAATCTGCGCTCTGGGAGCCTTTTCACAGAGACAGGTACCTATAGTGATCATCAGCCAGGGGCCACACCAGCCAAGAGAATCCTATGCTCTGTCTGAGCTTAAATATCCTATGTGACTTTCAGCCCTAACGAAGCATTTTTAGATTAGAGGAGGCCAGCTGGAAACAAGAAACCATACTAGCATGAAAGCTCCTATGGACTTCTGGTCTAATTTACCTCATCAAAATAATGTGGATAAAATCTAATTATGGTACTTGGTAATGCTTGATTTGGAAAACACAAAGGCATTATTTTTTTTTTTTTCTAATAACTTTTGCTCTACCATTTCTTGGAGCCCTGGTGGTAAATGGTTAAGAGCTCAGCTACTAACCAAAGTTCGAAGTCACCAGCTGCTCCTTGGAAACCCTATGGGGAAGCTCTGCTCTGTCCTACAGGGTCTTTTTAAGTTGGAATGGACTCGATGGCAACAGGCTTTTGGTTTTTATCATTACTTGGGTTGTTTGTTCCACAAACTGTAGACTGTTAACTGCTGTCAGAGTATTCTTTCTAAAATATAAATGAGACAATATCATTCTACTGTTTAATCTATATCAATCAGAATCTTTGATAATTTCCTTATTATGCCATGTTCTCAATTGGCCATGCTGTGTGCAATTATCCTCTACCTTTAATGTGATACCACTGTCTACCCACTTTTACCTACCCTCTCCTGGAGAGACAGTCCAGGGACTACAGCCTCCAGGAAGCCTGTCTCCTCTACTCCTTTCCCACATCAGTCCCTCTGCTGTTCTTAAGTTGTCTTAGCTAGCAAAGTACGTAGAGTATACCACTATTATGACGTTTACTCTTCTATTCTATAATGATCTGCCCATTGGATTGCAACTGCCACAGGACTGAATTATTTGAGAGCAGGCAAAGATTCATTTAGCTCAGTAACCACCTTACTTAATAACATCTCAATAATTGTTGGTTGAATTAATGAATATATGATGATGAGAAAATATCCACTAGTGCTAACTTTTGATATTTGAATACCCTAGCTATGCCGATGAAGCCCTGGTGGCACAGTGATTAAGAACTACAGCTGCTAACCAAAAGGTTAGCAGTTCTAACCCATCAGCCACTTCTTGGAAACCCTATGGGGCAGTTCTACTCTGTGCTATAGGGTCACTATAAGTCAGAATCAACTCGATAGCAGAGAGTTTGGTTTGTTTTTTTGTAGCTATGCCAATTAGCATTGTGGCCAAGAGTGGAATATACTATACACCCACCTAGAGAAAATACTTTGGATAATTTATTTTCACAAAATAGATAAAACAAGGAGTAATTTTACTCAAGCAAAGAAAATTTTGGTTAAAATAATTATTTATTTCAGGGGTCTTACAAACAGCAAGTTGTTGTTGTTGTTGTTAGGTGCCATCGAGTCAGCTCAAACTTATAGTGACCCTAGGTACCACAGAAGGAAATACTGCCTGGTCCTGCGCCAGGCTCACAATCGTTGTTATGCTTGAGCCCATTGTTGCAGCCACTGTATCAATCCATCTTGTTGAGGGTCTTGCTGTTTTCCACTGACCCTGCACTTTACCAAGCTTGAAGTCCTTCTCTAGGGACTGATCCCTCCTGACAACATATCCAAAGTACGTAAGACACAGTCTAGCCATCCTGCTTCTAAGGAGCATTCTGGATGTACTTCTTCCAAGACAGAATTGTTGGTTCTTTTGGCAGTCCATGGTATATTCAATATTCTTCACTAACACCACAATTCAAAGGTGTCAATTCTTCTTCGGCCTTTCTTATTCATTGTCCAGCTCTTGCATGCATACGATGCGATTGAAAATAGCACGGCTTGGGCTAGGCGCACCTTAGTCTTCAAGGTGCTATCTTTGTTTTCAACACTTTAAAGAGGTCCTTTGCAGCAGATTTGCCCAGTGCAATGCATCTTTTGATTTATTCATTGCTGTTTCCATGGGTGCTGATTGTGGATCCAAGTAAAATGAAATCCCTGACAACCTCAATCTTCTTTTCTCCATTTATCATGATGTTGCTTATTGGTCCAGTTGTGAGGATTTTTGTTTTCTTTATGTTGAGGTGTAATACATACTGAAGGCTGTGGTTTTTGATCTTCATCAGTAAGTGTTTCAAGTCCTACTTAACTTTTAGTAAGCAAGGTTGTGCCTAACACAGGTTGTTAATGGGTCTTCTTCAAATCCCGATGCCCGTTCTTCTTCATATAGTCCGGCTTCTCAGATTATTTGCTCAGCATACAGATTGAATAGGTATGGTGAAAGGATACAACCCTGATGTACACTTTTCCTGACTTTAAACCACACAAGTATTTCTAGTAAATTTAAGGTTTAAAAGCATTAACTAATTGATGGGAGTATCAAGAGGAAGAGAGATAGAAAGCATTTTAAGAGGAAAATCCAAGATCTATCCCTGGTGGTACAGTGGTTAAGCATTCTAACCAAAAGGTCAGCAGTTTGAATCCACCAGCTGTTCCTTGGAAACCTGTGAGGCAGTTCTACTCTGTCCTATAGAGTTATTATAAGCCATAATCAACTTGACAGCAAGGGATTTTTATTGAAAACAAATCAAGTTTTTAACAGAGAAACCCAGGTCTTATTGAAAACAAACCAAGTGAAAATAGCATGCGAACAGTAAAAAAAAAAAAAAAAAAAACTTGAAACGTTGCTCAGAGAGAATATGATTCAAATTACACATTCGATTTGCACAGATATCAGAAAAATACCCATGGTACAAAACAAAGATGAATCGGTACCCAATTCCCAGAAGAATTTTCACATGTAAACTAGAAGTAAGATTTATGGTATGCTACTTTTTTTTTGTTACTTTTCCTCCCATGCATATTGATTATATTGAAATAATATATGTTTGGGTCTGTTTTCCAAACAAGGCCATCAAATTTTTATGACCCTGTACCACGTGTTAATCATATTTGCATCATTAGGACTTAACACAGTGCTTGGCATCTAGCAGATATTTTATGCTTATTGATCTCTATACTGATATCTTATTGTCTGTTTAATACTTCACTTTCAGTAGAGACTATGAATTTCTTCCTTCAGTGGGCATGTTTTTAAAAATAATGTATACTTTGCATCTGAAAATCCAGAGATCATGGAGTATGTCTAAGAATATCCCAAATTTTCCAACTCTTCCAGCTTCTAAACAAGGGTCTTGACAATTTCATTGCACACAATCACAACCTCATGGTCCGATGACTATGAAGACTGGAATGATCCCTTAAATGAATCAAAGGAAAATTATTAATTTATAAGATGCTATCAAAATCCAAAAAAGGACATAATGAAATGCAATGTTAAATTTACAGACAACTGTATTAAAAAACTTCCTACTCTGAAAACTATGAAATATCACCTATTGAATACATTTGCAGAACACAGGGAATAAACACTCCACTGTGGTTGCCTCAGGGTATCAAACCATCTCTAACCCATTTCAGTTTCTACTTATAAAACTGTTGGTGGTAACAATCTGGATACATTCTTTGCTTAAATCTTTCATAGATATAACATCTGTCAAACAGCCAACATGCCTGACCCAGTTGTATTGAGTAAGCCCTACAGATTATTTGTCAGACAAATTCAGTAACCCAATATTTGTTTCTTTATTTTAAAATTTAATTGGTATGCAAATAGGGTAACAAGACAGCATTTGTGCTGGATACAGTTGTCACTTCAAATTCGGGTAACACTCATTATCATGCTTACAGATGTTTTTTTCCCACCTAACATCTGCCGATACTACCTAAACCCCAGGAAGTCTACAAACCTGTGCAAACTTCCCCTCACTGTGGATCTCTTTCTCTGTTATCTGTTCCGTGCACACTAATTTTGTGCATCTGAGGCCTCTGTTTGCCAGGATTATGCCTGCTTCCTAACACTTCTGCCTCCAGAGCTTTAGACTTGAAATTGAACAGACACAGAGCCAATTTATCATAGGATGACATGTGTCAAGTTCATGGTATTACCAGAGGAATCCTGGTATGCACTGTATTTATCCTTTTGTTGTCAGTGTGGACGAAGACAACACAGGATAGAAAAGTTGTTATATTTTTAATAGTGTGATATGTATTTAAAAATGAAACATTAATACTATTGTCTTCAAAATGTGGTGCTAGATCATTCTGCTTAAGACCAGAATCTCTTTGTGAAATAATCATCTGTCATTCAGGAATGCATCCTATTGAAATGCGAATAACAAAAGAAAAGCATTGGAATATGTTCTTTCAAAGGGGGGAAAAAACAACTTTGTTCAAATCAACAATTTATTTCCTCTATCTCTCTCATATTCACATAAATTCTAATCATGCCTAACGATGACTTTTTCATGAATACATAATAAGTTCACATCATGTGGCTTTTGTCAACAAATATAAATATCCAAGAGCATCTTCATTCCATCTTTCACTCACTAATATATGCACTTTTAACATCCTAATGATGCAGCCTTTACTGTGTTTTCTAGATCAAACAGAAAGCAAACATATACAAAGACAGTAATGTTTCAAGTATAAACCTAACAGACGAAAGGAAAAAAGCTTTTCGTTTGAACAAAGTTTAATAAAAAGCCCAAAACTTGAAGCAAAACTTTCAAATGCGAAACTGGCTGAACACAGAGTGACATCTTAACACCTCTACACAGATCTACTTTTTATCAGGAACAAACATTTGTTCATGCCAAGCCTGGCATCTAGTTGCTCATTTCAATGTGTAATTAACTCTGATTTCCAGGGCCCCTTCAATTACTATTCATTCTAACATTTGCAAATATGCCTCCCAAAGTAAAGAGTAAAGAAGACCTGAATGCTAGCACTTTTTAAATTTTTTTTAGGTATGTAATAATCAGGTAAAAAGATCAAACATAAAAACCTCAGGACTGCTTATATAGATGTATAATAATAAACTCCAGTTAGGATTCAACCTGTCTCTCAATTCTCATGATTGATTTGCTAGATTGCTCAATTATAAATCCTTAATAAACAATGCAAATCAAGGATTATTTTGTGAATATTTATATTTATTAATTATCAGAAGTATTGACCAGAATTCAGTAGCTAGACTATGGAAATTGTAGGCTTATTCAAAACAGTCATCGAAGAAAGTTTAATGAAAGGACGCTTGACAAATATTTGAGTGTAGGGAAACAGTAAGAGAAGGTGAAGGACCCACGTACCTACAAAAGTAGGAAGCCATTACCAAACAGGCCAAGGAGAGACAGGTGTCAACAGAACCCTGGTGGAAGTTTTGCCCAACAGGAGCAGTAGCCTTAGTAAAGGAACCCAGACAGCAGAGTCCAGTCCCAACACAGCAGAGAAGAAACAGGTGCAATAAGGATTTCAGCTGTTCTCTCCTCAGTTTTTAATATTCTTTATTTACTATCTCTCATTGGATAAATCCAGCTGGAAGGCAGAAGGAGCCCAAGGGAGCTCAAGGGAACCCAGCTAAGGCCAGGGCACAGAGAAAAGTAGAGACATGTGGGAACCAAATCTGCAGAGCCAGATGGAAAATATCCAGCCCACTGACTTTTCTGTGGTGTGCTAGTACCCACTGCCAAATGATATGATCTCAAGGACCCAATAAAAAGAGAACGCCTTGATTTCCTTCCCAAGAGAGTCACATGGAACTCCACAGCTGAAGTCAAACTTCTGATGTATGTATCAGAAGTTGAAGATAAAACCATAATTATCTCAACCATATGCATCCTCCGTGAGGCTTCTCAGAGCCCCTGGACCAAGCTGCTGAGCCCCTGTTGGCTGAGAGTCCCTGGATATCTACTTAACTACAGCCAAGGGGAAAAAATCAGTCGCATGTTAAATCCAGGTTAGGGAATCCAAATCATAACAATGTCTAGAAAAATACTATGGGTTCACTCTTAATAAGTACAAAGACAATTTTTGACAGTTTTAATGCATTGCTTGGGTGGTTCTCAGGAAAGTTGTAGGAACAAACAGAGAAATGTTCAAATACCATCTAACTCTTTAGCTTAGAATAAAAAACCATCTGACCTCAACATTGCTTTTCACATCCATCCTGCATTTTAAAAAGCTATATTAAAAAAAAAAAAAAAAAATTCCACACTAAGCATCTAATTAGGCATTTGTACATACATTACCTCAACTAATTCTCACAACAAATTTAGCGATAGACATTATATTTCTCGGTTTCTACAATATCATCTGAGAATCAGAAAGATGAAATAAGTTCCCTGAGCTTGTGGAACTATGACTTGAGGTCAAAACTGGAACTGTGAGTGTGGCCTAGTCTTCAAACCACAACTGTCTCCTGCTGTGTAGCAAGGAAGGTCTACTTAGCCTTCCTTGCCTAAATAGGTCATGCAATTTCATAGCTTTGTATACCTCATACTTAGGTCTACAGGGAGCTTCCTGCCATCTTCATTTGACAGGTTTTCAAAAAAAGGATTCATAAAACACCTACTTTGGACCCATGTGGTAGGCAATAGGAATACAAAAGAAATGAATAATCGCAAAATCCTTGTGCTTAAGCAACCTTGGGCTAATGAGGGATACAAACTACTTTTGAAGAATTTGCTCAAATTCCCCCTCCACTCTAATTTTTTTTTTTTCCAGGCTAAAGTGAAACCTCTCCTAAACTGGCCCTTAGAGGACGTATATATTCAGACTTATCAATTAGGACATTGTGCCCTTTTTTATACTCACCAATGCAACAACTAGATTATGCTCAGTGGTGTGTCCTACATCCCTCCCTGAAACTTCTGTCATTCTCACTCATGGTAAGCACTTTATAAGAAGCCTTCGTTCAATAAACATTTACTGAGTGCCTATAAGACAATGGAAACCCTGGTGGTGTGGTAGTTAAGAGCTACATCTGCTACAAAAGTTCGACAGTTCGAATCCACCAAGCGCTCCTTGGAAACTCTATGGGGCAGTTCTACTCTGTCCTATAGGGTAACTATGAGTCAGTATCGACTCTACGGCAACGGGTATGGGTATAAGGCACTAGGCACTATACTAAATTTGGAAATAACTGGTGGGAAAATAACACACGAATCCTCTCCAGGAATCCATCTAAAGGTATTTAGAATATATAGACATGGAAATAGGCATATAATGTAGTCAGCTGCTAACTAAAAACCTAGAGGTACAAGTTCACCCAGAGGTACCTTGAAAGAAAGACCTGCCAATCTACTTCTGAACCAGCCATTGAAAACCCTATGGGACACAGTTCTACTCTCACATACCTTAAGTCACTATGAGTCCAATGGCACCTGTTTTGTTTTGTTTTTCATGACACAATTTATCACATTGAAGCAGGCATTTCTAATGAGTCTCTGTAACTCCCTAGGTGTTCAGGGGGCATTAGGGTGAATACGAAGCTTGCGTGTCCAACCGTCTTCAATAAGCATTATAGTACAGGGTCAAAAAGAAAAAAAAAAAAACTGTTGCCATCGAGTTGATTCTGAAAGGGTCAAATACATTACAGCAAAGAAATTGTCTCCTAATATTTAATGGTCTACATTAATTAAACAAATAAATAACTTTTAAATAAATTCGATCTCAATACTGTTAAAAATAGACTAAATGTATATTCTTCACACAGACAAAAAGAAAAAAATACAGTTTGCATTATTCAATAATGCTATTTATAATCACAGGACTCTATAAAGCCCTAAAGGGCTTTCTATATTTTCATTGATATATGCTTCTTTGAAACACTGGAGTCTATGACAGGCCAAGAGAGTTTAAGAGGGTTAGGCTTCTGCTCTTTCTAGGTGGTCAAGAACACTATATTAATTATACTCACATCAATTATTGATAGACACATTTTTAGAACACAGTAAAAATTCTCATAATTGTTCATGCAAAAAAAATCAGAGGAAATAGATTTTTGAACAACATAAGACATGATACACCCCCAAATTCACATTTGTACCATAGAATGTAAATATGCCAAATTAAGCTGAACCTCAAGATTTTTTTTTTTTTTTTACTTCATTCACTCTAGTGCAGATAAACATTTACTATAATCCTAGTTCTAAGTAATGATTTTCATTCACTAAAGGGCAGCCCTACTTCTTTCTGGAAGAATGTACTAAGCCAGAAACAATAGAAATGTGTGTTTGTATTATTGTGCACATAAACTTATTGACTTTGAAAGAATAACTTGTGGATCAATAAGGGAGAAATTTATTACACCAATCAACCCCAGGTAACTAGAACTAAATAAGATGCATCAGTCTTAAGTTGAAATGGAAATTACTTCAGTATTGCTACAGCTGAAAACAAACCATAAAATGAAATCATCACATTGTACCAGGAAATTTTGCATAAGCAGTCTGATAGATTCTAATGTGTTAGGGCTGCATGTATACCAGCCTCACAGCCTGTATGAAAAATGTTGAGATCAATGGATGCTGATGAGCGATATTTAAATGAATTTCTAAATGACTGTAATAAAAAATTTAGTTGACTCAACCCCTGCTGTTCTGGGCTGTAAAGTTATGAGCTCTATTTACCTGAAAGCATGTATGCCTATTAGACTCGCCAGGAGTTTCTCAACCCTGGTATTAAGTAGAATATCTATTTAAAATGAACCAAGCGTCAGACTATATCAAGTCTGTTACTTCAGGCTGGGATAAAACAGCATGCTAACCTCATGTACATGACGAAAAGAGCAGAAGAGAATAAATCTTAGTGGCTTTTCTTACCCTTCTTTGTGAGCAAAATCTTTCATAAAATGCAGTTGGTATTGCAAGAATATAGTAAGTTTGCTTTCACAAGTAAAAAGTGACATAAGAAAGAGGAAGTTGAATTAGAATTATATAAACTGAGGAGGTTATTGGTCAGGTGGGGAAAATGAAACCATACAAGAGCATTTTCTTGAACAGAAAGAACACAAATGGGTTGCTGTTGTTGTTGTAGTTAGGAGCCATCGAGTCGGTTCCAACTCGTTGCATCCCTATGTACCACACAACGAAACACTACCCGGTCCTGTGCTACCCTTACTATCGTTCTTATGCTTGATCCCGTTGTTGCAGCCACTGTATCAATCCATCGCATTGAGCGTCTTCCTCTTTTCCACTGACCCTGTACTTTACCAAGCATGATGTCCTTCTCCAGGGACTGATCTCTCCTGACAACATGTCCAAAGTATTTAAGATGCAGTCTCGCCACCCTTGCCTGTAAGGAGCATTTTGGTTGTATTTCTTCCAAGACGGATTTGTTCATTCTTTTGCAGTCCGTGGTATATTCAATATTCTTCACCAACACCACAATTCAATGGCGTCAATTCTTCTTTGGCCTTCCTTATTCATTGTCCAGCTTTCACATGCATATGATGCAATTAGGGTAAGACCACCTTAGTCTTCAAGGTAACATCTTTGCTTTTCAACACTTTAAAGAGGTCTTTTGTAGCAGAGTTGCCCAAAGTGATGTGTCTTTTGATTTCTTGACTGCAGCTTCCATGGGCATTGATTGTGGATTCAAGTAAAATGAAATCCTTGACAACTTCAATCTTTTGTCCATTTATCATGATGTTGCTTACTGGTCCAGTTGTGAGGATTTTTGTGTTCTTTATGATGAGGTTTGTTTTTTTTTTTTTATAATCCATACTGAAGACTTTGATCTTCGTCAGTAAGTGCTTCAAGTCTTCTTCACTTTCAGCAAGCAAGGTTGTGTCATCTGCATAACCCAGGTTGTTAATGAGTCTTCCTCCAATCCTGATGCTCCGTTCTTCTTCATACAGTCCAGCTTCTTGGATTATTTGCTCAGCATACAGATTGAATAGGTATGGTGAAATGATACAATCCTTACGCACATTTTTCCTGACTTTAAACCATGCAGTATCCCCTTGTTCTGTTCGAATGACTGCCTTGATCTATGTAAAGGTTCCTCATGAGCACAATTAAGTGTTCTGGAATTCCCACACTTTGTAACATTATCCATAATTTGTTATGATCCACACAGTTGAATGCCTTTGCACGGTCAATAAAACACAGGCAAACATCCTTCTGGTATTCTCTGCTTTTAGCCAGGATCCATCTGACATCAGCAATAATATCCCTGGTTCCACGTCCTCTTCTGAGTCTGGCCTGAATTTCTGGCAGTTCTCTGTTGATACATTGCTGCAGCCTTTTTTGAATGATCTTCAGCAAAATTTTGGTTCCATGTGATATTAATGGTATTGTTTATTAATTTCCACATTCCGTTGGAGCGCCTTTCTTGGGAATAGGCATAAATATAGATCTCTTCCAGTCAGTTGGCCAGGTAGCTGTCTTCCATATTTCTTGGCACAGATGAGTGAGCACTTCCAGTGCTGCATCCATTTGTTGAAACATCTCAGTTGATATACGGTCATTTCCTGGAGCCTTGTTTTTCCCCAATGCTTTCAGCGCAACTTGGACTGCTTTCTTCAGTGCTATCGGTTCCTGATCATATGTTACCTCTTGAAATGGTTGAATGTCAAGAATTCTTTTTGGTATAATGACTCTGTGTATTCAATCTATCTTCTTTTGATGCTTCCTGTATTGTTTAATATTTTTCCCATATAATCCTTCACTATTGCAACTCTAGGCTTGAATTTTTTCTTCAGTTCTTTCAGCTTGAGAAAAACTGAGCATGTTCTTCCCTTTGGTTTTCTATTTCCAGCTCTTTGCCCATGTCATTATAATACTTTGTCTTCTTGAGCTGCCCTTTGAAATCTACTGTTCAGTTATTTTCCTCCATCATTTCTTCCTTTTGCTCCAGCTGCTTGACTTTCGAGAGCAAGTTTCAGAGTCTCCTCTGACATTCATCTTAGTCTTTTCTTTTTTCCTAACTTTTCAATGACCTCTTGCTTTCTTCATGTATGAAGTCCTTGATGTCAGTCCACAACTTGTCTGGTCTTTGGTCATTAGTGTTCAACACGTGAAATCTATTCTTGAAATGGTCTTTAAATTCAGTTGGGATATACTCAGGGTCGTATTTTGGCTCTAGTGGGCTTGCTCTGATTGTCTTCAGTTTCAATTTGAACTTGCATATGAGCACTTGATGTCTGTTCCACAGTTGCCCCTGGCCTTGTTCTAACTGATGACATTGAGCTTTTCCATCATCTTTTTCCACAAATGTATTCGATTTGATTCCTGTGTATTCCATCTGGTGAGGTCCATGTGTATCATCGCCGTTTATGTTGGTGAAAAAAGATATTGGCAATGAAGAAGTCTTTGGTCTTGCAAAATTCTACCATTTGATCATTGTTTCTATCACCAAGGCCATATTTTCCAACTGCTGATCCTTCTTCTTTGTTTCTAGCTTTCGCATTCCAGTCACCAGTAATTATCAGTGCATCCTGATTGCATGTTCAGTCAATTTCAGACTGCAGAAGCTGACAAAAGTCTTCAATGTCTTCATCTGTGGCCTTAGTGGTTGGTGCATAAATTTGAATTATAGTTGTATTAACTGGTCTTCCTAGTAGGGGTATGGATAGTATCCTATCATTGACAGTGATAGGATAGATCTTGAAACATTCTTTCTGACCATGAATGCAACAGCATTCCTCTTCAAGTGGTTATTCCCACCATAGTAGACTATATAATTGTCCTGTTCAAAATGGCCAATGCCAGTTGATTTGAGCTCACTATGCCTAGGATATCAATGTTTATGCATTCCATTTCATTTTTGACAATTTCCGATTTTCCTACATTTATACTTCATACATTCTAGGTTCCAATTTTTAATGGATTTTGCAGCTGTTTCTTCTCATTCTGAGTTATGCCACATCAGCAAATGAAGGTCCCAAAAGCTTTACTCCATCCACATCATTAAGGCTGACTCTACTTTGAGGAGGCAGGTCTTCCTCAGTCGTCTTTTGAGTGCCTTCCAACCTGGGGGGCTCATCTTCTAGCACTATATCAGACAATATTCTGCTGCTATTCATAAGGTTTTCACTGGCTAATTCTTTTCAGAAGTAGACCATTGGGTCCTTCTTCCTAGTCTTTCTTAGTCTGGAAGCTCAGCTGAAACCTGTCCTCCATGGGTGACCCTGCTCGTATCTGAATACCGATGGCATAGCTTCCAGCATCGCAGCAATCCGCAAGCCCTCAGAGTAAGGCAAACAGACAGACACATGCGGCACAAATGGGTATGATCTGTAAAAGAAGGAAGTAGAAGGAGAATGTTCATGGAAAGGAGATTTAGCATGCTTAATGCTGTTCAAATGTGATACAATAAAAAAATGATGGGAACCAATTTGATTAAAATTCAAATAATGGAACAAAATCATACAAATAAGCAGATTTGAAGGCAAGAGAGAATTATGGTGGAATAGCATGGTATGATGGATCGTTTTTGTGTGGACTTTCTCCCCATGGTCTTGTAACTCCCACCCAAATGATTGGTTGGTACTGTACAGGTAAGGTAATTGTGGCCCACCGAGTGGATTGGTCAGTTTTGATCTCCCTCTAGTCTTAAAAGACAGCCAATTTCAAAGCAGAGAGAAGATCCCACCACCACCAATGAAGAATAGCCAAGAACAGAGACCAAGTCCTTTGGACCCAGGATCCCTGTGCTGAGAAGCTCCTGGAACCAGGAGACAGAGAGAGAAACCTTAAGAAGCGTTGATAGACAAATGATGGCAGAGACTGCAGGAGACCACGTGGCGGGCTTCTAGGCCCGCATGCAAGAAAGTGTAGATGCCAAGGGCCAGAGATGTGAATGCAAGCACTCCTGGGAAGAGGCTGTTGTGACAGAAGAACTGTATCCTGATTTTTCTGGAACTTGATTTGTAACCTGTTACTTCCCTAATAAAACTCCACAATAGTAAGTATTGTTTATGAGTTCTGTGTGGCCATTGCAGGAATTACCATACCCAGCAGAGAAGTACAGTGTTGTGGGAGGGACAGTTGGTATCAGAATTGGTAAAGATGGTGGAGAGAGGCAGCACGTCTGACTTCTGCCTCATAGGAATCAGCTTTGGGTTGTTGATCTTGATTCTCCTTCCCTTTTGTGAATTTAGAGGGGGCCAGAGCTGCCTCCACGCTGTTTTTACAAATAGAGAAGCAATATGTGGAGATAGCAATGACAAAGATTAAATGATGATAGAGATTGTGCTGAAATTTGTCCACTAATAGCATCAAGAAATATTGAAAATACAAATGTTCATCAGGTTACAATTAAGGCAAGACCAATCTGTATTTGAGAATATAAAAAAGGGGGAAACAAATATTTTTGCAGCATAGAAAAATTTCTGTAATGAAATTCAGTATAACAAAAAGTTTGCTTTTAGTCCAACACATTCCTATAATATTAAAGAAATTAAATCTTGCAATAGCAGGGCAAATGTAATAAATGGATGTGAAGTACACTATTTCCAATATGTCAGAGTAGAGAGCTCCACTAAAAGAACGCATCTTTCAAAAAGCTTCCGTACATTTCTGGAGGCCAAGAAAAATCTGTGCGACTAATGAAGAAGGGAGTGAAATCTGTAAGACAGTAGTCTCATGTTTATCATCAACAGAAACCAAACCATGATAGAAAAAAAGAATTTTAAAAGGATATAAAATTGGTTAAAAAGAATTTTTTATACTGAACTCAAAGAAGTGCTGAAGATACAATGGGAGACTATATATCTAAGTGATTTGTATACTATTTTGTGCCTGCTAACACTGAACATACAAATTTTTTTTAATGGGCCAGTAAACAATGATAGGAAGTAAGAAATAATTCTAAGACTTAATTATTCTTTTACCTTTCGTCATAAAACACTAATTTGGAAAGCAAGACAACTATGTAGACTTTTTTGTTGCCATTATTTTTGCATCAAATGAATTGACAAAGAAAGAATTCTAATTAATGTTAAATAATCACAAGACTAAAAGTCATAAAAAATAACAGAGCAATAATCTGTCTGTTTCCTGTACTCTGTGGGGTGATATGAAAAATAAAGCCTCTTTGCAATTTAGGACATTGGAATGAGACCAGTAACTGAAGGAATAATTATGGCTATAATTTGAGGAATGTGGGATGACAGAAATCTCACTCTTAGGTCAGTAGATAGAGTTAAATAATCCATATAGGAGCTAACTAATATTTGTACAAAAAAATAACATCACAAAGGTAGGGAGGAGAATAAAATCAGACTATTTATTACTCTGGCCCTCTTCAAAGTGGCTGTGTTCCTCAGCCAATCACAGTCATTGTCAGACAACCCTTTCCTTTCAGGTTCTGGCAACACCTCTACTGCTTGCCCCCTCAGGCCTAGCCTGTGGTACAGTAACTGTTTGTTATTAGCCCCAGGGCACAGCACCATTCCTTATAGTTTCCTACCAATGTTTTGTAAATATCCCTTTATTAAAATGCCTTAAAATGTCCTAATATGAGTGGTTGACTGTTGCTTGCTGGGATCTTGACTGACATGTTTTAACAAACTTTTTTCCAAAGAGTTTATGATCTTGAAAAGACAGAGAGAATTTCTATGAAACAATGTTGTTGTTGTTGCTGTTACATGCTGTCAAGTCGATTCCAATTTATAGCAACACTATTTTCGACAGTATAAAATACTGCCCAGTCCTGAGCCATCCTCACAATCATTGTTATGCCTGAGCCCATTGTTGCAGCCACTGTGACAATCCATCTCATTGAGGGTCTTCCTCTTTTTCCCTGGCCCTCTACTCTACCAAGCATGATGTCCTTCTCCAGGGACTGGTCCCTCCTGATAACATGGCCAAAGTATGTGAGACGAAGTCTCACCATCCTCACTTCTAATGAGCATTCTGGCTGAATTTCTTCAAGACAGATTTGTTTCTTGTTCTGGCAGTCTATGGTATAGTCAATATTATTTGCCAACACCATAATTCAAAGGCATCAATTCTTTTTTGGTCTTCTTTATTCATTGTCCAGCTGTCACATACATATGAGACAGTTGAAAACACCCTGGCTTGGGTCAGGCACACTTTAGTCCTTAAATGACATCTTTGCTTTTTAACACTTTAAAGAGGTCTTTTGCAGCAGATTTGCCCAATGCATTGCATCATTTGATTTCTTGACTGCTGCTTCCATGGGCATTGATGATGGATACAAGTAAAATGAAGTCCTTGATAACTTCAACATTTTCTCCATTTATCATGATACTGTTTATTAGTCCAGTTGTGAGGATTTTTTGTTTTCTTTATGTTGAGTTGTAATCCATACTGAAGGCCATTGTCTTTCATCTTCATCAGTAAATGCCTCAAGTCCTCTTCACTTTCAGCAAGCAAGATTGTGTCATCTGCATATCAAAAGTTATTACTCAGTTTTCCACCAATCCTGATGCATTTTTCTTCTTCATACAGTCCAGCTTCTTGGATTATTTGCTCAGGATACAGATCAAATAAGTATGGTGAAAGGATACAACCCTGACACTTACCTCTCCTGACTTTAAGCCATGCAGTGTCCCCTTGTTCTGTTCTAATGACTGCCTCCTGGTCTGTGTACAGTTCTTCATGAGCACAAATAAGTGTTCTGGAATTCCCATTGTTTCCAGTGTTATCCATAATTTGTTACGATCCACACAGTTGAATGCCTTTGTATAGTCAATAAACCACAGATAAACATCTTTCTGGTATTCTCTGCTTTCAGCCATGATTCATCTGACATCTTCAATGATATCCCTGGTTCCACATCTTCTTCTGAATCTGGCTTGAATTTCTGGCAGTTCCCTGCCAATGTACTGCTGCAACCACTATTTATCTTCAGCAAAATTATACTTGTGTGTGATATTAATGATATCGTTTGATAATTTCTACATTCAGTTGGATCACTTTTCTCAGGAATGGGTACAAATACGGATCTCTTCCAGTCAGTTAGCTGTCTTCCAAATTTCTTGGCATAGATGAGTGGGCACTTCTAGAGCTGCACTCATTTGTTGAAACATCTCAATTAATATTCCATCAATTCCTGAAGCCTTAGTTTTTGCCAATACTTTCAGTGCAGCTTGGACCTCTTCCTTCAGTATCATTGGTTCTTGATTATATACTACCTTCTGAAATGATTGAATGCCAACCAATTCTTTTTGGCACAATAGGAAAGCAATATAAGACTTCTTTAACAAAGTACTGTGTAATGTAGCCACCACCCATCTGTTTGTTGTACTGTGGTGGCTTGTATGTTGCTGCGATGCTGGACTTTATGCAACCAGTAATCCAAATACCAGCAGGGTCACCCGTGGTGGACAGGTTTTAGCAGAGTTTACATATTGCTATTATGCTGAACAAGGATGGAGTAGGAAGAAAGCCTAGTGATCTACTTCTTAAAATAGCCAATGAAAACCCTATGGATCACAATAGAATACTGTCTACTATAGTGCTAGAAGATGAGCCCCCTAGGTTGGAAGGCACTCAAAATACACAGTAGCTCCAACAATGAACTTGAGCATACCAATGATTATAAAGAGGGCTCATGACCAGGCAATGTTAAGTTCTCCTGTACATGGGGCCACCAAAAGGCAGAGCCAACTTGACAGTAACTAACAACAACATGAGGTATAGCAGAGACTAAATTTTGACAAGTGTAGTAAGTGTGGCCCAAATAGTTAGGGAAGCTTTAGGGTGACTTTTTCATATTGAAAATTAGGATGCGTATCAGGGAGGGGGGGTGAGGGAAGAAGAGAGGGAGGGAAAATAAGAAAGAAAAAGAGAGAGAATACAAAACATGAATGATTCCAAGCTAGGCTAAAAGTCATTGTGAGAAAAAAAAGTAAAAAAAAAAATTCCATCCTTGCAGAGACTCATTAGTTGAAAGCTGGTAACCTGTAATCCAGGTTATCCAAGGCTACCCCAGTTCACACCTATTGTCCTAGTATAATTCATTAATAGTGATAAATTACATGGTAACCTCATTGAATGCATTATACAGTAGAAAGTCATTCTGAATTCCTGAACAAGAAATTAATGTGATAAAAGAGGTATTTTACTATGATTCATTTGCAATGGAATGCAATATAGACGTAAGATAGAAAGGGAAGTTCAGAGATTAATGGAGTTTAAAGAGAAGAAAATCATTTCATTAAACAAATTTCTCTCATAACCAAAACATATGCATATTCAAAATATAACTAGTTGTTCTTTGTAACCTAGACTTTGTGGTGAATCCCATTCAAAGAAACATAGTACGACAACCCAAATAAGTTCAAAGGAATTAAATCTTTACTGAACACTCTCAGGGAATTTCAAAGGAAATAAAATGTGAAGCCATCAGGAACAATTATCAAATTAGTCTTTGCACCTTCTTTCCCTAGCAGTCATTTATATTTACATTGGATTCTCCTCATTTTGCATATTCCCTTTCTCATAGGGACAAAGCCTCTTGTCTTTCCTTAGTCCCGTCTTTGCTCCAATCCCAGCATCCTTTTGGCTCAAGCTTGATCTTGAAATGGAAAAAATATTTACCTTGATTTACTGAAGTTATCACATCAGAAAGGTGTGATCTCTTCAGATGACATTTTTATAAGCATCTTTAAATTGTTATTAAAGCAACATATGCACAAGGCTAAAAAAAAAAAAAACAGAATTTATGAGAAAAGCAAATTTCTCCCACCTTTTTCTCATTTCATCCCCAAATGTCACTTCGTATAAAAAGTCTCTTTTAATTGTTTTTGCTTTTAATTCCTCTTATGACTACTCTGAGATTTTATATAACGCCTTCATGTCATTGTCTTATTTTATTAACTTTATGTAGTATCTCTTGAATTCCTTCCATGAATTATAAGGGTTGGACATACTTGCAACACCCCCACTCTACCCTCTTGTCCTCCAAATTTTTATAGATGAATTATTTTTAATTTTACATTAGTTAACTTGGTAAATTTAATAACATATTTAGATTTTTTTTTATTCCAACAAATTTAACCAGTGTTCTCTGACTCCTTACTATGTAAAATGTGGATGTTATTACCTAAATTATTCTTCTCAACGTTTCCTCATATTTTCCTCCTTCTGTCAGTTACACTTTTTACTTTTACCTTGCAATGCTGTTTATATTTACATTAAATTTTAAACAATGATTGTGTTTCAGCATGCTTTGTCTATAAGTTGATTTTAAATAGAAACCAAGGTACTATGTATAACATGAGTCTCGTCAACTGTAAGGTAACATGATGTGTGAAAATCATATTTCCTTCTCTTTGTGAGACTATCAGGCTGCTTGGCACCTTGAAGGAGAAGCTTCTAGCAATAATGATAAAACTCTGGTAGTTACATTCTGCCATGTGATTAAAATCCTGCCACATGACTGTTGATTTAGAACCATGATTTTATTGCAAAACTAGAACATTTGGTTGGGAGATATTATTATTTTTCTCATGGACAAAGGGTTCAGGTCTTTTTAGCATATCCTTAAGATTATCCAGACTCTCAATAATACCATGTCTTACATGGGAACCCATAGTTTTCTGATGACCGTCTCCTCTATCATATGTGTAAAAAAAAAAAAAGTATAGTAGCAAGAAAAAAAAAAAAAACCTTCAGGAAATTACAGCATAGAACCTTGAGTTTAGTTCGTTCTATTACATTTCTCTTCCCCAACTTCTTACACTGAGCTTCTCTTTCAATTCCTACACTTGTAGTGAACCTGCTGAAGGGAATACTATAAACATGCTGATTAGTAATAATACAAACCATAAAATCTTAAAAACTGACGCCAGGACTAATTCCCACTTTTAAAACTCATTTCTTCACTAGCTATGATAATAACACTTTCTCCCTAACTCCCTGCTGCCTTAGTTATCTAGTGCTACTATAACAGAAATACCACAAGTGGATGGCTTTAACAAACAGAAATTTGTTTTCTTACAGCCTAGAAAAGACTAGAAGTCCAAATTCAGGGTGCCAGCTCTAAAGGAAGGCTTTCCTCTCTCTGTCTGCTGGGAGCAAGTTCCCTGTCTCTTGGAGCTTTTGCTCCTGGGCAATCTCCATGTAGCTTGGTGTCTCTCTTATCCCATCTCTGCTTTTCTCTCTTCCTTTGTTTAATCTCAAAATACACTCTAATCTTGGCTTATTAACATAATAAATATAATCTAATCTTTATTGACATAACTTAATCCTGCCACATTAACAAAACAAACACAATCCATTCACAAATAGAATTATAACCTCAGGGAGAGGTTAGGATTTACAACACGTATTTTTGAGGGACACAATTCAATCCATAACACCTACCTACCGCTATCATTATTATTTCTGTCTCTCGTCCACCTCTCTCCACTCATAAATGCTGAAATTCCCTAAGATTTCTCAAAATTCTTCTCTTGGTTCATTACCCTTTTAACCCTTGGTAAGATTTACATATGATTCCTGAATCTGTATTTGTAGCTCAGACTTCTTTCCTGAGCCCTAAATCTTTGAGGAAACCAAAATTCTTTCTTGTTCTTTCTCAGGTTTAGGCTAAAACATCTCTCTACACGTCTTCAGGTGCTTTAAACTCTAGAGAAATAGAAGTGATCACAATACTTAACAACTGAAAGTTAGAGCTCTAATATTCATTGACTATTGGAATGAATTTGACTGTTATTCATTGACTGTTAGAAGGTTTGGCATGACTGTCATGTGAAATTGGATAAAGAAAGTGGTGTTTATTGATATTTTCAATTTAATTATGGAATAATCACCTAAACAAATTGGTATATAGTCTAGGACATAAAAGCTGGCATGTGGCAAAGACCCAAAAAACCAAACTCACTGCTGTCAAATAGATTCTAACTCATAGCGACCCTATAGGACAGAGTAGAACTGCCCCATAGAGTTTCTAAGGAGCGCCTGAGGGATTGGAACTGCCGACTTCTTGGTTAGCGGCTGCAGCACTTAACCACTTTGCCGCCAGGGTTTCCGTGGGAAAGACAGGAATGCGAAAAGAAGATATTTATATATTAGCTAAAACCAAAAAGTTCCCTAAACCCGTTGCCATTTAATCAATTTCAACTCATAGCAACCCTATAAGGCAGGGTAGATCTGACAGATAGGGTTTCCAAGGAGTGGCTGATGGATTCAAACTGCAGGATTTTTGGTTACCAGCTGAGCTCTTAGTCACTGCACCACCAGGGCTCCTAAAAATTTCCCCAGATTTCTAGTGGTTAGGGCCCATAGATTGGGAAATGCCATTTTAATCCAGTGGTTCTAAAACATAGAGCACATCAGGATTGCTTGGGAGCTTTAAGAAAGTAGAGAGTCTTAGTTCTCCCAGGGAATTGAAATTAAAGTGTCTGCCTGTAGAGCCCTAGTATGTACATGTTAACCATCTTAGGTTAACCAACAGGCCTACACTGGTATTCAGACTGGCAATTTGTATCCTCTAAGGAAAAAAAAAAAATAAGGAAAGCCACACAATAATCATGGAAAACATTAGAAATTGAAAACCCGTAAGTTACATTTTGGATTTTTTTTCTAATATTTTGGGTTAATTTTCCTTTTTTAATTTGGTTCAACTAGATTCATAATCAAATTAGATAATTGTTTAGTCCAGAACCAATTTGTAGACTATGGCTATGCAATTATTAGGATTTGCATGATCACAAATTCCAACATACTACAAATAACAACATATATTTAATTAGAGTTGTTAAAGTTTAAGCAAATGTCAATCTCTTGCAAACAGTTTATGATTTAGAAATATATCTAAAGATCAATTAAATTCTGCAAACCTAAACTCCATCTAATTTAAATCATAAAGCACAATGTTTGCTCTTTTAAAATGAACAGTATTCCTTAATATCGAATGTTCTATTCTGTCGCTAGGTGCCGTCGAGTCAGATCGGACTCATAGCGACCCTGTAGGACAGACTAGAACTGCCTTTTAGGGTTCCAAGGAAGGGCTGGTAAATTTGAACTGCCGAGCTTCTAGTTATCAGCCTGAGCTCTTAACCCCTACACCACCAGGGCATACATATTTTGGGCATACATAAAACTTGACGGATTGAGAAGGCTTGGGTGATCATAATTATAATGGGCAACCTCTTACACATGATATCAACATTTGGAAGAATGCTCAGATATAGTGCATCATCAGTAAGAAAAGTTTGTTATTAGAAGATTATGTATATGCATGGGGTCTAGAAGACAAGTCAATGTTGCTTTGCTTTTCCCACTAAGTAGTCACCATTTAGTTTTAGTTCTCCCAAAGGACTCTAGGGTAAGGGTTGGGGTGAAAATAATTTATTTGGGATATAATCCCAGGAAGCACAATGAGAGAGTGAAGGAATGAGACAGGGAAGTGAAGAAAGCCAATGAAGAGTGCATTAGTGAGTGATCACTGGGAACCTGGGGCTCAGTCCCTCAGTGTACACTCTGAAAGACAAAGTAGAATGCACCACAGAATTGTTCTAATGAAGAGAGAAGAACATGAGGTATTTACCTGTGAACTCCTGTTCTTCATTCTTTACTCCCTGACACTTCTCATTTGCCGCATTCCCAAACTGAGCATGCTCCTTAAGTAAAAAACATCTCAGGCAGAAAGATCCAGTCCTTTAGGATATACAGTAACTGTTTGCAGGAGGCTTTTTACGTAGGCAGAGAGGGTTTGAGCAAGGCACCAGCGTTGACTACCTTGTTCACCATTCTCTTAACACTGAGTTCACCTCCCCTGGGCAACCAGCAGCCCCTCTTCTCTCTGGTGTCCTCTTCCTCACAATGCAACCCCCCCCCCCCTTTTCTTTCTCTTTCTCTTTCTCCTTTCCAGTGAACTCTCAGGAATAAGAAAACTACATAGGCATTCAAACATGCATTTTTACTGACCCAAGATTCTTTTTTTTTTTTTTCATTCTAAGTGTTTTTACCTTTGTATTTAACAAGTATTGACTATAAGGAAATATAAGTAGTATTAATATAAGCGTGTCAAAGTCAGAAACTACTCAATATTTAATGCCTTATCTGATCGCTTTACCCCATCATTGGACAATCTTTACACAAACACAGCCACTGTGTTGAAACACACCTTCAATAATTACTCTTTACTCCATCTTGATCAGATGCTTTGGTTTATCCACATCTCTCAGTATGTCCTCAGCATGTAAGAGATGTGAAGATTGTTCATGGTAGTGGTTGAATAGTGTCCCCCTGAAAGATATATCCAAGTCTTAACCACTGGTACATGTGAATGAGACCCAGTTGAAAATACGGTTTTGCAGATGTAATTAGGTTAAAGATCTCAGGATGAAATCATCCTGGATTTAGGGTGGGCTCAAAATCAATGACTGGTGTCTTTATAAAAGAAAAGGAGAAGACAGACAGAGACGCACAGAGGAAAAGTTCATGTGAAGATGGAAGTAGAGGCTGGAGTTATGCTGCCACAAGACAAGGAAAGCAATGGGTTGCCAGCTGCCATCCGAAGCTAGGAGAAAGGTGGAATGGATTCTCCCTCTGAGTCTCCAGAAGGAACTAACCAGGATGATAACCTTGATTTTGGGTTTCTGGCCTCACCAACTGAGAGAGAATAAATTTTGTTGTTTTAAGCCGCTAAATTTGTGATAATCTGTCACATCAGTCATACCAATCCTAGAAAACTAAAACACTTGCAAAAACAGGTGGTGTTTCAGAGTCGAATTCATATTATTTTCCCCTAGTTGCTGATTCTTATACCAGACTTTTCTTTCTCTTGGAATTTGTTTTTACCTGTCTTGGCCGCTATTGTCAGTCAACTTTGACAACTTACTTACGTATCTGGATTTTTGCCTTCCTGATTCCTTCTGACTTTGGTAATTATGTACTCCTGAATTCTAATTTTGTTTCTTTAGAGTCTATTCTCTGAAAACTATCCTGGTATATTGCCTAGTTCTGGCTTCCAGGTCCCAACTACTGCTCCTTTTGTACCCATGGAACTGTTGTCTATTAATCCAATAACAATTATTTATTAAATACCTGCTATTTAATAAATATATGCAGAACATTTCATCCTGTCATACATAAGATCACCATGAGTCAGAGCCAACTTGACAGCAACTAACAACAACATGCACAAGACACTTTTCTGGGAGTTGAAACACAAAAATGGATTTTTAAAAAAAGGCCAGATTTTATAGAACTTAAATTATCATTCATGGTGGTTCAGGGCAGATATTCCTTTAGAATATATTTGGAGAAAACACCCAGCCTGAACCATGGCTTTCATTAAAACTGTTCCCTCAGAACCACCTCCAACAATTGTCCATAACTAAAGACAAATACGCACCATGTAACATTGGGGAAAGGAACTAGAAAATAACTTGGGACACTTGAAATAAAAACTTTTGAAGCTAGGATCTGAAAAATATTCTCTAATTTTTAGATTATTCCAGACAGAACCTTTGCTGAAATCATTTTGAAACAAATGGAATGAGGAAAATATTTGGCCTCTTAGAATTGACTCGATGGCAATGGTTTTAGGTTTTTTGTTTTGTTTTGTTTTTGTTTTTTTAATGACTGATAAATATTTATGTGAAAACCATTACCAGATATCTCAAATGGGACCCACCCTGAATTAAAAAAAAAAAAAAAACTGAAATGGAGTGATTCGTATATCCATTAATTCATGAAAACATATATTTTGATTGTCTGTTCTGTGTCAAAAAAAGAAGCTCCTGCTTCATAAAGTTGGCTTTCCAAGTAGAAGGGCCCTGACTAAGTAAGCTAGAAAATGTTTGATAATATATATGAAGTAATAAATCTGTGTGCACTGATACAGGAAAAAGAGTTGAGATAGATGAAAACTATTTAGATAAAATGAAAAGAGAATGCCTCCCTGAGTAGTTGAACTTAAAGAGTGAGGCTTTTTTGAGATGTTCAAAATTCAAAATGATGTACATAATGTGTGTAAAATATTCTTATACATTAATAATAACACATCTGCCTTTTATTTCTCACCATCTCTCACAAAAATTCACCTTTGTTCTGAAAATGTGTCTAAAATTATAAAAGTTAAAAATGGGAGAAAGTTTGAATGGGTGTGAAACAAAGACTTAGAAATATAATCACTTTCAATATTAATTATACTGTTTATTTTGAGAAGCTATAATCAAGAATTGAAAGTTACTTTTTGTTTTAGGTTCAAAATCACGAAGCAACAATTTTATACAATGAGCTGTACACAATGTATCTTTGTAAGAAATTCTGAAACAGAAAACAATGACCTGGTTACTATTTCCTACAAGAAAATGAGTCCAGACAAGGGATGTCGCCTACCTGCTCTTTTCTGGGTTTACTTTGTTGATGCTTTTCTGGGGGCACAGGAGGCTAAAAGGGTAAATAGAGGAAACTGAAATAATAGAAGCATTCACTCTAGATAAAGGAATATTTAAGAAATCAATTATGTCTACTTTTACATAATGAACTGTAAACCATGAGAACATAATAATCATTGACGATGTCAATTTCCAAAACTGCAGGTTTTTATCCACCAAATTATAAACTATTTATATCTTTGTAAGCTTTATTGACAGAAACAAATCTATATGTGGCTATTATTTGGTGTCATCTTAGTATTATTTTTTACGTCATTTGATAATGCTGTTGATGTTTTTTTTTTTAACTGCATTCTCTTTTCCTGTTTTCCTTTCTTACTTCCTGAAAATCACGTGAAAACACAGGGGCAAAAAATCAAGGCCCTTAAATCCGAAGTTTTACTTGCATTCAGAGAAATGTCTAATACATAATAGGTGCTCAATAATGAATGAAGGAAAGAATGAATGAATGAATCTATTTATCTACTTACTTAACTATCTATCTTTCTATATATCAATAAGTGGAAAGTCCAAAAGAGAGCATCTGATCAGGCAATAAAAATAAAAAAATTAAAAACTCCATTGCCATTGAGTGGATTCCAACACATATAGACCCTATAAAACAAAATAGAACTGCCCATGCCCCATACGGTTTCCAAGAAGCTACTGGTGGACTCGAACTGCCGACCTTTTGGTTAGTAGCTGAGCACTTTACCACTGCACCACCAGGGCAATAGCAAGTATTTAATCACAATGACGTAAATTCAGATAAAATTATCTTAGAAAATTAAGCCAATATTGAATGATTATATTTTATTCAAACAACCAAAAAATAAAATTATATATTATTCAAATAATAGGTTTTCCTAATAAGCAACTATTGCAATTTTATTCCCTCTTTCTCTTGAAGCCCTTTACTGACCTAATGTTTGAGATGAATAGTTAGTTTAAGAATACATTGCTTTGTTTTTCTGTAAACCTTCTGAAAACTGGCAAAGTTATATACTGCCACTGATGAGATACTCTGTTTTACCCCCCATTCTAATAATAATTTCATTGATTATTTAAGGGCTTCATAGTATACAAACTTTTTGTTGCCAAGAATAACTTACCCTGATTAACCCATTCCCTTGTCTCTTTTTAATGTTTCTGGGAAAGCTTATAATTTCAACTACATAACTATAAAGAGCTCACTTTCCAATGAAGCCTTCAAACTGATTCTGGAAATAATTTCCTAAACAACAGCCTAAAATATAATGAGAAATGTCAACCAATAGTTAGAGAAAATATCATTTTGATGCTCTGATGGCCTTTATGTATACACAGAGTTGCACAACACACACAATGATTAGTAAGAATCTTTCCTTTTTCAAAAAAAAAATACTTTAATTACTAAAGTTACATATTTTAAAACCGTTTTTCCTTAAAATTTTAATTCTAACATACAAATATCATTACGGTATTTTTAAGCCTAGCAAAGTTTAGAATCGACTCGATGGCAGCAGGGTTTTTTTTTTTTTTTAGCAAAGTTTAGTGATCCATCTGAAGGAAGTCTTTTATTAATATACGTGCTCATTTACAGTTTATTTAACCTCATCCATATTCTCGATCTCAATTGGTAGTCTGTCAATTCCTGGAGCCTTGTGTTTCTCCAATACCTTCAATGCAGCTTGAATTTTTTTTCTTCAATACCATGACTTCTTAATCATATGCTACCTCCTGAAGTGGTTGAATATTGACCAGTTCTTTTTGGGATGGGGACTGTGGGTATTCCTTCCATCTTCTTTTGATGAGTTCTGTGTCCTTCAATGTTTTGCCCATTTAGGCAAAAAACCCAAACCCATTGCAGTATTATAGGTCAGAGTAGAACTGTCCCACAGGGTTTCCAAGGAGTGGCTGGTAGATTCAAACTGCCAGGCTTTTGGTCAGGAGCTGAGCTCTTAACAACTGTGTCACTGGGGCTTCAAATTGACCATAGAATTCTTCAATATTGCAACTCAAGTCTTGAATTTTTTCTTCACTCCTTTCAGCTTGGGAAATGCCTAGTATGTTCTTCACTTTTGGTTTCCTAAGCTCAGGTCTTTGAACATTTCATTATAATTCTTTACTTTGTCTTCTCCAGCTGCCCACTGAAATCTCCTGTTCAGTTCCTTCACTCCATCTTTTACTTCATCATTTCTTCCATTTGTTTTAGCTACTCTACATTCGAAAGCAAGTTTCTCAGTCTCTTCTGACATCATTTTTGTCTTTCCTTTCTTTCCTGTCTCTTTAATGATCTTTTGCTTTCTTCATGCATGTCCTTGATGTCACACAATCCGTCTGGTCTTCGATCATTAGTGTTCAATGTATCAGATTTTGAGATGTTTCAACAAACAGATGTAAAGCTGGAAGCACTCACTTGTCTATGCCAAGAAATTTGGAATACAGCTACCTGCCCAGCAGACTGGAAGAGATCCATTGGCCATTCTCAAGAAAGGTGATCTAGCAGAATGTGTAAATTATCCAACAATATCAATAATATCACACACAAGTAAAATTTTACTTTAAAAAAAAAACTTGCAGCAGTATATCCACAGGGAACTGCCAGAAATTCACACCAGATTCAGAAGAGGATATGGAACAAGAGACAGCATTGATGCTGATGTCAGGGTCTTAGCTGAAAGCAGAGAATACCAGAAAGATGTTCACCTGTGTTTTATTGACTATACAAAGGCATTCGACTGTGTGGATCCTAACAAATTACGGTTAACGTTGCAAAGAATTGGAATTCCAGAACACTTAATTGTGCTCATGCAGAACCCATAGGTAGACCAAGATGCAGTCATTCTAACAGAACGAGGGGATGATGTATGGTTTAAAATCAGGAAAGGTGTATGTCAGGGTTGTATTACTTTTACCATACTTATTTAATCTGTATGCTAAGCAAATAATCTGAGAAGTGGACTATATGAAGAAGAACATGGCATCAGGATTGGAGGAAGACTCATTAACAACCTGTGATATGAAGATGACACACCTTGCTGAGAGTAAAGAGGACTTGAAGCACTTACTGATGAAGATCAAAGACTACAGCTTTCAGTGTGGATTACACCTCAACATACAGAAAACAAAATATCCCCACAACTAGACCAATTTTTAACCTCATGATAAATAAAGAAAATATTGAAGTTGTCTAGGATTTCATATTTATCAACAATCAACACCCATAGAAGCAGCAGTCAAAAAAAATCAAACAACATATTGTATTAGAAAAATTTGCTGCAAAAGATCTCTTTAAAGTGTTAAAAAGCAAAGATGTCAATTTGAGGACTAAGGCACACCTGACCCAAGCCATGGTATTTTCAATGGTCTCATATGCATGTGGAAGCTGGACAACGAATAAGGGAGACTGAAGAAAAATCATGTGCTTGAATTATGGTGTTGGTGGAGAATATTGAGTGTGCCATGGACTGCCGGAAGAATGAACAGATCTGTCTTGGAGTAAGTACAGCCACAATGCACCTTAGAAGAGAGGATGGAGAGGCTTTGTCTCACTTACTTTGGACATGTTAGCAGGAGAGACCAGTCCCTGCAGGAGGACATCATGCTTGGTAACATAGAGGGTCAGCAAAAAAGAAGACCTTCAACAAGATGGATTGACACAATGGTGAAATAATGGGCTTAAATATATAGCAACAATTGTGAGGATGGCTCAGGTTTGGGCAGTGCTTCTTTCTGTTGTACATAGGGTTGTTATGAGTCAGAATTGACTGGACGGCACCTAAGAACACAACAACATATTCTAAGTAGTATACATAAACATATTTTATTTTCTACTTAAAGATTCCAATTTTCTGGATGAATAAATTTTTTAAGTATATAACTCTTAAAAATCCAATAGGGTTCACCTTATTTTATATTCTCCTAAATGTTCTGATACTGTATATAAATTGGTAAGAGTTCATTTTAAAGGCACAAATTTAAATCAAATATTCGATGGCACATTTTAAACTGAATGTGCAAGGCTAACTCTAAAAGGCCAAAATCTCTTAAATATTTCAAGGAACTTGAGTATAAAATATGCTCATGTTTCTCAACAGACACAAAAAAATTGTCAGTACCATAGGCTTTATTTTTCTTGAATGTTTCTCTACTTACGAGTTTTTCCCTGGTTAAAGGATGGCGTGGTAACCTGAATAATGGCCACCCAATGATGTCCACATCTTAATCCCTGGATTCAGTGAATATATTACTGTACATGACAAAATGAATTTTTGAGATGTGATTAACTCAAGGTTCTTGAGATGGAGAGTGTCCTGGATTATGTATATGGACCCAATGTAACCACAAGGGTCCTTCCTTCTAAGGGAAAGTAGGCACCAGGAGAGTCACAGAAGGAGATATGATGAGGGAAGCAGAAGGTGGAGTGAGATATAAGTATTGATTCTGAAGATGGAAGGGGGCCAAAAGTCAAGGAATGCAGGTAGTAGCTTCTAGAAGCTTGGGGTGGCGGGGGGGAAGATTTCTCCCCTAGTGCCTCTAGAAGAAATGGAACCAGCCAATACCCTGATTTTGGTGAATGAAACCCCTTTTTGGACTTCTGGACACCAAAATTGCAAGATAATAAATTTGTGTTGTTTTAAGTCACTACACTTGTAGTAATTTGTCACAGCATTATCACAAAACTAATGGAGATGCTTACCCAGGAAAGCAACAATTATGCTGTTTCAGACTGGAGACATGCCTTCCTTTCTTCTTTTTCTTCCCTCCCTCCCTCCTTGGTGAAAGTATACAGAGCCACACACCATTTCAGCAATTTCTACATGTACAACCCAATGACTTTGATTACATTCTTCAAGTGGTGCAAACCTTCCCTCTATCCTACTCCAAATTGTTCCACCACCATTGACTTAAACTCATTGCCCTCTAAACTTCTTATCTAACCTTTCGAGTTGGTGTTGTGAAGACTTGCCTTACGAATTGTTTACGTGGCATCATACCTAGAGGGTTGGGTTGGTATGCTGACTTGCTTCCTTTTGATGACAGTGAGAAAACATACTGAGTTCTAGTTGTAGCCCATGCCAAAAACCAAACCCACTGCTATCAAGTTGATTCAGACTCATAGAAACCCCGTAAGACTGAGTAGAACTGCCCCATAGGTTTTCCAAGGCTGTAAATCTTTATGGAAGCAGACTGCCACATCTTTCTCTTTTGGAGCGTCTGGTGGGCTCAAAGCACTGACCATTTTTGTTTGTAACCACACACTTTAACCACTGCACCACCAGGGTTCGTTCTGGCCCATCCCAAAACCAAACCAAACCCATTGCCGATTTCAACTCATAGCGACCTTATAGCCACCTTATAAGACCAAGTAGAACTGCCCCAAAGTGTTTCCAGGGAGTGCCTAGTGGATTTCAACTGCTGACCTTTTGGTTCACAGCTGTAGCTTTTAACCACTACGCCACCAGGGTTTCCTTTTTAGCCCATAAGAGGAGCTAAATTATTTAAGGTAATCAAAGGTTGTTAGTTCATATCTTTGGTTAGTCATTGCATGATCTAGTTTATTCATCTAGTCATAGAGGTCTAAAAACCTAGCCAGGTTGCTGCGTTAATTGGCTCTAATTTGCTTTACTTGACTCATAAAATATTTAAATACCTACCATTCTAAACCTAAAGACTTTTGAATTTAATGGAATTTTACCTTTTTTTTTTTCATTTCCTTTCTATGTGAAAAGACAACCAAATTCCTATATAGTAAAATAACATATAACTTGCTCACTCATGATCGTGTCTGATTTTATGACCACAAAATAATAAGAAATGGAGAAAGGGGAAGTAGTAGTATTTACTGAATACCTACTTTGTAAAAGTTCTTCTGTTGATGAATATCTGTGTTGTTTACAGTTTAGAGCTACTGTCAGTAAAGTTACTATAGATATTTGTGTACAAGTCTGTATGTGGACAAAAGTTTTGTTTTGTTTTGTTTTTCTGTATAATATGTAGGAGTAAAATTGCAAGGTCACATCATAATTATATAATTACTTTTATAAGAAACTTCAGAACTGTTTTTCTAAGTTATTGAATTTTATACTCCTACCAACCATGCATCCTGTTATTCTGTTCAAATGACTGCCTGGTCCTGTAGGATCTTCACAATCACCATTATGTTTAAGTCCATCACTGGGGCTTTTGTGCCTGCCAACACATGTCACTAAGGGTCTCTGTCACCCTTTACTTCACCAAACCCAATGTCCCCATCCAGCATTGGTCTTTCCCAATGACATATCTAAAGAAAGCAAGTCAGACAATGTTCTGTTGTGATCCATAAGTTTTCCTTGGCTAATTTGCAGAAGCAGATTGCCAGAACTTTCTTTGTAGTCTGTCTTTTCTGGAAGCTTTGCTGAAACCTGTCCGCCATGGGTGACCCTGTTGGTATTTGAAATGTCAGTGACATAGCTTACAGCAACACATAAACCACCACAGTATGACAAACTTATAAGCAAATTTTAGGTCTATAAATAGGAACTACATGAAGAAAAACATACATAATGATGTCTTGAATAGTGTATTGCATTGTACTTGCTCCATTGTTACCACAATGTTGCTAGTACTGTGTCTAGGACTCGTAGAGAAAACAACAATATGCACACATCCTCATCCACAGAGGCATACTAGAAACCAAAATGCATAAGCAACAATATGCTCCTGTACAACCAGTTACACAGGGAATAGTGTATCACAGCAGTAAATCTTCACCAGCCATGTGTTACTGTTATGAGGAATTTTAATATACAGAAACGTATTTCCTCTTTTTTTGTGAAGGGGGGAGGGCAGGGGTTGGAATCAGCTATGTGAATTTCAATTCACATGAAATGAGGATCACTTCTATTTGAAATTGTTAGTAAAAGAGTGAAGTAGATACTGAGGATAGGTATAAGATAAGATAGGCCTATTTAACGGAAGAGGAGTTCAATTTTTCAAGAAATCTGGAATGGATAAAGAAAGCTGAATAAAATGAATTGCTCTCCAGTGGTGAGTGGACATCTGGCCAGAACTCATGGGGCTGATATAGGCACAGTCAGGACTGTAGAACTACGGATACTGAGGAAGAATTTTGAAAAATAAGTTATCCCAAATATTTTTTAGCAATATCCAGGATTTTCTGTATGCCTGGGGACATTGAACCTAGAAAATGAGCCCTAGGAGGCAGAACTCAAGAGGTAGAAGACAACAGTTTTGCTTTATAAAATAAGAAAGATATTTAAAAACTTTGAATCAAGTACCAATGATTTATAAAACTTTCTTTGAACTTGGAGGAAAGAGAATTCTACAAAATCTCTAGCTATTAGAGTAACTGAAAAGAAAGTATTCTCTCCATTTAGTGTGCAAACTTGATTTATTTTAGTGTGGGTAAAAATATAATAAAGAATGCCCTAGCATCATCATTGCTTTCAGTCACTACAACATCATTTCTTCCATTAAGATCACTGTCCCTCAAATATAAAGTCATCTACCTTGATGCTAGTCACAAAATGCCAAAGGATCTGCTCTTTTGGTCTTGTTGAGGGGTTTTGTAATTTGAGCATCCTAGTAGCAAACTCACCCCTCTCTACCTCTTCCTCCCAGCAAACTCACCCCTCTCTATTTCTTTCTCCCATCATCAAAAGTATCAGCAGTCCTGTAGCTGATGAAGAATTTTAAAATATCACTGGGAAAGTCCGTTGTCTGTTTAGGGAGTAGAATCCAGAATGATGGAAAAGAAGAAAGGGACATTGTGTTGCCACAGATTGGGTATAAACTACCTGTGAATAATAAATCAGCTCTATCATTACCTTTTCATCCCCTAAGTAGTTTTATATTCTTCATTCTAAAATACTTTCATAAAGTATTTTAAAAGCCTATTTAAGTTTCTTTGTCAACACATAAAGATGAAATGGAAGGAGTAAGACTCCTCAGCTCTGAATATACTCAACCACGGCCACTTCCTTGTTCTTTTTAATGAGATAAGTGTTTTAAATTGTTCTACTTTAAAAAAAAAAAAAAAAAACCACCCCTTAATGCCTTCCTCTGGGACAACCACAATTAACAGTTTCTTTTATATCCTGTTTGATACTTTTCTTTAAATATTTTAAATATGTGGGGTCATACTACTCGCATTGTTTTGTGAGTATTTTTTCTTTTGTTTCAATTAATATATCTCAGTATTTTTTTTTTCATGTATGTAGTTTTACCACACTTTTTTTTTTTTTAAGTGGTTGCATAATTTTTCCTTCTTTCCTTAATGGTCACTTGCAGGTCGTTGTTGTCTTTAGTTGTCATCAAGTCATTTTCAAGTTATGATAAAGTAAAAGCAACAACTAGAAGTGTCTAAAAAAATAGAAAAAGTTCGTAGGCACTAAGTAGCATAAAAGTAGATAGAAAGATAATGTCTTAATTGCCTAGTGCTGCTATAACAGAAATACTACAAGTGGATGGCTTTAACAAAGAGAAATGTATTTCTTCACAGTAAAATAGGCTAAAAGTCCAAATTCAGGATGTCACCTCCACGGGAAGGCTTTCTCTGTCGGCATTCTCATCAATCTTCCCCTGGACTAGGAGCTTCTTTGTGCAGGGACCCTGGGTCCAAAGGACATGCTCTGCTCCCAGTGCCTCTTTCTTGGTGGTATAAGTTCCCCCTGTCTCTGTGCTCACTTCCCTCTTTTGTATCTTAAGAGATGGCCTCCAGACACAATCCAATCTTGTAGGTTGAGTCCTGCCTCACTAACACAGCTGCCACCCATTCCCATTCTCCCTCATTAACATCATACAAGCAGTATTTACAACATCTTGAAAATCACACAATACAGGGAATCATGGCCCAGCCCAACTGATAAACACATTTTTGGGGGGACATAATTCAATCCATGACAGGTAGATAAAAAAATAGGTAGATTAAATAGATAGATAGACAGACAGATAGACAGGTAGATAGATGATAGGTAGGTAGGTAGGTAAGTAAGTAGGTAGACAGACAGACAGACAGGTAGACAGGTAGGTATGTAGGTAGGTAGATAGATGGTAGAGAGAGAGAAATAGATAGATAGGTAGATAGATAGATATACAGATAGATACTGTTAGCTGCTGTCAAGTCAGCCCCAACACGGCAATTCCACACACAATAAACAAAACACTGCCCGGTCTTGTACCATCCCCAAGGTGGTTTGCAGATCAGACCATTGTTATCTGCAGGGTTTTCAGTGGCTGATTTTCAGACGTAGATCACCAGGCCTTTCTTCCTAGTCCTTCTTTGTGCAGCATCTTCGCAATAAACAAGCTTCCACCGATGGATGGGTGGTGGCTGTGCTTGAGGTGCGTTGGCCAAGAATCAAACTCTCGTCTCCCACATAGAAGGGGAGAGTTCTACCACTGACCCCCACTGAAAGATAGATGATAATCAACTCTCCCTATTTCTGTCATTTAAAACCTAACGTTTCAGTGGATGCTCAGTGTTTACAGAAGGCCCAGAGGATGCACATTACAACTAAATAGACAAATTTTTGAAACGAATATTACTTTCCTTTTATTCAAGAAAGTGCAATGTCTTGTCTGCCAAAAATTTGACATCCTGCTTAAGGGTATGATGACAAAATACTTCTTTTTGTTGGGTACTGTTGAGTCTGTTCTGACTCATAGTGGCACTATGTACCACAGAACAAAAAAAGAAAGAAGAAAAACTTGAGTAATAGCAAAACACCAGTAAAAGGATCACGCAAATTAGCTCCATCCCTTTAGGCAAAGGTCAGAATACAGAATTAGTCTATCAGACCTAATGGTTAAAAAAAAAAATACAAGTATAATATAGTACAGTAAACTTTTAGTCTGTAAGTTCACAGCCAAAATATTGTAGAAGAGACTGACAAAAAATTATCAGGTGGGAAAAGCATTTAAGGGAGTGATACATTCTTTCGTGGCAGCCTCTAACGCTGAAAAGCAGGCAAACCAACAATTCAGCCTTTAACGCTGTCTAAAAATGTAAAGCAGACTTGGTGCAATTTAGTAAATGCTATCCACCCACAAAGCCCAAACCAAGCCAACTTCCATCAGCCAAAATGTTCCATCTTATTTTCTCTATAATATTTAGCTCTTTGCTTTAATTACACTTGATATTTGTAAAGAGAAAGCTGGCGTTGTAATAATTGGATAGATTTTTTTTTTTTAATCTATGTTGGCAGAAATAAATTTTCTCTTATATTTGAAGAGCAATGGAAAAGCAAAACTTCATTTTCTCACAAACTCAATGCCAAAACTATCCTCTGAATCAGTTTCTTTAAACCATGTTCTGAAAGTTGAGATGTGGTATCTTAAAGCTGCTGCCAGGATCACACTGTTCCTACCAGGGGTGGTTTAACCAGTAAGCAAGATACACACAGGCTTACATTAAGGAGAATGCACACTGGTTTACTTGTGTTTACTTACTAATCTGTAGTCCACATTTTCTCATCAAAGATGTAGTGAAAAACAGGTAAAACTGTGCACTACAGGTTAGTAAATGAGCACGAGTAAGCCCATGTATACCTTGCTTACTGGGTAATCCATCCCTTGAATTTAGAACGAAAAATTAGAAGTGGCAATTCATCAGAATGTATAGACTTCCCGGAGGCTTTTCACTCTCTCTCCGTTTGTCCTTCCTTTTCTCCTTCCTTCTGATATTCCCATTTTGTTCACTTTCTTTTTTCTTATTTTCATTCTATTATTTTTTTCTCTTTCCTTTCTTCCGTCCTTCCTTAGTTCTTTCCCACTTCTTTTTTTTCTTTCTCTTCATTCTCTCACCCTCTTTCCTTCTCTCTTCCTTTTCCTCTTTTCCTTTCTCTGTCTCTCTCTATCTCCTTTTTTCTCTCCTCTCTCCTTCTGTCTAATTTCATGCAAGGTACAAGAAGAGGGATCAAAGAAATTGCAACTTCGCAAAATCAGATATCCAAAAGAAATTTGGGAGTCCCAAAATGTCAGAAGAATTCTCTCTCTAGCAGAATTCCCATTCTAGCCAAAATTTTCCAGAGAAAAATTCCAGACCGAGATTCAGAAATCCAACTAGGACTTCCAGCTTTAAAGGGAAAATAGAACAAATTTCTATTAGGGGGAAAAAAAAAATGTTGAATTAATTTTTTTTAAATATCTATAAAACATTTTTAACTATGTGGATAAAGTTTTATTTATTATTAATATTACTCAAATATAAATGTATTCTTAAAATTTTACATCATTAAAAAAAGCACTTGAAATTGTACTATGAAGGCTTGGAAAGGGGTGCTCTTTAATATGTACTCATGACGTTGTGGAGCCCTAGTGGCACAATGGTTAAGAGATCAGCTGCTAACCAAAAGGCTGGCAGCTTGAATCCATCAGCCGCTCCTTGGAAATCTATGCGGGCAGTTCTACTCTGTCCTACAGGGTCACTATGAGTAGGAATCTATTTGATGACAATGAGTAATGGCATTGTGAGTTGACTGACTGGGCAAAAGTCAAATGAATACCTGTAAAGTTTTGTTAAAAAGAAGTTTTCCTAAGGCCTCATTCTCTTAATTTATTCTCAGTATTTTTTAAATGTCAGAAACATTTCTTAACAATTCAAAAATTCACTTTACGAGCAAAATAGATAACTCTACAAGCACACAGCTACAAAAATTTCCATTTATATACTCAAAATACCTATTCTGAAAGGACAATTACCTGTTTTCAGTCACAACTTAGGTGTAAATCTCTAAAATTTTTGCTGACAGGTTTTACTATGTAATAAAACATGCCAAATTCAAACTGACAAGTGGATTTCTTTTTGGAGGGTTTTTCCTCACACCTTTTTCCATTATAATACAAGTACTACTTAGCCATATGATTTTCTGCAAAACTTAACCAAAAATGTAAAACATAATGCATGTCTCAACATCTTTACTCTTACATGGAGGATTCTGGGGGGAAGGGAAGGGCCCTGCTAAATGTAGAAAATTGTGCTGTCTGTAAACGAAGAGGCTGCCAGCTTTCATTTGTTCTCTTGGTGTTTGCATGCCTGTTTTCTAAACCTTGAGTAAGGACACTTTCCTCATCTCTTGTAGCATATCGAATTATTCAGTTACTTGATTTGTGGAATTAGAATATCATGTCGTCCAGTAACACTTATTCTAAACATGACATGGACATAGAGAGATGTCAGCCAATAAACATAAGCACCATTGTATTTGCAGCTTAAACTCTTTATGGAGATCTGGAGAGATCTAAAGTGCAATCATGCCATTAAGTGTGCATATTTGCCATTTGTTTAATCAAACTGGAAACTATGGGATAATGTGTTATTGTAATTTCTTATTTCACAACTGATATTGCAAATAAATACTGATGTAACAGGCTACTTAGACAGTGAGATGCTTTCATTGTAGGTGTTGGCTCCAGATTGATGAGTGGTAATGTGTGTGTGTGTGGGTATACCCACACACACACAGAGTATACACACACACACATACAGAGTATACACACACACACAGGGTATACCCACACACACACAGGGTATACAAACACACACACAGAGTATACACACACACACACAGGGTATACCCACACACACACAGAGTATACACACACACACACACAGAGTATTTGAAGTTTTATTATCATTAGTTTTGCATTTGATTGTATATATATACGCCCTGTAAAATTAACCTATTCCATCACCAGAGCCATTGGCGTGGGCATTACACAATAAAAATTGGCCTTCTAGTCCGCCTACAACAGGACTTTATAATTTGGAGCTATATCCTTAGAAAAAAGCATAAGACTATTTTGCATACAAATTTTTAATTATTTAACTTTTTAACCTAATAATAGATATTTACAATCAAAATTGTTCATATGATTGCTCCACATTAAATAGAAAATGATATTTATTTATTATCAGATGCTGAATAACAAAAGAGGCTTCACTCTTATTAAAAGTGGGTTACTAGTGCCCCCTTCTGATATGAAAGGGGAAGAAAAATTATTCTCAGGGCTTGAAAAGACATTCTGCACTAATTTCCTAAACAGCTGTTTCAAGTCAAATGTATGCCAATTCTTTTCTAATTTAATAAGAAATTCTTCATCTTTCTCCTAAAACGCTGAATAGTCTGATGTTTTACTGTTGCAAGTTAACCTTCTTAGGAAGAATTGCAAGTCAAGGAATTCTGCTAATTTTTAAGTACAATGAAACGGCTTCAGTCAAATTTGAGCTTTAAAACAAATTTAGGAAATCATTCTCTTAGAAATATTTGGAGTTGTTTGAACATTAGTTTTGCATTTGATTGTGTAAAAGGTAGTAAACCTGGCTTAGTCATATTAAATGTCATGTTGCCTCTCTTTCCACCAAATTCAAGCTGATACTCACAGACGCACTCATTCATTACGCTCCTTTCTGACATAACATAAAGGGCAAAAGGCAGCATGATAGATTAAAAAGATATTATGGTACAATATTAATTACCGTATCAGTGCCTTTTCCTTGCTCAGACTGCATATAAATGTCTATTTTCATTTTTACACTCAGAATATACTTTCAGAGAAAATGGATTTATTGCACACTCTTAGTGGGAATTTTGGTCTGATATTCTAATGTCAGGACGGCACCAAGTATGAGCATATTAGGAATTTTGAAATCTGTATCTTTAACCCAATTTGATTTTTCGTGCAATTATTATAAGAATGTGAGATTTAGAGATTATGTAAATCATACTGTGACCAGATACAATGGAACAGAATGGCTTCATTTAAAAACTCTTTTCCATGAAATTAGGACTCCTACAATAACACTTTTTCCCCAGAGAATTTTAGAAAAAATAGGACAACAAACTTTTGTTAGGACTTAAAATATTAGAAGAAATGTTTGTTTCCTTGAATTATAATCATTTCTCCTATAGCAAGCTTAGAAAAACTTCCTTTAGTAAAATTGCCCTCAAATCAAGAGTAACTTTTAATACTATTCAAAGGTGTTGAAATTATTCAATATCTCAAATATATTTCAGCAAAACCTGTATTTATAATCCAAATCAACCTCAGAAAAAAAGCCTAGTCTCAATCAGGAGCATCATGCTAAACCCTCCAATAAGCTTGCTCAATGTACCTGTTATCTGACTAGGCTCAAATCATGTTTTAAACTCCTAAGGTATCCTTATTACATGTAATTATTACTCAGATGCCATTTCATAATATTTTCGCTTTCTGAAAGCTATAATGACCGTCTATTTTTTCAATCTCTCCTGCTGCCCACTTCAAGGTTGTGTTTCTTTTCCATAGATGCAGTTTAGCTTTCACACATTGAAAATGACAACCAGCTCAATTTGGTGCTGCAAAAGAACTGAATACATCAGGAACGACCAGACGTAATGAGATGTTGGTGTTGTGCTGCAGATAAAATTGAACGGCGCTGCTCTTTGCAAGTATGAAGGACCCAGGAAATAGCACCTGGGGTACAATTTCTGAATAGTTTTTACTTTTCAAATCATGACTCTCCTGTAGCTTATCCTTTTGACCAGGAGTAACAGTAGGGTGAGGCCTGTTCACTTTGCTAATTATTCTCCTTTCCCGGGAATCTCTAACAGAATTACCTATGACGACTAAGAACCTGCGTTGTGAGCCAGATGTTTCTATTCCGCTTTTTTCCTTCAGATTGTCAAAACATAAAAAGAAGTCTATATATACAGCAAATGAGAAAGCAATTTACATGATAACCCTATTTTTAAAAGGAATAACGATTGCATCATATTTCAGGAAATTTGTTTTCTAGCTTTAACTCCGACTACATTCATTATACTCCTTTTTTTTTTTTTTTGTCACCATCAGCCAACAACCATATGTGGGGCACAGTTAAATGCATTCTCTCTGACACTCAGAGATACATTCTCTCTGAATGCAGGCTACACATAGTACAGCTGCAGAGCGCTGATGCTGGTGTGTGGATGCTACAGACACGCAGTTGTTGCTAAGGTGAATTGTATTAATAAATATCCACCTCGAAGAAAAGGCAAGCATTAAGGCTTTAAGGCATATTAAACATCATATTCAGAAATCTCTGTGTTGCTTGCTGCAATTCAGAAGGAAAAAAGATCCCTAATATTTTAGCCACATATGCCAAAGCCATCTATACAGTTAAAATATTGCTATTATAATCAAAGAACACCTAAACAGGAAGCAAGTGTGGTCTATGTCAATGTTAGGACCGTCATCTGTATGGAGACTGAAAAATTCAGCCTCAATTTCTAATTTCTAATTTTTAACCCATATGTACCAGCTATCCAAATGTTTTAATTATTTGTGAAAAAATAACTGGGTTTTCCCAATTATTTGAATATTTATAGCATTTGCCCATAGATTAGATCGCCCAGTTTTATGATGTAATTTCTAACCTATATCCTTAACTTGGTAAATTTACGTATTCATTATAAGAATCATAAAATGATATTTAAATTAAAAAATTTACTTCAAAAATTAGCAAATGCAGCTGTTATAACTGTTAATGATGAATTCCAACTACAAGGTAAAGATTTTTCACAGTAGTTCGTGGGAGTACATGATAACTATAGGTATGATGAAGGCTTATTTCAGTGCTTTGAAATGTCAAATGAGTAATGTTATTCTTCTTTTATTTTTAAACTATTTGCAGAGACAACACAAAATTATATAATGTTACATTTATTTTAACCTACACTTCTTCCTTCATAAGGTTACTTGTCTAAACATTTCACTAACGTTGTGCAATTTTAAACTGAGAAAAAGAACAAAGTTACAAGTGTGACAATTTATCAGGAATAGATTAAGTGACAGCTGTAACTAGAATCAGAATTAGTAAATCATTTTAATAGTTCCAGGAAGAATATAATTTACAAGAGTATATTTGAATGATATTAGGAAGATAGAAGGAATTATTTGCTTAGTAAAGGATGGGTTCTTTAAGTTAAACTTTGGTAATGTTCTATTTGATTTTTTTTTTTTTTAAGTATAGAGACAGGCTCTTGATTCTTGATTCAACAATTCAATTCATTTACAGGTTCATTAATATGAGGGAAAAATGAATATTTCCCAAAGCTTTTGCTCATATATAATCTCTTTGCAAATTTGTGATATTTTAAAAACTATTTTTTGATGGATGGGTCTTAAATGTCCTTTCTCCAACTTTAATTTTGAGAAAGTGATATATTCCTTTAAAACTTTTGGATATATTAAATTGGCTGCATTTTATCTTTCCCATAATCTAATTTCTGAGATATTTAGGCAAAGCTTTACTACATCCTTATCACCAAAGCCCTTGTCTAGAAATCTTTCTTTTTTTTTTCCAAAAAATGCTTGAAATACTACTCCTGTAAGAAATCTTGACCATTTAAGAGTGATTAATGCAATTTCTCCTCAAGCCTAATAAATTAATAGTCAACGCTTATTCTACCACCAGCAACCCACTTGAATTTAATGTAAATATATGCATAATCCACGCTTTTCGTGAAGCCTTTTTCATGATTTCTACCAGTATGTTCTTTTCTGAGTTTATCTATTTGAATACCATTTCCTTAGATCAAAAAAGAAGGGGGTGGGGACTGCCAGTGTCCCCAGTTACCCCTTGTACACTGAGGTGTGCATTTAGGTGTGCACTTGTTAGGTGGTGATGTGGTGGTGGTGGTGATGATGATGATGATGAAGATGATGATAACTACCGTTTTTTAAATGTTTCTAAAAAGGAGGAAGTTCAGTTTGGGAATTGGGCTGGATGCTCATATACCTTTCAATTTCCAACTTTGTTATTTTTAAATTTCTCTTTCCTGGCATTCTTTCTTCTTTGGAAAATATGATAAATTACTTATTATCTTGTTTGACTTTCATGCATTTTAGGTATTGCAAGGTTGAATGTATTTTGCATCTCAGTCAATGTTCTAATACCTATTACAGGGACAATAGTGACAGTACGAGGGCTGTTAAGAGAAAAGAGCATGATATCCTTGCCCTCACAGTGACTACATTCTCCTTCAAAGCAGAATAACTTTAATAAAGACCATAATCTCTTAAAAATTATGGACTGTTCAACACTCAGCTACAGAAAAATATTCAATAAGTATTATATTTACTCATAGCAACTCATAGCAACCCTATAGCATGGAATCAACTCAAGAGCAGCGTGTTTGTTTTTGTTCGTTTGTTTTGGTTTATAATATTTACTAAGAAAAAGGTAAAAATTATTTTCTCCACCAACTGATACAAATTTTTTTCCTCAATAGAGCCAACTAGAAAGAAAAGCAAGTAAGCTATAGAGATTGAGCAGTAGGTAGATAGCTAAACAGATACAAAATAGAAATGCAAACAAATATAAATGAAAGAGCAGTTTTAGTATAGTAATGTATATTTATGGTATGTTCAGTTCAGTCTCCAGTTTGGTACATTTTTATTGGCTTGCTAAAGCAAAAGAAAAGAAGTTCTACAGTATGTAGATAAAAATATTAGACACTCGAGACCAGCCAGCCAAATTCTTTTTAAGTTTGAACTGCAACTGGAGAGTCAAGACCTATCACAGTGGCATTCTTATGAAATTAGATAAATGACTATATGAATGAATATGTGGGGGGGAATGAGTAAAAGGAAAACTGAAGATCAGTCTATAAGTTATATTCAGACTGGGATGTATTTATAACTGGAAAAAATAAAAATATCAGATCTGGAAACACTAATAAATCTTCATATGACCATTTAAGCTATGGTTCTATAAATGCAAGCATTCTGTACACTAAAGCAGTTAATGACAGAAATTAATGTTTTATCATCATCATAGTTTCACCTGAGAAGAAAATTCTTAATTTTACCCCGGTCTAAACAATGCGTTTCAAAATGGATTTTGAATAAACTCAGAAATGACATCACAATGAAATTAGCCAAGTTCATTAAGGACATTCATTGCATGTACATTGAGCCTCGGAAAGGAATGACAGCTTTTTAATGGCAGCTCGTCTCCTTGAAAAGAATTGTTTTCTCAAATTTCCTCTGTTGGAACTTGTACAGTTGGAAGCCCGCGGTTGATGGTGCCTGGCATTTGCATGAATGTGCATGTGCTTGTGAGTGGCCACTATGTGTGAAGTCTAAGGGGACTGCTCCATGTTAATGAGAAACCAAGGAATTCCTCTAGCAGCATCTGGCATAAGTGTGAATCACATAATTTGAAGCTGCCTTGGGTAGCTTTAACTTGCACAGCTTGTTTCAAATTTTAGATCTTCTGTCTTAAAAAAGCACTTTAATCACTATAATATTAAAAGGGGGAAGGTGCTTTCCCTCATGGCTCAAGTAGCAATTACGAATTGGGAGTACCACCACCCCATGCACAAAGGATGTATTCTGAGGACACAGAGTGAACATCATAACCTGATACCGCTGTTTTCAGGAAAACCTGGAAAAGCAGACATCCCAGCAGCCAGGTGCCACCCAACCTGACGTACGTCTCTCATGAGCACAAGCCTGCAATCTATGGGCAAAACTATCAAGCAGCCCAGTTTATTTAATGGTAAACCTTTGGATATGAAAGTCCATCTTATATGTTATCAGCTTCTGAATCTTTTGTTTGTTCACACCATTCTTTGTAAAGATTATAATATAGATGCTTTGGTAAGAAAAAAAAAAACTTGAAGTATATGTTGCCTGCAATTTTCATGAGACTTAAAACCAAGAAGAATAATGTGAAACTTGAAATCAAAGTTTTAATGTATTTATTTGAATTAAATAAAGAATAATTGGCAGTAATGAAAGCAACACACTCCATTTATTTTAATGACTTACCCACATCAATTTTCAACTTTATAATTTCATGAGTTTTAATTCAGATTCAGGAATAAGTGAACAACTCCACAATATTGAAGACATCCCTCTTCAGAGAAAAGCAATTTTGTAATTAACTTAAAAATAAACGATTTAAATGGTCTTCTTTTTTGTACTCCAAATCTTAACAAAAATGATTTCCTTTTTTTAATTCCCTGTTTTGTGTTACGATATAACAGAAGTGCCAAGATACGGATATATTAAAAATAGCAATAAAATGGATAGCTTAGGTTTCTCAGTGCATTCCAGATCAAACTGGTGTACAAATTAGAAAACTTATAAAATGCTAAGAATTAGGAGCTCTCCTTTAAAGGGTTATATTATGCGCCACTTTCACCAAAATTACAGTGGGGTATGCAGACCTGAAGAATTTTGGAAATAACATGTTCGATTAACCTTAACATTAGCCAAAATATACTTTTCAAAACATGGCAGCAATGCGAGTTCTGTGAAGAATTGTGGTTAATGTATATTTGTATAGATAATATAATGGGTTACAGAACAAAATTGTATTTTTTCTGATTAAAGTTGCAAAAAATTTCATATGGAGATTAAAGCAATCAGTAACATTACATTAAAACTTTGAGAGGCTGAAGTTTTTATGACTCAAGTTTCATGGAGAATTTCGCTGTTTAAATATTCTCCTTACAAGTGTTACTTGCCTTACTTTTAAACAAGTTTTAGTTCAGCAAAGATGGCTTTGAATATAAACCTTCTCTGTGTTTATACAAAAAGGTAAGAATAGAAACATGAATTTTCTTCCTGATAGTAACTCCCCTGAAAACAATAATTAGCTGCTGAAAGGCCACTTTCAGCTGTCAACAGCCCCCAGCTTCAGCATTTCTAGTTTGATCATCTCCTTCATAGTATATGCAAAGTCCTCTTCAGGAGCCCAGACCTAGCACTAAACATACATATATACATAGCACAAGTCATTTTATTTTACATGAATAATCTCAATATACGGAACACATAAGGATTGGAAATTTTCAAAAAAGCTGTCCTGTGCACACAAAATCATGAATGCTTAGTTACACATAAAGATTCTATTAAAATTTTTAGTTTTCAAAAAAAAAAAACACAGATCTACCAGGTAATCCTCATTCTGAAACTAAAATACTATGTGTATATTTGTATTTGAAATATAAAAGAGATCAATTCCCAAAGAAATAGCATATCGATTGTACCTCCATTAGAGTAAGAA